>NC_092818.1:26497521-26800757 GCF_023375885.2 Dermacentor andersoni
CGCCGCTATACGGGAGGATGGCTCCCAACGACCGTGCTACCAGGGCAACGTTCTTTCAGCTCGGGGTAGCCTCCGAGGGCGACTCGGCGCAGTACGACCGCGCACGTCAAGTGAGCCGCGTCTCTTTGGCGTAGCCTTCAGAACAGGAGCAGCGAATAGGTACGCAACCGCCTCGGGTCGAGGACCTTCGGCGAGACCGGCCAACCAAAGGGATGACCGGGAGAATGGGAAGTCAGTACGCACTGTTTCGCTGTCCGAGAGCTTCTCCCCGCGTTGCCGCTCCTCGGTCGACTTGAGTCGCCAGGGGAGAGGGAACGCGGGTTCCCACCCAAACAGACCAATCGGGTGAACCCCTGGACCGTTCGGGGGCGGACAGCAGCAAGTGTTTTACGGTCCCGCTGCCGTTCGGTGCCCTCGGAGGAACAAGAGAGGGGGAAAGCGATGGACCGCACGCGCGAAGTTCGAAAGCGACCTCGCCGCGCTGCGGCTCCTATGCCCAAAACGTGCTGCGCTATGGCGCTGCAACGAAATGGGCTACGCAATCCCCACAAGTTCTGTTCGGCATATTAACCTATCTTTAATGCGTACGCGTCATTTTGACGTGGTAAGCTTTCGCAGTATTGGGACGTCGTGTGACAGACAGGCGAAGTAGATGCAGCTGGAAAACTTTGGACCGATTGCGGAGAATGATGGCGACAAAAGCCTAGAATTTAAAATAATTATTCTTCTCTTTTTCGGTCTAATCATGCATAATTAGTGTCTACGAGTCATATCAGATGAGGGTCTTTTCCACTTTTCCTGACGTTGACCGACAGACAAGCGAAGTGGCGGTGGCCCGAAAATCTTTTGACCAATTGTGGACAGGTGATACCAGAAAAGGAATAGAAGAGTTTGGAATAGCCTTAGGTAACAACGCCTCATATTGAATCATAATTCTGATCTAGCCACCACTTGTGTTTTGAAATAAACAGCGCAGTATTTGTAAATCAAAAAATGCGCTGATACATCGACCGTCTACTTATTGAAGTATATCGAGCGCATTACGATTATTCAAATTCATAGCGTTCTTGTGCAGTGATCCACAATGTTTTCATTCATATTGCTACGGAACAATATGTGCGATCACGAAAAGGCGAGCAGTGCGAAGACGACGACGACGATGAGAAGCTAGCGCGGGCTGTTGCCTCTTGGCCAAGCGAAGCGTATTTTCTTGTAAATATACTTGTACATAGCTTTTCGTCTGCGTACTGGCACAACGCCAGCATGGCCACGACCGTGTTATCGCTTACGCCAGCAGGCTCCTCTCACCCGCGGAGCGCAACTATTCCATCACTGAGAGTGAGTGTCTGGCCCTAGTTTGGGCGGTTGCGAAATTCCGCCCATACTTATATGGCCGACCCTTTTCCGTTGTCACAGACCATCACGCGCTTTGCTGGTTATGCTCATTGAAAGACCCTACAGGAAGACTTGGTCGCTGGGCGTTACGCCTCCAAGAATATTCGTATACTGTCACCTATAAATCTGGCCGTCTACACAAGGACGCTGACTGCCTGTCTCGCTACCCGGTCTACGAGCCTGACGACACCGACAGTAGCAGCGCCAACGGCATTTTCTCTGTGTCTGCCTTCGCTAACATCACCGATGAGCAGTCCCGAGACCTATCGCTGCGAGCACTTATCGAGCGTCTGCGCTCAACACCTACCGACGCATCCGTTCGCCGATATGTCCTCCAGGGTGGCATTCTGTATCGAAGGAACTTCCTCCCTGACGGCTCTGATCTTCTTCTTGTCGTGCCAAAACAGCTACGACAGACTGCACTCTTTGAGATGCATGACGCACCCACCGCAGGACATCTTGGGGTAACCCGCACGTACGACCGCGTCCGCCGCCGCTTCTATTGGCCTGGTCTCGCTCGCTCCGTTCGACGCTATGTTGCTGCCTGTGATCCCTGCCAGCGTCGGAAAACACCTCAGGTGCTACCTGCCGGTCATCTCCAGCCGATCACTGTCCCTGTGGAACCGTTCTTTCGTGTCGGATTAGACCTGCTCGGTCCCTTTCCCACGTCATCCTCTGGGAACAAATGGGTAGCCGTCGCAACTGATTACGCCACCCGATACGCTATCACTCGGGCTCTCCCTCCCAGTTGCGCCACTGACGTCGCGGACTTTCTCTTGCATGACATTATCTTGCTTCATGGCGCCCCGCGACAGCTGCTTACTGACCGTGGTCGAAACTTCCTCTCGAAAGTTATCGCTGACATTGTGCGTTCCTGCTCCATTCAACACAAACTGACTACCTCATACCATCCTCAAACCAATGGCCTGACGGAGCGGTTGAACCGTACTCTTACCGATATGCTGTCCAAGTACGTTTCCAAAGACCACCACGACTGGGACATTGCCCTTCCTTACGTAACATTTGCGTACAATTCTTCCCGGCACGACCCCGCCGGTTTTCTCCATTTTATCTACTGTACGGTCGCAAACCTACCTTGCCCCTAGACACGGCACTTCCTCCTGCTGCGATCTCAACAAGCGAGTATGCGCGCGACGCCATCGCCCTCGCCGACCATGCACGCCAGCTTGCCCGTGCTCGACTGACGGCCTCACAAGCCGCTCAGCAGTGTCATTACAACGCCCGCCATCGTGACGTACAGTTTTCGCCTGGTGCGCTCGTGCTCCTGTGGTCGCCCTCCCGTCACATTGGACTTTCAGAGAAGCTCCTTTCGCGATACACAGGGCCCTACCGCGTGCTGCGCCAGGTGACGCCTGTGACTTACGGAATTGCTCCTGTGGGTTCAACCTCGTCCTCTCTTCTGGCATCAAGTGATGTCGTGCATGTCAGTAGGCTCAAGGCCTACTACACTTCTTAGGAGTCCGATCTTTAGTCGCTCCGGGACGGCGCTTTTGCAGCGGGGGGTAGCGCTACGGAACAATATGTGCGATCACGAAAAGGCGAGCAGTGCGAAGACGACGACGACGATGAGAAGCTAGCGCGGGCTGTTGCCTCTTGGCCAAGCGCAGCATATTTTGTTGTAAATATACTTGTACATAGCTTTTCGTCTGCCTCTTCCTACGTAACAATATTACTATATGGTACTTGACGCACCCAATAGAACGGGGTTTTAAGCTTCTGCGTGGCTATTTAAAAGTGTGTTTTTGAAATGAAACCTATGTTAGCCAACAGACCTCTAACATACAAAACTTGTTAATATTAAAAAGAAAAAGAAAGACCGGCGCATCAAAGGGCCATCGACATCATCGCCAGCGTATCGCGGAAGCTAGGCCACCGTTTTAGCCAAGCCTACGGCATTATTTTCACGCTGTTATAAAACGTATAGCATTTTCCGAAGGGGCTCGTTTTTCGTCTACCATGGAACACAGCAGATCCCTCGCCACGCTACTCTCTGCCATGCCAGACGACGCTGCACTTTACCCCAACCTTTGCTTCCCATCATCAAGAATCTCCTTCTCTCAAGTGAGAAGCGCTCGGCATCACGTAACACTGTAGCAAACAATACGAGAATTTGGGATTGCTACAACCCGGTGTGCCGAGTACGTGGTTCGAATTGTACATTAAGACTACTACAAACATGTGGCCACAAAAGCGCCTGAACCTTTGAAGGCCTTTTTCTCCTACACGCACTCTTTTTTCAACGTAGTCAGATTCCTCTGCACCAAAGGTTGCTGGTGATGTAGCTGGCTGCTAAGGTGCATCAAATGTATATGTCGGCACTCTCATTCGTACAGATTTACAAATACAGACTCACACCGACATAGAGAGGCCGGTAAGTTTGAGTGAGCCCGAGTTAGTGCTAGGAATGGGAGTGAGTTTGCGTGAGCCGAGGTGAGTCCAAGCTTTAGCCTCAATGAGTTGAACTGAGACGAAACAACACCATCATAATTTAACTCGACTTACAGATTGCAATATGCTATATAGTTATAGTGCTGTTGTTTGCCTAACATTTCCCTTTGTATCATTTGCACAGTTCTCCACTTTCAAAGACTTTCTTGTGCTTGGAGTATCAATAGCATACGTTGCGGTATAGCATATTTCACTATTCTTATACTTTTCTACACTTCAAGAACATCAGTAGAGTGTCGTTGATGACCACCAAATGTTACTCAATAGCTCGTGAATCAATCTTATGTATTTGCCAATTTCCCTTCTTTTCATTCAGGTCCTAAATTACAGCTCGACCTACCGAACATATTTCTTCCCCACCAAAACAGCCTGACAGCCAATCCGGAACCGTGTTTCCCTTGAAGACGTTGAATATCCCCGTAATTTTTGCTATGCTTAGCTCGAGGTCGAAGCCTTCATTCAGGCAGCGGCTGCTTCATTCCTTTGGAGGCAGAATGCAGGAAAGCTCATGTAGATTGCATGGGTCAAGTGAAAGAACCCTAGGCGGTGAAAACTATTTCTGCGTCTTCCACTATGGCGTGCCTCATAATGAGAACCTGATTTTGTCGCGTAAACACTATAATTAATTATTAAGTAGCTATATGACGTAATAATCTTCACAGCTTCTGTTAATTTCATCAGTTCACAAGTTACGTCGTTTGTTTGGTTATGTTCAGCAGCACTGACGAATACATTGTCATCCAAAAGCGTATGACGCTTAGATGCTAAATGTTCATCCTTACCTATAGCACGACGTACTAAAGCATATTGCATCTTTTGCATACCATGAAATCAAGCGCGTTCTGGATATGCGGTTAGAAAGAATAAAAATACCGTGCGTCATTGCACACCGCAATTCCTAACAGTCATCGCCAAGGACTTCATTGTGGAAAATTCTGTTGTCTACGAAATCCCTTCTTGATATTTTTGAAGAGATAGTTTTAGCCTTGTCTCTAAGCTTTTTTTTCTTTTTGCTATTGAACGTGTTGCCGGATTCGTTGGCATTCCCTTTGAAACGGGGCTATGGCAAATAATCGTCTATCCTGCTTGAGCTACTCAGGCAGGCTATACAAAAGGTGCGAGCGAGGCTTGTAGCGACATCTTGGGACGTTCTGCCTATGTGCAAAATGCGTGAACAAAATTTTGTGTAGCGTGAGCGTTCTCGTTGACAGTACGTCATAAAACGACAGCACGGTAATGATTATGACACTTCAAACTCATTTAAATCCGCAGTCACGTACGATACTATAGGTCAGCGCAGTATTGGGTCACAAGATTGTGTCACGAGATGTAATTATCCACGTTGTTGCTCCCGTAAACTTCACCAGTGATCCAGTATTTCGCAAACATTAATACATTTACAGAATAGCTAAAGCTCTCTAATAATCGAAGGTTTCTACACTCGCATACTGTGCAACACACGGGCTGTCAAAATTCACTGACAGTGTACCTCCTCTGCTTACCTGTCGAGAAAAAGGCCAAGACACGAAGCTGTCCCAGCTCCCAGCACAAAACATCACTCCGAATTCAAGGTGGAGAAGCTGGTCCTTTTCGGCGAACTTGCTCTCCACCATCAAGGAGTACCCGGCTAGGATACAGGCTGGGCTGACTTCACGCGTGCTTACGCCGCCGCTCAGCGACGACTTGCGCTTGTAGATTTGGCTCAGGCAGATGTACGTTCTGTCCACAATGGCGGCGCCCGCTGCACACCCGCTGCGCTTGCCATCGGCTAGAGCAGGTGGAATGTGCACTCGGGCCAGCTGGCTAGAGTCAATGGCATCCCGGAGCAAGCCCTGCGTATGTTCCAGCAGTTTTAGCTCATCAGCATGCAGGTTGTCTGTCCTTTCTCACGAAGCCACTTTTTTGTGTGTTTACAGAAGCAGAGCTGCCGGAGGGTGCAATAGCTGTATCAGGCAAAAGTGTCTTCAATGCTTTTGCTCTCAAAATAGGTCGCGTGGTATTATCTACTGCTTTCTAAGTGCAATGGCAATGAAAAAAGAAACTTAGTTGGACGCCTTTGTCTGAATGAAGAAGCAGGTTGCGTCTCAAACAATGTTGCCAATCGAAGGGTAATTATCCTACAATAGGGCATTTTTACAATCAGTGACAACGCTAGTTGTCGCTACTTGCTAGGGCTGTAAAGCTGTCCAACAAATTTTCGATGAATTGCTGGGCATTTTACCTAGCCGTAAGCCATTTTACTCACAAATTCTAGGAAGCTAAGAAAAGGCACAACATCCAATGACAGAACTCCGGTGAAATATATATGCAGAACATATTTATAAAACAGCGTCTCAGTAGCTCAATTGGGCATCGCGCACGGAATGCGAAGTCATGAGTTTGTGCACCCACCTGCGGCCAGTTGTTTTTTCGTACACTTTCATTTCCAGTAATTTATTATGTATTTAATTTACTTATTATGTACAAGTAATTTCCCTTTGCTGCCTTTGGTGTCATTGTTTTTTGGCTTCTTATGACATGACTAAAAAAGATTGGGCCCCAGTTACCATTCATCTGGTTCAGGTACAGTGCATGTGTTTTGTTGGTCAACTCCGCAACTTACAGTGTAATAGCGCCAATATGATCTTCTTTTATAGCTTCGCCCAACAATGAACGAGAATAAAGGGAACGAAGAGGCCGGATTTTCGTAATGGACAACCCCATGCAGCCCACAGACAATGACAAAAAGGAAAACACAGGGGGAATAAATTGTCTAGTTAATTGTAATGTTGTAATGATAAATAATTGAACATGAAAGTGGGTGGCCACTTGATCCTACCTGTGGACAGTTGATTCTTTTCGTCCATTTTCATTTATTTATAATTTGTACATTTCAAATAAATAAAAAAAATAATTAATTTTCCCTGGGTGTTTCTTGCTTGCTGTCATTTGTCTGTTGGCTTATCATGAGGGACGGCTATGCTAGCTATACACACACGTGCGTTTTGCTGCTATAGGTATATTTTTACTTTCGGCAGAGGACTGCACATGCTGCAAGGACATTAACGTTACGAGAATTATTTACTTCGGGACAAAATCTGATATCACTATTAAAATGCACGCCAGTAACATCCGGAAATTTCGTCATCAGAGAATCGCTAGACCAATTGGAATGCACTAAGCTGCATTTCAGGGAGAAAACTCATTCCTGCGGATAGTCAGAAGCACAATTTTGTTTTCAAGCTTCTTAGTTTTGAGAAATGTTTAAAGTATGTAAGTTAGAAAACTAAAGCACCATCTTTACAAGTACACGACTCAGAAACAACAATAAATATTGTAGTTCTGCGTCTCGTAAAGCGCTTGAAGACGACGCAAGTGGCGCACGAATTTCAGCTTAGGTGAGATTATTATACTGCTGACGAGTGTTTTGCATAAGTCCCACTTACAAAGTTGTGCTTCACAAAAGAGCAGTACGATGCATGCATATTCTGTTCCCTTTAGGTGCCTCAATTGATGCACATTGAATATAGTGGTACTTGGAGACGGATCTGGGAAACTTGATCTTTCATTTCTTTATTTACCAATATTCAACAACATTGAACAAAAATGTATGGTCCTAACAAATAATTTTCCCACAGTGGGTAAATTTAACATATTCTTTTACATCTAACAAAGCTTATCAAATCTTGCGCAGTAAATCGCGAGCAAAAGGATTTCTCCATTCTAAAGCATGTAAATAGCAGCTGCTGTTGAGGTAAACCTTCCTGTTAAGCTGACAAGCCAGCTGAGGTACAGAACTTCCCGGTTTACTACCAGTTCATGTGACAGCTCCTATGGAGCTCCAGGAAGCATTACCAGGTTATGGAACCCCATTATGAAATCCAGTGACTCTTTCTGTTAGAATGAAGAGCTGAATGAAGCTGTGAATTTTTCTGCTCACTTATTGCCTAATCCATGGATAGCTGAAAGAAAAGAGCTGCCTTCCCTTTGCCAGTCGTGACGAGAATGCCGAGTGACCCACATCAGTTTGAGCGAAAATCGGTCAGTAAAATGTCATATAACTGCAAGAAAACAGTTCAAGAATATTTCCACATTGGCCCTATTTTCATTAATAATCTACAGCATCTCTATACTACAAATGAAAGAAACACCTCTGGCGCCCTTTAGCCAGACCTGGCCCTTCTGCCAATAAATCCCACGCATCTTCATCATCACCTATAGTGTAGGTCATCTTAAACTATGTAAGTACCTGCGCCTCATCATTTTAAATCACATTTTGCAGGGACTGACTGGAACTTTCAATGTAAGCATTTATCATATAAGAAAGAACTACATGTCTGGTCTCAAAAGTAAGTGCATGAAATAAATATTATCTTGACATTTACGTGATACTATATCATAACAGGGAGCTCTGTTTTCGTGGTGTGTTCCTTACAGTCATACAGACGAGTGCCTTGTTTAAAAACTAAATTTGCTACTAATTCTTGTGTGCCCTTTTACTTTGTTACCCTGCAAAGAAGATATCGTATGTATTTCTTCCAGTAAGATTCTTTTTTTACAATATAGCTTTCTTGCAGGCAGAAATAAAACGCTACGTAGGTTACGAAATACGCGAATTTCTGCCATAGGACGCTGATTGATAAATGTGCACGATATGTAAGCTACAATAAGAAAGTTCACTCATCAGGAAACATTTTTGTTATGCTTACCAGCAGCAGAGATTTGTTTCGACAGCTTTATTTGCATGTTAAACATATTTATGTTTTCTTAGTAATGTTGTTACGTATTTCAATGAGACGTTGGTACATCGGGTAAAATGTAGAGTCTAGCAAGTGGTCGCATAGAAATGTGGGATTTCTTCATCCACCGCGTAGGGTAGGTGGGGCGCTTTTTTAATAAGCGATTGGCAACGTAAGCCTCATGCTCTTTTATGCACTTTGTTGTACTCAGACTAGCATCTGCTCAGCAGATTATTAAATACCACGCATCTCTTTAGGTACTTTTTTTACACGAATTATTGTCGCGTGCAATTCACTGTCTGCGAATGTGGTATCAGGAAGAAACTGAACTCGTTTGATCAGAATTCTCCCCTTGCCCTCCCCTCCAAAAAGTAATGTTATTGTCGCTGTTGGTACATATGTGTAAATAATAGGAATGGGAAGGGGGTACTTTTCTTAGATTCACAGTTTTTTTTTTTTTACTCGTGCTTTCTGCTATGATTTCCCCATTTTCCCTCGGCACCATCAGTTCAATTTGCTCTACTGTGTTTTCCGTCATGCCACAACAATATAGTTGACCACTGACTAACTGTTAATGTACCTTGCGGTACGAGGCATTATTCCAACTGGAAACTGTGAGGCAGAGACTTCAATTTCATTTCATTTTATTACCTTAAAGACCCCATTCGGGGTATTACATAAGGGGTGGTTAACATGTGAACAGAATAAAAGGCAGGTGTTACATTAAAATACAAGTTTCAACAGTTTCTAGAAATTGTCAATGACATGCGATGGCAGCGACATTAATGGGTAGGTCGTTCCAGTCCTTGGCAGCTCGAGGAAAAAATGATGATTGAAATGTGACAATTCGTGTTCGAGGACGAGAAACTTGGAGTTGATGGCTGGTGCGCTGTGACATGCGTGAAGATGATGGCGTGACGTAAGGCGGGCGGCTTAGTGAGCTGTAAACAACTTTGTGATAAAGAGAGAGCGTGGCGATGCGACGACGAAAAGCAAGAGATGCCAAGCTAGATTGCGCCTTTAAGTGTGAAATGCTGATGTTATATGAGTATGAAGAATGGATGAATCTAGCCGCACGATTCTGAACTGACTCAAGTGCATTGATGATATATGTTTGATGAGGGTTCCAGATGGCGGCGGCATATTCCAGTTGTGGTCTGACAAATGATTTGTATGCGAGTAGTTTGACGTGCTGTGGAGCATGACGAAGATGACGCCTCATGAACCCAAGGGACTTGTTTGCTGACGAGATTACGTTAGTAGCATGCGCATTCCAGGAAAGCTCGTAGGACAGGGTTACCCCTAAGTACTTATAGGCTTGAACTGATTCTACTGGGACGTCTGCAATTATGTAAGTAGACAGATAAGGATTACGATGGCGGGAAATTGAAATAAATTTGCACTTGTTAGGGTTCAAGGCCATTTGCCAATGGTTGCACCAGTCCTGCACGTTATTAAGGTCATTCTGGAGAGATGCCTGGTCAGAGATGTTAGTCACAGTACGATAAATCACACAGTCGTCAGCGAACATACGAATAGGGAAAGATACATGCAGCGGAAGATCGTTAATGTATATTAGGAAAAGAAGCGGTCCTAAGACTGAGCCTTGAGGGACACCTGAAGTGACAGGTAGGGGTTCGGAGGAGACGTTATTGACAAAGACGAACTGGGAACGATTAGTAAGGAATTCTTTTATCCATTGTACTACAAGAGGATCCAAGTTCAATCTAGATAATTTTATTAGCAAGCGGTTACGAGGCACTGTGTCAAAAGCTTTAGAGTAGGCTAGAAAGATTGCATCGGTTTGAACGTTGTTTTCAAGACTAACGTGGAGATCATTAAGGAAGATAGCTAGTTGTGTTTCACATGAAAGCCCTTTACGAAAACCATGTTGTGAAGGATGAAAGAAGTTTGCCGAGTCTAAAAAGTTCATGATATGCGAGTATATGACATGTTCCATGATTTTGCAAGGAACACTAGTTAATAAAATGGGGCGGTAGTTTAAGGGGGAGTCTTTGTTACCTGCTTTGAATACTGGAACGACCTTTCCCACTTTCCAATCATCCGGTAAAGTACCTGTAGACAATGATTGTGTGGACAACAGAGTGAAACATGCCGCGGATATGTGCTTAGTATTCATTAGGATCTTTGAGTTAATTTCGTCTACACCAGAAGAAGTACATAATTTGTTTTTTTCAATGATTGATAGTATACCATCTATCGAAAATACAATGGGTGGCATATGTGATGTTATGTTAGTAGGTAGTGGAAGGTCTGGAGTGGTAGTTTCTTTTGTAAACACGGAAAAAAATGCTGTGTTGAATATATCAGCGCACTCGGCGTCCGTGGCGGTGTCGCCTGCTGCATTCGTCACGCTGATGGTACGAGCTCCTTGGGGATTTTAAATGCGCCAGAACTGCCGAGGATTTTGAGTAAGTAGCTGGGGCAGGTCGACGTTATAAAAAGATTTCTTAGCAGTGCGAAGGGCACTCAGGTAGGCGTTCTCTGCCGTGTAGTATTTTGACCAAGCCTCGGTGCTTCCAAGACGCGTGGCTAGCCGGAAGTGACGTTTCTTTTGGTTTTCAAGCTTCTTTAAAGCTCTGGTGAACCATGGCTTATTTTGATTAGTGTGCATAGTTATTCTTGGTATATGTTTGTTTACGAGTTCATTAATTTTATTTTTAAATAGTGTCCAGTTTTCTTGAGGCGAGTGCATACGGAATAATGTCTCAAAAGTTGAAAAGAAGTCACCTAACTCGTAATTAATAGCTTCGTAGTTCCCTTTATCATATAGGCATATAGTTTTGTTGGATTTTCGTTGTCGCATGGGTTGAAAGGTGAAGGTGGCGTGGATTACTTTATGATCACTTACCTCACGGAGGTAAGTTATGGATGATAGACTGTCAGGATGGCTGCTTAGTATAAGGTCGAGTACATTAGATGTGTCTTTTGTAACCCGCGTAGGCTCTAGCACAAGTTGAGTTAGACTGAAATTAAGACACACATTAACAAATAATTTAGCAGCTTCATTGCCTATGATTAAAGCACTATTGTTAGTCCAGTTGATTTGCGGAAAATTAAAGTCGCCGAAAAGCAGGATTTCTGCGTTAGGGTGTTTTTCACCAAGTTTGCTCAAGATGTTATTAAGTTTATGCGAAAAATCAGGAGTGTTATGTGGTGGTCTGTAACAAACGCCCAAGAGAACAGTCTGTGGTAAAGCACGGCAGATTAGCCATGTTATTTCCAGGTCAGTCTCAATGGTTGCAAGCGTGCACGATAAATGGTGATGCGCGGCGATTAGCACACAACCACCTCGTGAGGTTTCGCGGTCTTTCCGGAAAAGGCAGAAATTCGGCAAGTCAGCAAGAACCTCAGTATCGGTAATATCGTCAGTCAGCCAGGTTTCAGTTATTATCAGCAAATTACTGTTAGACGACAACACGAGGTTAGACAGAATATCGCGTTTAGGGAGGAAGCTGCGTGCGTTGGCAAAGATTACGGAAAAGTAGAGGTTAGCTCGTGTCGATACCGTAGGGCGGTTCCCGCGTCGAGTTGGCTGCTATTGCAATTCTTTCACACTCCGTGTGCGTTCATCGAAAACATAGCGCTTATTACCCATAAACAGAGTTTTAAAGCGCAGGGAGTAAGGTGCCGATTTGCTTTTTTGCGAATGAAAGAAGGTGTCTGCCGGCCAATTGAACAGGACGTGTAAAATCCTCGCCAACGCTGAAGTTTGTTCCTTTAAGTGTACGGCCGTTAGAAAGAACAAGATCTTTTGTTTTATGAAAGGTGAACTTCACTATTATGGGGCGGTTACTAATAGCTGCACTTGGCTTCCTCTTGGCTTGGCTTGGCTTCCTCTTGTCGCTGGGAACCACAGCTTTCACGCAGAAACTGCGATTCCGGTGGTGCTGCACACTACGCAATTATTGTGCACAGCACGTAGGCTTTGTCTTGGTCTAGAATGTGCTTACATTACGGATGTATGCGTTGCAGCTGGAACTGTCCGGCATCTGTTCTACAAATCGAGCTAAGCGGCAACCTTACTGCAGGCAAATTCAGATTTTGTTAAATTCAAATACACCTCAAATGACCGAAAAAAAACTTTTTTTCCGAGCGAGAAAGCAAATCTGTATATCGGCAGCTCCAAACGAAGCATTTATTTACCAACCGCATCAGCCTGTATAAAAAAATGTTTTAAAGATGGGAAACACTTAAGAAATAACTCGTCGGTTCTTTCGGCTTCGAACTTAATCAATGCAACAGCGGTGGGAAGCGCCGCCTTCTCAAAAACAGCTTCTTTTCAACCCACAAAAAGTCCTATTTGTCCTTTACAATGTTCGCTCTTAAGAGCTAGCTGGTGAGACATTTGTACTCATTGTTGTCTTTTCTTGTGTTTGTCTGGTTCTTTTGTTTGTATTGTGAATTGAGGTATTCCAGGTGTTCTACCGTAAGAGCGGAACGGCGCTTCTTTCCACCGACGGCTTCCATGTACCCCGAGACTCTCTTCAACTTTACGACTTTGGTGGGGGTTTACCGTTGGAGTAGGGGCATATCGGTGGGGGAGGCGGGGGGCGAAGGGGGCGGGGAGGCGGGACATGTGACAAGCTGGGAGAGCGGACGGAGGCGAGTGACTTGGAGGAGCTGTTGCGCTAGCACTTTGTAACGGCTGCTCTGACGAGATCTGAAGATGCTAAGGGAAGTGCTCTTATTTTCATAACTGCAACTTGACCGATAAACGACAGTAAATGCATCAAACGGCAGTTCCTTCCTGAACGATCATCAACGACAACAGCGATTAAGTATTACAACACTACGAAATACAAGTTCAGGCGCCACCACTCACAAACTCTTCGTCACGCACGATATCCTGCAGTAATTTTCAAGCTTTCACACTGCGCTATTAATCGGTGGTTACCACGTCCGACTTCAATTTTAGTATTGCTGCGAGTGCCTGAATTCACACGCTAGTAGTAGTCGTCCTGATAATGAGGGCCCACATTCACAAAAAAATTTCATGCTGGAATTGTTCGTAAGCGAGAACTTCAGCCATCTTTATGCTGAACATACTATTAGCGAAGGCTGGTTAACAATGACAGAGAACACTTCCGAACGAAAAGCTTTGTGAATACGGTCTCAAGAGCTTTCTTTTTTTCGCCGCTATGTTTTGAGCGTGAAGCAGAGGTTGGGGAAATAACGATGACACGATAACGGGACGCGACAGCGATTGCAAAGTGGCAACGAGACACAGAAGACTGCATAGCAGATGTGCAGATGCATGGGCCGGGCGGGCACTGCAAACACAGATTCGAGCTCCTGACCCCTGTCGCAGTAAATGGAAGAACAAGGTTACAATCTCAACTTGCTATCAATATGTAGACGTCATAATTATGTAAAGTAGCCTTTAGGTAATCTAAACGAACATACGAAAAGCAATTACTTGGGTAGGCGCATATTTCGGAAGCAATTTTCGCGAATTATTGGCAAAACCGAGGGTGTCGTGTAGTACGTCATCTTTGTACGTCTTCGATTACACAACATGCACTGTCTGCGGAACTGTGACATCCATATTTTTCCTTCACACGTACAAGGTAAACATCCCGCATATTTCTAAATTTTCTGTTGTTGGGAAACATTCAAATATATATATATATATATATATATGGAAACATTTCCAAAATAGTTCCGTGCCATTTTTTATAGATCTTCAAATCCTAACATAAGTGTGCATTTGTGCATAACAATGCCCCATTCCTGCGCTTCCAATTGTTGAGAGACAAAGTCTGTTTTAAGAGTCGCCTAACCCATATTTCTTTTGGGAGTTTTCAAAATTGCCCACAGCTCTCCTTGTTTTAATGAAAAGGGAATGGTAAAAATATGTATGTGGTACCAAGGTGTCAATGTCGGCTCATTTCTGAAAGTAAATTTTGAAGTGGGCCGTTCTTTTGTTTGGTGCATGCTTTGTGAAGCTGCTCTTCTGAAATTGCGCAGAGTCGAAAACTTGAAAGCAGGGATGCAAATATATTCGAAAGACCAGTTATATAATAATGTTATCCGGCTCCTATGTTCACATAAATAAAGCAAATTTAAAAAAACTGGACTCAATATTGAAGCTAACTGGCGATTGCAGGTGTCAAAGCTCAAAAGGAAGAAATTGTTGCGGTCACAGAGCAATTAGGCTGTGAAATAAAGCATGTTTATGTGCTTATACAGGTTCCTTCGAAATATCTGCCCTACACACTTTGACCAAACGATATTTCACCGAACTTTAGAATAATCCGCATAAAGCCAATTTTTATCAGAATGACACTTGAAACAAGTAAGAGAATTCTTAGGGTGTTTGGAACTCTGCCAACGACACTTTCAGAAAAAGAATGCAGAAGCTCCAGTTATCTTTGTATACGAAAGAAACGCAGAGTTCTTAAATATTGGAAGCAGTACTTCACACCTAATGGGCTCGTTTAAAAACAGACCCGAAAGTAGAACACAAGCAGGAGAATACTGTTCACACATAAAAAATAGGATTTTTCAGCCTTACACGTGAATGAACCATTAGGATATGCTTTGTCATGAGGAGCCACAAAACGGCTTTGGGATATACCGCATGTGCTGTCACATAACTCAGTTTCGTGCGTATTATCACTCAACACTACGCAATTAGCCTTGGAACATTAACGCTAATGCCCTGTTTGCATCTTCGAGGACGCATCGACTACATATTCAACTACGCTACATAAGCGCTTTGCAAGCATTCATATAAACAACTTCAGGTCGATGAGATTACTGATGGAAACAATCAATCTCACTAACCACCAGAAATATTCAAAGAAGAGCACTCTTCCTTCCTTGCACGATGCGTTTTCCTAAAGCATTGTCTTATGATGCATTCGCCACAAACTTTGGTCAAACGTTATTTTGGTTCACTTACCTGCAAGGACTTGATCTGGCTCGTATACCCGTCCAAGCACTCCACGAGGCCATTGACCTTGCCCTGGACAGCGACTTTCTTCTGCGACATGCCTTCAAGTGCATCGTCGAGCGACAGTCTAATCTTCTGAAGATCTCCGAGCACCGATTCGTTCGCGTTAGGAATGATGGAGATGGTTCCTTCGACGCAAGAACCCAGACAATGCTCCAGAATCTTCATGTGCGTCACACTGCTGCCACATTTCGGACATGATACCTCGTAGTAGTCACAGTCGTGCTCGATGTGCTCCTGCATTCGTGAAAATGTTTAGACTTAGAGTGAATTTGTGCATTACCCGTTTCAACTTTCGAGAGAAGGCATAGACTAAAGGCTAGTGTAACAATTCATCACCGCTATACCACCTTCAGAGCAATAACCCTCCTTAATGAAATGGCTATATGTAGGTTAGTGTTTAACATGTCCTTCATTAGCCCTAAATCCATTATGTAATACTGGATGGACTTGGGTTTAATTAAAGCAACTACAGAACGCGCCGTTTTGTTGTTGCTGCTGCTGTTTTTATTTTTCTATGATAACACTTAAGGCACGTTTGCGAATGCGATTTCTTGCCAGAAAGTTTTTCATATCCCCTCATTTTATCAAGCTTTAATTACTGCATAATTTATTGCTTGCGAACAAGGTGGTTGCCGACATTTTTCATTTTGTCCAATTAGGCAACTCACGCATGCCAATCCCTCCGCATAATGTTACGTAAGCGCAGCCGAGGAAACCTAAACAGCATTGCTCTGTGCTGAAGAAAATGCACCACCTTTTACTCCTGAATGGAACGTGGAAGAGCTGCACTATGTTGGTATCACCTCGTAAAGCGTTAATAAAAATCTGTGTTTTCAGTCATTTGGAGGAACTATGTTGATTATGGGCGTAACAGATGAAGTAGGGACACGATAACCTTTCGTTTCACGCCGGCAGCTTGGTACCGGTATTCATTAGTAAGACGTGAGAGAGTTTAAGGCGTTTCCTCGTTGTTCGTATGTTCGCGCGGGAGTCATTCTCGAAGTTTGTTAAGGTTATTCAACGTATATTTCCTGATGAAATGTAGTCAAAGGCAACAAAAGCCTAGGTCACAATGAACACTGACTGGGAAGGGAGCCAAAATTTCTTGCATTTTAGCTGTTTATGGTCGGCATTTACTTTACTTTTGACGCCGAATAATCCCTACTTAACGAACTTCCGTCAGACCATTGATCTCAGACTGAAATGTTACTTTTCTGATCAGTAAACAAAAAAAAAAAACAATACTTATGCAGGTGCCGTAGTGGTCCATGACGCTACGGATCGTGGTCGCGGAACTTTCAGTGCGGCATCTTTCATATTTGCAGCGTTCCTAGATCACCGAGTGTTCAGTTCTGGTTTAAAACTGACCATTTCAACATTTCAGAAGCGTAACTTACGGATATGACTACGCATAACATTCGGGTTTATTGTTAATACGAAAGGTTAGCATGTGCTACAAGAAGAAAGTAAGCCAAAATGCTCAACGATATGCACGAAAGACTAAATTGCCTAAAAAACATTATTTTCAGCTGTCTTTACTGTGGAAAAAAGATAACTGAGTTGCGATTTTCGTACGCCACTTCTTCGTCAAAATTCTTTTACCCTGATGTGAGGGTGTGACCGCAGTGATGATATGTCTTAGCGTTCAGCTTCGTGTGAGAGCGAGAAGGAAAAGAAGGAACGAATTAAAATTCCTGGAAGTTCCTGAAGGATGTGAAGTCGGCCGGCACAAAGTCGCACATCACCACGCTGCTTCTCAGTGCCTTCTGTTGAAAGTGCTGGTGCCTCGGCGTTACGTCTGAAAGTGAAGCATTGTTATCAAAGTGTGCATGTACACCACAAAGCCTTGTGCTGAGGGCTAACATAAAATAAATAAATGAGAGCTAATTCATCATCGACACAATCTTTTAATTATTCGCCACACATTCTTTTCTTCTACTTCGGCTACTACTAAACCCTTTTTAAGAATTATTGCGGTAGCACACATCCCGAACGACGCTTCACAGTTTCTATTGAATAAGAAAAATTTCCGACGTGGCCCTGATAACGGGCCGCTTGAAATATTTTGAAGGACTGTCAAGAAAACTTTTTTTCTTGGAGCCCCTTGGCTATCGGGGCTCCGGGCCGCAGGTCATTTAGCCCATAGTTTAATCCAGCCCTTTTGATCAACATGCACTTGGCTTCGCACATGAAGTTACCGTAGTGTTCCCCCATTTTCGTTAAATTTGACCGCTGGGACTGTTACATTTCTGTCAGGGCAGCGTTCAAAGTTTTGCGCTACTAAGAACGCATCATAGCGCTCGCATACGTAATTTGTTGCTAAGACCCAATTAACACACCCACTTTAAACTTTGTCTACACGTTACTTATTACTTGCCCAATACAGTCAACACACATAAAGTAGCTGCTTCGTTCGGTTTACTCAGGCCACCAGGCAAGCATCACATAATGCACGACCAAAGGTACGAGGCTTAATTTATTATTCGCATCGCTTGTAATTAAGCCAGAAATTTGTATTTTTTTCACACACTGCCCTCGGCATTCCCCCCATTCCACGAAATATAATCTTGATGTTGTCTAGAGTTATCTCGCGTCCTTTAAAAGCATAGCTGATAGCGGCGGTATGATAATACTTGATTCACATTTTTTTAGAAAGCTGTATTTGAAGCAACCATATTCAAATTCTTAAATTCATTTCTAGGCCGTACCCCTTGTGTTCGCTGAAATTGGCCTCGGTGGCTGTTGCAGTTATGCAACCGCAGCGGACTAAATATTGCGCCGATTATAAAACACACATAACGCTCTGGAGCCCTTGTATATGTCATTTATTGGAAATACTCTAATTACCCACCCCCATTGGAATTATACATTTGCGTTTCTCGTAACCTGCCCTTGTTTTCCTCAAATGTAAGCAAGGTGCAGGGTCTGTTTCCCTAACTACACCATAAAAACAAACTAAGAACCCCGTATGACGCATGAAAATGGAAAGAATATTGAGAGGGTTGGGAAAATATTTTCAACACTTCTATATAAACCAGGAGCGTGTAAGTTTCGTCACACATTACACTCAAAATGTAAACTATTTTGAGCAAACTTGGAAGTTGGTGGCTAGTGCAGGCTGGTTTAGGAGTCTGGAAAACATTGCGAATAACGCCAGTAAGATACCTTAAAACGCTTGAATAAGCACCTTTCTACAAAAACTTTAGTTACGATGCACAAGTTAAACATTTCTCATTTGCCACTTGCAACATGCTTCCTACTTCAAAGAAATAAAAACGCAGCGCCTCATATAGCTCACCGAGAAGACCGGGTTAAAGCAACCACACATCTTTTGCAACGCATAAAAATTGGCAGAAGATGAGTATGCAGTAATTATCGTCAATGTACATAATTAACCTACGTCGTTCAAGCTTGCCCATATTTTAGCAAATTATTCACTTTCATCTATTCTTGGACTTCTCGGAGAAGTGGAAACAGGTGAAGCGTCTTATATAACGCCTTTAAAGGGCCCAAAACGAGGGCCTAGCAATTTTCATTTAAACCCTATGCACACACTCTTCAAATGTTGCATGTATATAGCCCTTAACAAACCCCATATTTTGTTACAAATATAGGCTTTGTGAGTGAACTCGTTTATATTGCAGAAACACGCGCAAACTAGCATATGGCGTAACCGGTTACTTCCAGCCGCTAAGCTTCGCTGCAGTAGCTTCTTCTCACTAATGTGTGTTAACTCCTGTTGCTGCGCTGTGCGGATGTCTTTGTGCATGTGAGCCATGGTAAGGCACTTCGTTTTGTTCTCTTCCTTGTTATAGCATTTCTGCCGTAGGATTGCTTTCGTGGTGTGTATCATGACAGTTGTAGCGTTTTTGGAATTAAGCCTGCTTCTCTTGGTGCGTAGGTTGGCTTGACCTCTCGGACACTTGTGTCTTTAGCCACGTCTCCCAAGACAATGCACGAAATTCTCTTAAGTTCCACAAGAACACACGCAGACACACACACACGCACACACACACACGCGCGCACACACACACACGCACACACACACACTCACACACGTCACCCACATGGCATACACGCACGTAACATTTACGCGTGTACACGTCTCCACACGCACGCATGCGCGGACACGCGCACATCACACTCGCACACACGTCTCAGACACGCACACACGTAGATACACACACTGTCGCACACGTGCGCACGCGCACACACAATCTTGTACGAAACATACGGGCGGGCAGGGGATAAGCGCTTGCCGTGTCTTAATTTCTCTTCTTTTCTGGTGTGCGTTTCTCTGCGCTTGCATAGCTTCCAAATTTATCTCTGCTGCAAATTATATAAGTAAGTCTCCATCCTTTCTTAAGTTATGTTGAGCAACGCTGTCACCCTGTTGATGCGCTCTGCCCTCGAATAAAGTACTTTATTTAAATGAGCAAAGTTTGGCAGTTACAGAACAATGCGGAAGCTGACGGGAAGTCAAGTAGATCGTGCGCAAGTAATTTTATCCGGAATGCACAGCAATGTGCTTTCTTTTTTTACAGCAGCGCACGATTATATTCAAATGTGACAGTGCATATGTGAAGCAGCAGTAATGCTTGGCACTCATATGCAAAGCTCGTTGAGCGTGATGCAAATCGAACACTTATATGTAAAACGCCAAATATACTTTACATTAGATTGTGTAGGTGAGGGCCCTTACCCTGTCCCCTAATCTTTCGCACTCCCTGGGCACGTTATATTTCCCATTCACCTACATACGGACAGTAGGTAAGTCGCGTGGCCTTCGTACGAAAGTGTGACGCGCAAAACTTCAATCACTGAAAACAGCGCCTTCCGTCACCAGAAAATCATCACAAATACCTCATATAGACGTGCCTCTTCCTGTGCACTTCCACGCCAACCACCGACCGCCTAGCTGCACTAGTGCAACTACAACGTTGCCACCGCTCAGTCATAAAAGTTGGTATTGCGACAACTACCTTGAAATCTGTGATAGTGCCCATGAAACTGCAGCCCCGCCTTGAATTCAGGCAGAGGACACGGCGGTCATCCAGTTGGTCCTCCTTCAGCTCCAGTGTCTGCACCTGCTCCTCGATTATTTTCTTTCTGTCCACCGGGCAGGACTGATTCTTGTCCTTAACCTGGCCGTAGCAGACCTTGCAAAGGACGTGCGAACAGGGAAGCAACATGGTCATACGTGCCACGATGCCACACAGGTTGCAAATGCGGATGTCCGGCATGTGATCGACGAACTGCAGCGGTCTCCAGTCGAGTGTGCTGCCGAAGCCTGAGAGGAAGCGGGTAGTCGCCATCTTGCCCTGCAAAGAAAGAAGAACCATCCAAACCATTCTTCACACCGACCTTGAATAAGAAAATAACGTGGGATGGCGATTCGAGAATGAAAAAGCTTCGTTGGCATGTGCCACGTTTTCGTGTCAAAACAATGGCTCACGCCATCATCATCGTCATGGTCACCAAAAGAGGTGAAAGACTGCACATTGCACTGGTCGGGTGCGTCGCAAGCATGTCTATTGTTTTGTTTTCTTGCGCTGTTATACTGACCGAATACGTATTCCTCGGAGGCCCCGTCGCACTCACAGTATTGCACAACAGGAATGCCCCAGTCAGCTAACTACACCAGACCAATGACGATGGCTATGACTGAAACCAGGGCTGCCGTTCCGGACATAGTCAAATTCAGCGGCATCTTGAAATTTGGCAATGGCGGGATTTTGAGCCAATTAGAGGAGCCGTAGCATCTGTATCGGTCGCTCTCGCTGGCTCACAATATCACCATTATAGAATTTGACCACATGGCGAAATTTGACAATGTCCGTAACAGCACCTAAAGTGAACATAATGACGTAAAAAGTGACCAATTTCGTACCTAAAAAAATTAGGTTGCTCTCGCAGGTTGCCAGACTACGTCTCGAGTGTAACCGCAAAATGCACAAAAGCACGAAACGATTAGAAGGACCAGGCAACACCAGACGTGCACTAAATTGTGTATCCGTATTTCTTAATGTCGCACCTTTGCGCCATTTACAAACATGCGCAGAAACGAATAGCCAAGTTCTACTTCTTATTATGGAAATGGAATGTTTGCGTATTTAAGCCAGCGTCGTAAACTAAGCGATATGCCAGAAACATTTAGAAGAACGCTTGTCGTTCGCTTTGCTCAGACCGTTGTAGGGTAACAAACTGCGCACAGTCGCTCCGCAGAAACGCGATTCCACGAACTCACAACCCTGGCGTCTGGATAAAAAAAAATTAAGGATGATCACTCTTTCAGAGGAACCGGTAGAACATGAAAGTGAACCGTGTCTTCACAGAAGCTGTTGCATGTTGCTTCGTGAACTCACGGTCCGTTGCAGCGAAAGGTGCACGATTTTGGCGCCGGCGACCGTGTTGCCGGTTTTTTAGGAGGCGTCCAGCTGCCGAGTGTCTTCGGCGACGGTACGAGCAGTTTGGCCCGACTCCGTAGTGTGTTTGGCAGCCAGTTGAATCGCGACTAATAATCCTAATCCTAATCACATAATCCTAATCCTAATCATAATCATAATCAACGGACATAATCCTAATACATAAGAAAGGGGACGCCAAAGACTTGAAAAGTTATAGACCGATCAGCTTACTGTCCGTTGCCTACAAAATATTTACTAAGGTAATCGCAAATAGAATCAAGAACACCTTAGACTTCTGTCAAGCAAAGGACCAGGCAAGATTCCGTAAAGGCTAATCAACAATAGATCATATTCACACTATCAATCAGGTGATAGAGAAATGTGCGGAATATAACCAACCCTTATATATAGCTTTCATTGATTACGAGAAAGCGTTTGATTCTGTCGAAACCTCAGCAGTCATGGAGGCATTACGGAATCAGGGTGTAGACGAGCCGTATGTAAAAATACTGAAAGATATCTATAGCGGCTCCACAGCCACCGTAGTCCTCCATAAAGAAAGCAACAAAATCCCAATAAAGAAAGGCGTCAGGCAGGGAGATACGATCTCTCCAATGCTATTCACAGCGTGTTTACAGGAGGTATTCAGAGACCTGGATTGGGAAGAACTGGGGATAAAAATTAATGGAGAGTACCTTAGTAACTTGCGATTCGCTGATGATATTGCCTTGCTTAGCAACTCAGGGGACCAATTGCAATGCATGCTCAGTGACCTGGAGAGGCAAAGCAGAAGAGTGGGTCTGAAAATTAATCTGCAGAAAACTAAAGTAATGTTTAACAGTCTCGGAAGAGAACAGCAATTTACAATAGGCAGCGAGGCACTGGAAGTCGTAAGGGAATACATCTACTTAGGGCAGGTAGTGACGGCGGATCCGGATCATGAGACGGAAATAATCAGAAGAATAAGAATGGGCTGGGGTGCGTTTGGTAGGCATTCTCAGATCATGAACAGCAGGTTGCCATTATCCCTCAAGGGAAAAGTGTATAGTAGATGTGTCTTACCAGTACTCACCTACGGGGCAGAAACCTGGAGGCTTACGAAAAGGGTTCACTCAAATTGAGGACGACGCAACGAGCTATGGAAAGAAGAATGATAGGTGTAACGTTAAGGGATAAGAAAAGAGCAGATTGGGTGAGGGAACAAACGCGAGTAAATGACATATTAGTTGAAATCAAGAAAAAGAAATGGGCATGGGCAGGACATGTAATGAGGAGGGAAGATAACCGATGGTCATTAAGGGTTACGGACTGGATCCCAAGGGAAGGGAAGCGTAGCAGGGGGCGGCAGAAAGTTAGGTGGGCGGATGAGATTAAGAAGTTTGCAGGGACGGCATGGCCGCAATTAGTACATGACCGGGGTAGTTGGAGAAGTATGGGAGAGGCCTTTGCCCTGCAGTGGGCGTAACCAGGCTGATGATGATGATGATGATGAATCGCGACGCACTCTGCTTCAGGAGTGCGAGTGGCAGAGTTCGCAGTGGGCGCCTCGAACGTGCCAATGCGTTCTGCTTCCCGCTGGCGCGTCTCTCATGCACCAGACCAAAGCGAGATTCGCCCGTTGACGTTGCCTTTTTGTGCCGCTTAACGCAGCAGTTTTCTTAGTTGGGGCCATCACTAGCGAAGCAGTTGGCGGCGAATAAGCACAGCCAGTGGCGTAGTAACGGAGCGGACCTCTGGTGTCAGGTGCCAGGTCGGGGGGGAGTATCAAATATGTCTGGAGACCTCCCTCTTTCCGCCGGCTTTATTGGGCGTAAAGGGTAAAGAATGCTCCCGTAACCAGCAGCCTGAGCTTATGTTCCCGATGTACCAGATGTGTAGTGCCGCAGAATTGTCAGCTGCCACTTTATCAACATCCTACGTAACAATCACACGAATGTGCGGCCTAAAAAATTAATTCGCTAAGTGTTCGCTAAACTACTCGCCTTAGCGGAACGCTTCATGTGCGCAGGTGCGCTCGTGCGGTGCGCGCATGTCCCACCATGGTTTATCTCTCATCAGTATGTATATGGTGTTCCATTTATCAGTTTGTATCGCTTGTATTAGTTTTTCATCTATTTCGCGGTGTTGAATAAAAGCACATAGCTAGTCATAGCTAACCGTCTCGTTGTCATTTTGTTGTTCTTGTCACGGTGGCATCGCACAGGGCGGGGTATTAAGCCCTATTCTCTTTAACCTAACTGTGGTTGGCCCTGCTGAAATATTACCCAAGACAATTCACCTATCAATATACGCTGATGATATTTGTCTTCGGTCTTCTGCGGTGACTCGTCTTCAAGTGCGCACAAGAATTCAGCGGTTAGTCACTCGAACTTGTTCGTATGTCCGCAAACAAGGCCTTAGTGTGTCCATCGAAAAACGCGCCGTTAATCACGTTTATACGCAAACCCATGGCGCCGCACCCTGTTTCTCTCAATGGCAAGGGTATCGAATACCAGAAGTATCCCCGCTTCTTATGCGTGATTATTGAAAGGGACCTTTCGTGGAGCCCCAACTGCATCTACCTGAAGCGGACACTAATTTCGATTGTACATATACTGAGATTCCTGTGCCGAAAAACTTGAAGCATGCCGGTACGGTCCATGCTGCAGCTGTACAGAGCACTGTTTCTGGGCTTTTTACGGTACAGCTTGTCGGTTTGGCTAACACATGTAAAATAAACATTCGTACCCTCGAAGGTATGCAAGGACAGGCTCTACGCACATGTATTGGACTACCACGATGCGCCTCGACTCACTAAACAATCATGATTGCTGGACACTACTTGGTTCCAACATATATAACGATTGACAAGCTTAAAGCACACATTCGACATTTATGTCGCGTACCTAGCCAATATATATCGCTTGTTTACCAGCCCAAAGACCTCAAGCCACATTTTCCAGACTTGGTGCGACACACCAAGGCTACCTTCCGTCGGGCTTTACACCAGCGCCAAGACCACTGTTACCCCTATGGTGCCTACGAAAGCCGCAAGTACGCCTCACCAATGAACATGCCTCACACTTGCAACACAGGCGCTGTTATGTTCCCGGCATTACAAGTCACAATTACGTTCAAAGTGTCCCATATAACAACCCCTATAGCAACAACACTTGCCGCTCTATGTGCCGCCGTTAATTACATCGCACAAGCAAAACCTCGAAAGTGGGTCGTTTTTTTGTGACTCAAAGTCACAAAAAACGAGTGGGTCAAAGTGGTATTATTAACTCAACAAAATCTTCTCTCAGCAAAATCGTCGTGGGTGCCAGAGCCTGCCGTACTTCTTCCATTGCGAGCGGCCCAGTATGACAGTACCGAAATAAATATGAAAAAGTACACCAGTGACGTCGATATCTCTACCCTCTCCATTGCGAGTGCAGACCAACAGTAGAGCAAGCTATCGCTTGCACGGGCTTCATCGCGGCATTCTCGTTTTTTTGCATGGTGACGCCAACAATCGACGCAGAGCGTGCTCTATTCCGCTTCTCGTGGCGCCACCGCAGCTTGGATGGTCACATTTGCCAATAGCAGCAAATAAAGAAAGGCTTTATGGATCAGAATGAAGAGAATTCCCAATTGTCATAGCATTGGCGCCCACGCGGCAAGGAAACAAGTGACGTTTTCTGATAGGGTGAGGAGATCGGCGTCACTGACACGATATTTCATTTTCGTTTGAGTTCATTACCTACGACGATTTTTGTGAAGCTGTTGCTGGGCAACATATGACTGTCAAGGTTAAATTTTGCAAATACAATATTGCCTCTAAAATCGCTAATTAAAACTTTATCTTTGACATTTCTACGGCTAATGCACTCACGTACTACCTGAGCTTTGGAGAAGCAAGAACTTTTGTTAAAGGGCCCCTGAAACGGTTTGGACAAATTCTCTAGACGTGTAGGGTACTGCACCACAAATTCTGTGAAGCGTCTCATATTAAGAGAGCTACGGACGATTACAAGTTACCATCCTCCATAGTCATGCATTTTCTCCTCAGCTCGTTCGCCGAGTGATCGGGGCTAAGTTCCGCCTTCACTGGCCCTACGTCACGATGGCACGTCGAGTCGTTGACTTGCGTTTCTCTAGGAGCGAGTGCGCGAGGCCTCTCCGAGCTCTCCGCCAGCTGCTTGGCAGTCGACCCCAAGCGAGGGCTGTCGAAGCAGCGTGCGTTGCGAGAATTCTGTCGCAGCGCCGGACATGTCTGGTATCCCGGTAACCACAGGCGAGCTGGGTGTTTCGACGGATGGCTGGAGGCATAAACTCAAGCTCATGAAGGAACTTTAGCGTAGAAGTAGATGAGCGGCCTGATCGGTCTGCATTGTCCAGCCACATGTTGGCGCAGAGCTTAACCACCCAAACAAAGCGCTAATATTGCTCTGACCAACTTTAAAGCATTTTAGACATTCATAAGAGCAACGTGTTAACGATTACACTCCTGCGAAAAATTTACACCAGCAGCAAAGAAGAATAAATTTCCTTAGGGCTAATCACGGCCGCCTCGATCACGTGCGCCCGGCGGAGCAAGCCCCGCCGTGCGCGCGTGATCGAGGCACACACACACACACACACACACACACACACACACACACACACACACACACACACACACACACACACACACACACACACACACACACACACACACACACACACGCACACACACACACACACAGAGAGAGAGAGAGAGAGAGAGAAACATTAATTTCATTCTGGCGTCATGTCGAAGGCTATTAAACGTTAGGGTAGTGGTAAGAGGCTGTTGTAAATGGGCGTGAAGGTATGACGCTGGTGGGCGTGGCCTGTTGAATGCGCTTGGTCCGCATCTTGGTGTCCGGTGAGCCCAAGCGCCTTTGTAGGTTCCGTAAACGCGGCCACATTAGGTGACGTAGAATTGGTATTGTCCTAGGGGAAAAAAATCCCCGAAGATTACGATACCAACAAGAAATTTGAGCGCAGCTATTCGGGTGTTTTAAATTAGCGATGTATTGAGGCAAAAAACAATTTGAGCCTGAACCGCGGGGTCCTCTAGGCGGCGGCGCTGATCCTCTACTGGGGTAGCTCGTTTAGCAGTAGCGGGAAACGAAGCACTTCCACCGGTTGCGTCGGTCATTGTTTAGAAAGAAAACGTAAACACGGGAAAGCGTGGATCGCGCGGAGCGCATTCTGTAGCGGCGGCGGCCCAGGCGGAGTAGCGCATGAGCATTGTGCCCGACGCCGGCGCTTTGTTTCAGTATATGGTACCGGTGGAAGCGCTAGTCGCATGCCTTAGTAATGACATCATCGGCGATCGGGTGACGGCGCATAGTACTAGGGCTCCGTTTCGTAGCGGTTCGTAGCGGTATTACTCAAGTTCGCGCGTGCGCACCTGACCCTTCTCTGGATCGCACAGCGCCGGCTGAGCGGCAGTCGCTCGCTAGCACTTTCGCAGCAGCCCTAACAGTCAGAGCTGTGACCCCTAACCCGCGGTTCGCAGTGAGTTGCGACCACGGCGGGTTCAGGCCAGGGGGGACAGGGTGAGTCTCGACCTAAGGTGCTTATTCACCTTAAAGTACAAGTATACCAACTGGACAACAACAGCAAACCACACTTACAGATACAAAACAAAACCACAGCGGCGGAGCGTTCCGCACGTCTGGGGTAAAATAAACCGCACAATGTGGGAACCACAAAAGAGGCTGATAAGAGTTCAGCTCACCCAGAGTGGATCCGCGCTCGGGCCCTGGGGCGGTCAGTCGCTCACAAAGGCCTACAGCAGCAGGGGGACGGCGTACGGCGGTCTCAGCGGCTGAATTGAGATGCGGCCAGTCGCAAGCTCCTCAGCCGAAAGACAACGGTGCATCGAGGGAATAGCGCTTCTCCCCGAGTGGTGGGGAGGGAGTCTCCCCGGTTCCAAGAAAGGGAAAGGAGGGAACAGAGAGAGAGAGATACTTGTTTGGGAAGGAGGAAACATGGGGTAAAGTGCAGCGCAGTAACTGTCTCTCAGATGAGGACGCCTCAACCGCGCTGCACAGGGGGGGAAGGGATAGAAAGAGTGGTGAAAGAAAGAGGGAAGGAGCAGCAGCGGCCAAACGCCGTGAGCGTGGGGAGGGGGCTTAGAGGCGATCAGCTAGGGCGATGTCCTCGGCGAACACCAGAATCGCTCGGAAGAGGCGCTTCTGGCTCGAGATGCAGCCTGAGGGGTGCAGCAGATTGTCCACCGTTGCACAGGGATGTTTGTGTAAAGGAGGGAACAGGGTACCTTGGGCTGCGGCGTCGCGGCCAGGCGCGAAGAGCAGCGGGAGCAGCGAAGGTGCCCTCTCCCCGCTACCCTCCGCGAGCGAGCACGTGATTATCGCGTGTTAACCGCGTGGCCGCTCCGGAGTTATCGGGATGCGCGTGCGATCCCCACAAGTTATCATAAATTGTTTCTTTCCTGATTTCGTTTTTTCCTGTTAAGCAGTTACTCGCGGCAGGTTTCTTTTCCATTGCCGCCACCCATGAGATTAATTCAGCCTCTCTGACTATCCGCTTGACCTTCTTTGTTGCTGTGTTGCCCACCCCACAGGCCGCATACTTGCTGGTAAGCTTCCTAGTTCTTTTCCTCCACTGTGAATCAATGTTTTTTTTCCTTTACAGATACCTCAACACTCACCCAGCCCATTTACTTTCTTGCATATTCTTCAGTCGTTCTTCATACTCAATTTTACTGCGAGCTTCCCTCACTTCAAAACTAGTCCAGCCTATATCACCCTGCACAGCTTCATTTGTAGTCTTCCCGTGAGCGCCCAATGCGAGGCGATCCACTGACCTTTGGTTCCCATAGAGTCCTGATTGTACCCATGATTTAAAGCAAACAAGCGCATTTCCAAAAATAAGTCCTGGAACCATTACACGTTTCCACATACCTCGGAGCACGTCGTACCTATTGTATCCCCATAGTGCTCTGTGCTTCATTATGGCTGCATTTCTCTTCCCCTTCACTGTTATTGTTTTTTCCTGTGTTTCCATATATCTATTGCCTTCATTTATGCATATACCAAAACATTTATATTCTTTCAAACGAGGTATTTCCTGGCCCTGTATCGCCACTGTCTGTTAGCTGTTTTCATTGAATACCGTAACACCTGATTTTCTAACACTAAATTTCAAACCTAAATTTTTGCCTTCCTGTCCGCAGATATTAGCCAGACGTTGCAGATCACTCTGCTTGTTAGCTAACAAGACAATGTCGTCCGCATATAATAAACCTGGAAGCTGCTGCTCTACTACTGTACCCACCTGTTTGTATGAGAGATTAAAGCCGATATTACTTCCGTCTATAGCGCCCTCTCCATCCTCACCATGTACATCATAAACAGCATTGGGGATGAAGGGCACCCCTGCCTCAGTCCCTTGTTGACATTAACTTTCTCCTCGCTCCTCATCCCTTCCCATTCAACGCAAATAGCATTTTCTAGGTAAATCTCTCTCAAAAGCTGTAGACAATCGTCAGCTAAGCCTTCCCCTTCCAGGATATCCCACAAAATGTGGCGGTCTGCGTTGTCGTAGGCTCCTGTAAGGTCTAAAAAGGCCACACATAAGGGTCTACTTTCTAGTTTCGATATTTCAATACACTGGGAAAGAACAAATAAGTCATCACCTAAACGCCTACTTATTCTTAAGCCATTCTGGAGTTCTCCCAAAATTACACTATTCTCTGCCCATGCTTGAAGCTTCAATTTGATTGCCTGCATTGCTAGCCTGTATATTACCGATGTCATGGTCAACAGTCTATACCAGTGAATTCTATCTTTCTCCCCCTTACCTTTATAAATTAAATTCATTCTACTTTGTCGCCAACTGTCTGGTATTCTTCTATCTTTTAAAGTTGTTTCCACTGCTTTCGCCAGAGCTTCCTTACTTTTTGGTCCTAGTTCATTAATCCGCCTAACGAGAACCTCGTCTAGCCCTGTGGCTGTGCGCTTAGGAATTTTCTCCTCGGCTTTCTTCCAGTTAAAATTTGTCAGCACCAGCTCCTTTTCCACCTGGGTCTCTTTCATCTTCTTTTTTTCTTCAAATACAACTTCGTCATTGCCTTGGAGAGATTCGGCTGTTATTTTTCGGATGTAATTTATTGCCGCTTCCCCTTCCATTCTGCTTTAATCTTCGTCTAGGATATGTTGTATTGTTGTTGACTTCCCGCCTAATAATTTTGTGTGGTTCCAAAGTGTTCATGTGCGGCCTTCTTTCTGTCACGTATTTCTGAAAACCAACGTTCACTTTCACCTTTTAATTTTGCTTGCACCAGTATTTGAAACATTGACTATTCCTCCCGGTATATTTCCCATTTACTGGTTAGTTCATCCTACGGCAACTGCGCCTTCTTTGCCTGCCTCTGCTCTCTGGATGCTTTCTGTCGATCGGCGATCGCTTCTCGTGTCTCCCTGTACCACCAGCTTTTCGGTGTCTTTTTTCCTTCCCAACGAACATGTTCTTTCTCTTTCCGCATTTCTGTCGTTATTATACATATTGCCGTAGCAATATGTCGTGAAACACCATATTGCTATACAGTGGCGCCATCTATGGGCAGTCGGAATGCTGGCTTGGGTGGCGAACGCTCCGTTTTGCATTGCATGGTATACGCTCGGCGGTAGTTGCTGGCGTGTTTTCACGCTCGTGCGGTCTGTTTAGTATGACGGGGTGTCTTCTACGTGGAAAAGGTTCTGTGAGACGCGCTGAAGTGGTATAAGATGGTACGGCTGGACTTCCTGCTGGCGTTGAGGCGGACGGAGCACGCAGCGCGATGTGTGCGCGCATGTTAGAGCCTACTATCAGCCTCGGAGATCAACTGTGTATTTCTGAAAGTTCCATTCACTAATGTGACCTTATTGCAGTATTATCCTCTAGTTCTAAGCTGTGGTTTAGGAGCATTGCAACATACGCGATGATTCTAACAGCGTGGGTACCGTTCTACTACGTTAGAATTAATCTGTGCTGTTATACTTTGACAAGTGTTCAAACTGTTCGCTGCAGATTACATTGCGTGGCTATTTGGTTCGGTAGACGAGGTTTCCACCTATGAATAAAATAGTTTTGGTTAGTAATAACAGCATTCCTTAGAGTGTGAACTATACTTGTCTAGCAAGGCGAACGTTTACGAACTGCGTGAGTATCCTAAGCAGTGGTAGGTGCTGGATTACAGATATATTTGTTCTATTTAGCACATGGTCCAAGCATGCGGCATCAATGTTTATAGATCTAGGAACGTGCGGTGCGACTATGCGAGGTCGTACTGCGGCGTTAGCCCGTTCTCTTTTTTTTTTTTTCGAGAAAGAGTACGATAACCGATTTTTTTTTTTTCGGTTGTGTTCGTTCCGTTCTCGACGACGCACTCACACGTATTACGGAAATTTTGTCCTCAAAATAGCCATCGCATTCTTTTTATGCGATCCATCCTGGATATTATGGCTTTACATGACAAAAAGGCAATGCTGAAGCACATAGCTTATTCAAACGTACCATTCTGGTCCACCAACCGCAGTGATCGCTTTGTCAATTGAGCAGCGCCATCGGCCTCATGCAGGAGGCTAGCGTAGACATATAGTGATTTCAAGCCTACTAGACTTGATATGCGTGAGAGCGACACAGGTGTACAACAAATATTTGATAGCGTCTACAGCTTAGATGTTTCGTGGTTGCCTTAAGCCCGAGACACATGGTGCGATTTTGGGTGCTATCGGTCGTACGACCATTCGCATTGGCAGCCGCACTCAACAGGTTCTCAACCAAATCCGCCGCGCATGCGACCAACTTGCTGAATATTTTCGTGCGACTGCCGCATCGGTCGGACGACCGCAGCCAATGACAGCGCCGGTAGCGCGAACGTCACGGCCGCGTGGTAGACACGGCGGGGGGGCCGGCAAGCGAGCGCCTCGCCGCTCTGATCATGTCTGTTTTTTTTTTGTTTTTTTCTCCCTGGTCGAAATGCGGGCCTCTTTCGCCGCTGGCGGCGGCACATAAATCAGCTACAATTTGTTTCTGACACGAAATAACTTATAGAAAAAAGTGACCTCGAAAGAGTGCGTGCTACAAAACGTTGTGCGAAATAGTAAATCGTTGGCGTGATTTTTAATCGGACGCGGTTAGCGCAGACGGGCCAGCAATCGTCTATACGAAGTGGCTAGCCTGACTCGCGTGTTTACTCATCGCTACTAACGGCACCGAGAAAACTAACCGTATTTTCACTTGAGAAAAACATAAATGTTCAGGCATTGATTGCGCTGACGAATTTGGTCGCTTTATTACGAGCTGCGGACGCATCTCCAAGGGCCATCGGCGTCGGATAGACGGCTGCGAGCTAGGCCTACACCGTCTCACAGCGATCGCAAGCTCGCCAGGCATGCTCGTTCGCTTCCGTCGGCGCCAATGAAACAAAATGTGCTGCAATTTAAGCGCGACAGAACTGTGTACACGTTGTGCCGACTAACATAGGCGCTTCGTTATACGAGCTGCAAGCGATCGTGTCACAAGCGCCACCGGTGTCGGATTCGATAGCCAAGCGAGCTATGCCTGCTGGCCATCGGCGGCTGTAAAAGGAGCCGATACTGCTAACGCGGCCCTGCGGAAACACGTCTACAGTGCTCGCATGGACGTGTTTATATTGTCATCGTTTATTTCAAACAAGACAGCTGTGCAAATACGTTTGCTTTCAGTAGCGGCGTTTACATGAATACGACAGAAGCGTATCGTATCAACTTTCAAGCGTATCGCATATCATGTAAACGAGGCAATTCGCTAGGAAGGCGTATCGCATCCAATACGCCAAACAAGGGTAGTTGGAGATGGAGAATGCGCATTTCAGCGGCGCATGTGAACAGAAGCGTATCGCATCAGGAATTATGGGAAAACATTCGCTGCGGGATTACAACCGGTCAACCAACCAGCGACGCGGCCGTATAGCAGCGGAAGCATGTTCACCGGAAGTAGGGGGCTCATTTTGAAATGTGACACCAGATGGCGCTAGCTTGCCAGCCAGTGAGATTCGCATACAGGTGCATCAGCGGAATGCGATACGGCAAGATAATACGATACGCTTCTAGCGTATTCATGTAAACGCGGCTACTTTCTTTTGGAAGTTACGCAGCCTTCCGAACTTCCACGCAGGGGTGCCGGTTCTGGGCGGAGCTACCCGCGGTTCGCTCATTCGTACCGTGTATCCCGAATCACTGCATGCGGCAAGTCGCACACGGGGCGCCGTGCGACAGATCGCACGGAAAATCGCACCATGTATCTCCCGCTTTAAAGACACATGGTGCGATTTTAAGTGCGATCCGTCGTACGTTGCATCGTATCAGACTTGTCGCATGCGACGATTCGGGACACATGGTACGAATGAGAGAGCGGCGAGTAGCTCTGCCCAGAGCCGGCTACATGGACGCTCGGAATACTGCGTAATTTTGCAAATAAAGTGAAAGCAAACGTGTTTACAAACGACGACAATATGAACTCATCTATGCGAATACCGTAGACGTGTTTGCGCAAGGCCGCGTTCGTAGTGTCGGCTCAGTTGAGAGCAGCCAATGGCTACGAGCCGGCAGCAATAGCTCACTCGGCCGTCAAATCCGACACTGGTGGTGTTTGTGACGCGATCGCATGTAGCTCGCAGAACGAAATGCCCATGGTGGTCGGCACAACGTGCACATAAATATGTCGCGCTTAAATTGCAATAGATTTGCTTTTATAGGTGCCGACGGAAGTGAACTAGCAAGCCAGGTGAGCTTGCGATCGTGGGAGACGGTATAGGCCTATAGCTCTCCAGCCGTTTATTCCGGGGCCGACAGCCCTTGCGATGCGTCCGCAGCTCGCAATAAAGCACTTAAATTCGTCAGCACAATCAATGCCTGAACGCCAGTCAGGCAAGCCGCTTCGCATAGACGATTGCTGCGGCGTTTGCGCTGACTGCTTCCGAGTCGAAATAACGCTAGCGGTTTACTATTTCGCACAACGTTTTATAACATGCACATTTTACGAGGTCGCTTTATTCTATAAGTTATTCCGTGTCAGAAAAAGTGTAGCTGAAAGAGGCCAGCGTTTGGACCAGGGAGAGAGAAAAAAGCATGCGCAGGACCGGAGCGGCGAGGCATTCGCTCTCCGGCCCCGCCCCGCCTGGTATAGCACTTTGCCATGGCGTACGCGCTACCGGCCCTCTCGCTGGCTACGGCCGTCCGACCGACCAAGCAGTCATGCGACAATATCCAGCAAGTTGGTCGCATGCGCGGCGGTACCTGTTGAGAACCTGTTCAGTGCGGCTGCTGAGGCGAACGGTCGTACGACGGCTCGCACGCAACATTGCACCATGTGTCTCGCGGTCAAGACACATCGGGGGAATAGAGCTTCTCCCCGAGCGGCGGAAAGAGTGTCTCCCCGGTTCCAAGAAAGGGAAAGGAGGGAGAGAGAGATTCTTGTTTGGGAAGGAGGAAACATGGGGTAAAGTGCAGCGCAGTAACTGTCTCTCAGATTAGGACACCTCAACCGCGCTGCACAGGGGGGAAGGGATAGAAAGAGTGGTGGAAGAAAGAGGGAAGGAGCAGCAGCGGTCGAAACGCCGTAAGGAGGGAACGTAGTTTTGGATGCGCCGTCGCGGTCAGGCACGAAGGGGCTTCAGCGCGAAGGGTAGCGGTAGCGGCGGAACGATGAACTCGAGCGAACATGTGTTCATCACGTGTTAACCGCGCGACCGCTACGAAGATATAGGGATGCATTCGCATTCGCGCAGGCTTTCACTACCAATAGGCACCGTGCAATGAGGTTTTCCTCGTTGGTTTGTCTATACCAGTGGCGTAGCTAGAAATTTCGTTCGGGGGGGCTCACATTGCCGCTCGGCCTCCTCCTTAAGCGGAAGCTTCAGCTCGGGTGCTCCTATTTAAATACATGTAGAAACATAATTCGTTTTTCTAGGCAACCACTGCGCAAAATTTGACGAAGTCTGTTGCATTTAAAAGAAAAACTTAAATTCTAGTGACTGGTGGTTTCGAATTTTTTACTTAAGTTGTCAATTCTTTCTTAAAAATTGGCCAAAATCACAAATTTTCAGAAAACGAAACTATCAAGTTTAGAACTCTAACTCAACAATGAAAAATGATATCACAATTCTGTGAATTGCATCTATTAGTACATCTACAGCGGAAAAATCGATGTGTTACACATGAATCTCAAAAAAATTTGGTATATGGAAATACAGCATTTGCAGAATCCTTGTACGCAAGATACAAATTGCAGTTCACGCAAGATACAAATTGACATACCAAATTTGCCCGCTTTGACTGTTATAATAGATGCCGTTTACAGAACCGCGATGTCGGTTCTTGATGCAGAGCTCTTAGTTTGTAAACGTCGTGCTTCTATTCTTTTTTTTCGAACTTTCGAATTTTTTAAAATATTGAAACAAAATTCAAGCCCTAAATCAAAATTTTGCTTCCAACAGAGACTAGAATTTAGCTTTCTCTCTCAAATGCACAAATTTCATTAAATGCGATCCAGGGATTATGAGAGAAAAGTGTTTCTGCGTTTTACAAGTATTTAAATAGGCCGCGTAGGAGTTGGGCCCGAGCTAAAGCTTCCTCTTAAACAATTTCTCGAGGGATTAAATACATGAATGATAACTGCATTGTCATTGCCAAAGATGCTGCAAACAAATTCTAGAACGCTACGCACTGTCATAACAAGTACAATATGTATTTTTTCATGAAAGAGTATACTCGTATGTCCCAAAAATTGTACCCGAAATAACTGCTACCAATCTTTTCATGTTTTTTCTGTTAAATACGTAAAGAAAATATCACACGAACTTTACAACAATACATCAGTTCGAAACTAGCAAAGCAGTGCATGCCGCCAATATCAAAAATGTAAAGGCCATGAAATGAATTAGTTGATAAATATTTTAATGAAAGTTCGTTATTCAAGAACCATGTTTGCATTTTTGTGCATATGCAACGGCCAGGGAAAAACCTCAATGACGCTGTCCTTTGTTCCAATGTATTGCGCTGGAGCAGCTGTGACCGGTCGTGTTTTCTAAGCAACTGCATCGAAATTATAGTCGCAACAGAGAGCACAGATAAAACGCAAGAACATTGCAAAATATACGAAGCCGAGTCAAATGAAAGTGAGCCAATCGGAGTGTATGACAAACGGGATAATTTATTTAAAAGTAGTCTCCATTAGCATTTGGACATTTGTCCCATTGACTAACGAGTCGTGTGATTCCCGTCTCATAAAACTCCTTTGGTAGTTGCTTCAAAAAGTCTGTAACTGAGTCTTTCACGTCATCGTCCGACACGAATCTGGTTCCCTTGAGCTGTTTTTTCAATTGCCCCAAAATATGGAAGTCGCAAGGTGACAGGTCTGGCCTGTATGGCGGACGTTGCAGCGTTTCCCACTTGCACTTTGCCAGTTTTGTGTTAAACATATCAGCGACGTGGGGACGCCCATTGTCGCGCAACAAGGTGACCCCATTTGTCAATTTTCCACGTCGTTTGTTCTTGATTGTGACACGCCGCCGATCCGGCGTTTCACAATATCGGAAACAATTGATAGTCTCTCAATATTTAGCAAATTCCATCAGTAATGGCCCCTGACGATCGAAAAAGAAGTCGAAAACACCTTTCTGGCGGAAATGACGGCCTTTATTTTCTTTGGGGGTGGTGAATTCGAATGCTTCCACTGTAAGATTTGCCACCATGTTTCAGGCTCGTAGTAGGGCACCATGGTTCGTCGATCACAATTGCAGACGAGAGGTCGTCACCCTCATTGTGATACCGGATCCGATGAGTCAAGGCAGCGCCGAACTTCTTTGTCTTCTGCCGGTCGTTCAAAATCTTGGGCATCCATTGCGCACACAAAAGCCGATAATCGAGATGTTCATGAAGTATGGCGTGAACCAAACCGTGACTGATGCTCACACGCTCTGCCAGTCCATCGATGCTTATTCTCCGTTCTTGTCTCATCAGCTCATCAACCTTTGCAATTTTGTTAGGGGTGATTGCACGATCGCTTTAGCCCGGTCTTGGGTCGTCTTTGCAACTTTCACGTCCTTCTTTCAACCGTTTGCTCCAACCCTTCAAGGTGGCCAATGAAATGAAATGTTCAACGTACACGGCAGCCATACGGCGACTGATTTCTTTTAGGGAAACACCTTCAGCTGTCAAAACCCTCATGGCACCACGCTGCTCAACTTCTGGAACGTCTATTACGTCACGCAACCATGTTGAACCCAGTGTATGAGAACACTAAAAAACATTTATCCTCACCCTTGTGTGTCACTTTTGTAAATGCCTGTGTGCTACTCGCATGCCTCGCAGATAATGAACCGAACCATTATTGCGCGGGGTGGGTAGGCTCGCTTTCATTTGACTCGCCGTCGAACATTAAAAATCCGAATATGCAATGGAATACACAAATGCGAAGGTAAAGCCTGATAAAGGGCAGAAAAGTGTCACTGGAAACAAAGTTCACTGCACGTATACACAAAACCTCGCAACGAGATATTTAAATATGCGTTTAGGTCTCCAATAAATCTACGTATCTATGCAAAAGTCAGTCTATATATTGCGTCAAACAAGGCAAATAAACATGCTGCGCAATCACAGACTGACAGAATTCTAGATCCCGGCTCCATTTTCGGAATTGTTTCGGAATTGACAATTCCAAGTTTCCAAATTGACATCCATAAGCTCCATAGATGCCGCGGCGAGCCCGTTCGCCATCAAAACACCCTTGAAACTTACTGCTCGGACGGAGCTCCTTGCGTTATGTGACTCCCGGTGCATGGGCGTTGCCGAGAAGTCCAGCCAGAGTTCGCAATGTTCGCGGTGAAATGTCTTTTCGAGCGTAAAAAAGACATTCTGCAAAAAATCCAGAATGATTTCCGGCGCCGGGGGTTGCTTTGGTCACCGGTACATGGACAGCGCGAAAAAATTTCGGGGGGGGGGGGGGGGCTGGAGCCCCATAAGCCCTCCCCCCCCCCCCCCCCCCCGGCTACGCCCCTGGTCTGTACATGTCGTGCCACCTAGCAGCGGCGGGGAGCACCTTCGTGTACGGACCCTCACCGTCATTTCAACATTGTCCGTGGTGCGCTCAGGCCCGCCTGAAAGACCGCTTTTCCAATTTTCCAATGGATTCACCTCGGCCTCTTGGCAGCTCCTCCGTGAGAAGTGGGAACAAAAAGAACACGCGCAGATACTCCTGCGTTAAGGATTGTCACAACCGCGAAGGGGATGAAGGCGTCAAATTGTGCCGCTTCCCTTCAAAACCGTGGAAAGCAACCCGGCGGCTGCAGTGGATAGTCGCAGTTCGTATCGCTCTTGCAAATTTCTGTTAAACGAAGTATGCAAAAAGAATTAAAAAGAAAATAATCCAGCGCGGCATCCGTAAAAACACACAATAAAGCGACAACTGCATAAAAACGCGTGAACTAATTACCGCTGTTGTAAATTGGTTTAGATACGAGTAGTTGTTTAGCTCGTCTCGCTCCAAAACAAACGCTCAGTTGTTACGCGTAAAATCTAGATTCGTAAGCGCTCTGTGCTAGAGCTCCGTATGCACTGGACTTTGTTGTGCATTAATAACTCAACGTGCACTTTCTGCACCAAGAACAAGACGCGACTGCTGGAAAAAGGCTCATTCATGCCGATGTTTTCTCGTGCTTGGAACAGAACTGTGGTTGGAGCACACCGCAGCACACAACGAGTATTCGCAAATTAGCATTTGTCGCGCACGCTAGGGCGCATTCCTTCTGTGTTTACGTTGTTTAGTCTGAGCTTATTGCTCTCTATATGTTTCAGCGGTGACGACCTCTCACATTCGAGCCCGAACGACAATACCAGAATATGCCCGAGGCACTTTGTCGACGGAGAAAAAGACACTTACTTGCCAATTCGCCAAAACCTCTACGATTGTGAGGTGCAAGGCACGCTCCAAGTAATGAAGTTACAAATGACAGTTGAAAAACGTCCATGGCCGTATTTTCTCACTTAGGTCACATAAAATAATTGTTTCTTGACTTACTGTTTCACGTCGTAAGCATGCTTGCTTTGTTGTGTCAAGCACTTCGCGACCTGCGGTGGTTGCTTAGTGGCTATGGTGTTGGACTGCTAAGCACGAGGTCGCGGGATCAAATCCCGGCCACGGCGGCCGCATTCTGATAGGGGCGAAACGCGAAAACACCCGTGTACTTACGTCCACGTTAAAGAACCCCTGGTGGTCAAAATTATTCCGGAGTCCCCCACTACAGCGCGCATCATAATCAGATCGTGGTGCTGGCACCTGAACCGCCATAATTTAATTTAAGTACCACGCTGTTACGTCCTTGCTGTTTACTTCTTTGACACGATATACATGGTTGTAGTCGTAATCTGACCTCCTTTCTCAAGCTTCGGCGGTCGAAAATTGGCCTCCATGTCATCGATTGCTAAAACCACAATTTAGAAGGACCGACACGTTTCAAGCGAGCGCCGCAAAAGCATGCCTCCGTAGCAGTGGCCGTCTTGGTGTTCCGCGGAACTGACAAGGTGGCGCCGACGGTTGAGGCGATCGCTGCGCCGCCTGACCATTGCGCACATGACATCGTGCTTGGAATACTTCGGTACCTATAGGAGTGGCGACTGCTATTACGCCTCATTCCTACAAGGTCAGACTTCCGCACAAATTCATTTGTGAACAAACGAATTAATAAAGTTTATCTAGATTTTAAGCAACAAAAAAATTCATTTTCTCAGCTTCTACGGCCGCCGTTCGCATTGCGATGCCTCATTCACTATGCGCTGCAGATACGGCTCGCCAGTGCCCGTGTGCGCGCGGGCGTTTGTGTGTGCGCGTGGCGTGACCACAGCGGTGTCAAGTTTCACACCCTAAAGCGTCTATGCCATACACTTCAGTTAAACCTCTGGAAAATGGTCCTTAATGAATTCCTCAAAGGGAGCATTAGTAGGACGTTCTTGCTCGCTAGTTGATTCATACTTGAAAAAAAGGCGGCAGATCCCACGCCCTGTGGGAATACATGTTATGCGAATCAGTGCGAGGAGAGCCTACCAAGTTAACGAAGCGGCCATGAGAGCACCAAGACCTAGGCCGCTGTTTCGTGACCTACATGGCACGCATGTCATGGCATTCATGTCATAACCTATCAATTATATCCGTCATACACTCTTGTAATACTAAGCCAACTTTGGTATCTACCAAATTAACGAAACGACCTTGAGAGCACGAAGACGTAGGCGGCTGTTTAATGACATACATGACACGTTCCGGACGTCTGAGGGGAAAAAACGCACAAGGTGGAAAGCACAGAAGAGGCTGATAAGTGTTCAGCTCACCTAGAGTGGTTCGGAGCTCGGGCCCAGGGGTAATCAGTCGTTGACTAAAGCCGAGCGCTGCAGAGGGACAGTGTGCGGTGGTTCCAGCGGCTGAACTGAAATGCGGCCAGTCGGAAACTAGTCAGCGGAGAGACGCATCGGGGAATAGTGTTTCAGCCCGAGCAGCGGAGAGGGTGTCTCCCCGATCCTAAGAAAGGGAAAGGAGTGAAAGGAGGGTGTTCGCTGCGGCGTCGCGGCCTGGCGGGTTGAGCAGCAGGAGCGGCGAAACGTGCCCTCTCCCCGCTACCCACCATGAGCGAGCACGTCACCTTCGCATCACTACCGCGCGGCCTCTTCGAAGATATTGGGATCCGTGCGCATTCGCACATCCCCCCTGCTTAATATCACCCTTTAGCCACGAAGAGGCCGCCGTCACCTGAGGCTTTCCTGAGAGGGATATGCTACTCCGATATCAACCCGGTTTGAGTCCATGTTGATGAGGGAGCAGCTCTAGCTGCAGACCGCCGTTGTCGCCGTGTAGGTAGTCGCGAGCCAGGTCGGAACATTGATGATGGTACATAGCAGCTTGACTATCTGTAAGCTGATGTAGTAGGAGGCAAAAAGGGCACTGGTTCCGGGTCACCTTGCCTCTCGGCGGCGCCACCTGCCTGAGTCCGTAGTGCCTGGACTTCTCTTGGCTGCCCCGATTATGCTGATGCGATCCCCGAGCCAGCCTCGAGATGGTGCAGGACAGCTGTCTTCTGATGTCCCCGGAGTTCGTTGCTCTCTGGTGTGTTCGAACGCCGTTTTTTCTTGTTCGTCACAACACAGCTCTCTCTGTCGTTTAGCCTTCACTGCTGTCGCGGTTTTCGGCACGCACGATCAGCAAAGCCGCGCCGACCGACGACCCCGAACGATGGCTTCTACTTCGCTGCTCAGCAGGGGTCCGCTTTGTCCTTGCGGGCGGTTCGGCGTGGAGTTGTGCGGTTCGGTTCGGGGAACTCTGGGCGCTCCTCCCACTTCGGAACGGAAGCCGCTCGCCGAGCTTCTCATCTTGTTGGTGGCTGCTGGAGGATCCGCTTATCTCGCCGCCCGTTTTGTGTTGCTGACTGTTTACGGCCTGCTCGTTGGTTCCGACAGCGATAAGGGGATTTTCTGCTTTGTTGTGGCTGCACGGCTGGTGGTGGGCGATCTGCCGCTGCGAAAATATGGCTAGCCCCTCTCGCTTCTTCCAAAGAGACGTGCGTGCTCGCTCTGGAAACCAGCACGCTAGACATCGGAGGAGCGTGTTGTCCGATGTCGCGCGCAATAATATAGCCTCTGCGAACCGGACAAAGTTACTTCTGGCGAGAACCGCACTGGCCGCACTGCGCTCGAACGTCGAGCTGTGCCACCCAATGCCACTGCCGGCGGGCGCGGGAGAGCGTTCTCCTCAGGCCTCTAGTTCCCTCTGTCGTAGTAGGGTTTGAGGTCACACACATGCAACGGTTGGCAGATCGGTCTTAACTTCAAGTCCGCCAGCCTGTACATGAGCGATGAGACAGTCCGTCGCACCCGGCACGATCCTGTCCATTTCGTCGCCAGAGAAGCTGAGAATTTCTTAGTGGCGTGGCTTCGGACGTGATTACGTCTCAGGTCGCACACTTGGTAGAGAACTTCCCGATGAGAGCGGTCGTACTGCGCTTTCAGCTCGGCACGAGCAGTGCTCAGTTTCCGTCGCGCTTTGCGTAAAGCCTCCGTCACTTTCATGCGCAGCCCAGTCGCATAATGGGCGCGTGCCGACGAAACAGTCACTTCCGTGCTGCTGCTATCCTGTACAGTGTGTTCTACTGGATTCAAGAGCTCTCTCGGGCGTGTGTGGCGGGTGTAAATCCAGTCAAGCGATTCACTGTCGACCCGATAGCAAATCCAATTTCAGGAAGACAAGTGCCCACTCATTGTGCGTCTCCGCAAATGCAATGAGCATGTGCTTGATGTTGCGGTTCACATGTTCAGTGAGATTCGCCTGGGCATGGTACATGGTTTTTCTGCAATGCTGCGAGAGCTGCACGACATTCCACGAAGAGTTTGGCAGTGAAGTAGAACGCATTGTCCGTTATCAACTGCTCAGGATAGCCGACAGTTGATAAAGTTGAAGAACAGTTTCACCCTTTCTGGTGTATATTTGTAATACAACAATAATAGTCATCTGTCTTGCCCGCATTTCCTTTCTTTAACCCTGCGAGCCCGGTACTTCCAAGTCATGAACGGCATGCACGTTATCAGCATGACAGAGCATTATCGACAGGAAAGTAACGAGCGCAGCGTTTCAGGAAAGGAAATGCCGGCAAGACAGATGACGATTATTGTTGTGTGGCAAATATAAATCTCAAAGGGTGTAAACTTTTCCTAGAGTACATGATTACGCGTACCGTCAGGTTCCGTAGGGGGAACAGTTCCACCAACTTGTTGAAATGGTCTCCGACTACGAGTAGGAATTGGTTCCCGCTCGGTGTCCTATAGGGTAATGTCCCATGACACCACATGCCGCAATTGCCGCGGTGTTCGGTTATTGGTCGGCTGCATGAGCAGGGGTGATCGTCCCCCAGAGGCCTTTACGCTTCAGCACACGTTGCAAGAGCTAGCGTAGCGCTTCACATCCCGCTTCATTCCAGGCCAGATAGCAAAGCGGCACAACCTAAGGCAAGAGCAAAGTTTTTCTTCCTCCGCCGTGTTCTTCTTTCTTCGTGTTTTAGTTCGCTCTCGGCTCCTCCTGAGCCGCTGCACTATTCTCTGTTTCAGTACTCCGGGACTAAAGATGCTGGATGTTAATAATTCAAACTGAATTTATTTACAGGCAGATATTAGGTTACAGTGAGTATACATTAACAAAGAAAACGGGTTCACATTTACGAATGCGGCTGAGCAAGGCCTCGGAGCAGTCCGTCGCTCCGATCGGGCACCTGACGAGACCTGTCCGTCGTCTCTGAAGCCTCAGCTCAGACTGCCCGCTCAGCCGCGCACATTCTCACCCCCGGCTGCGTAACTCGCACTGACGGTGGCCGCCGCTCGGACCACCCGAGCCGCCCGCGCCGCCTCGGCCCGACCCAATACTCCCCAATTTCTTCCTTCTCCGGATGCCACTACAGCGGCTCGCTGCGCGATTTTTAGCGCTCGCCAGAACCAGTGCGCGAAAACCCCTGTCGCTCCCTTTTTCGCCGAACAGCGTCCGGCCACCGCCTTCCCAAAGCAGGCGCTCTATGGAAGCGGCCCGGGTGCGAGCCCACAGCACAACATCGCAATGCAACACGTACACAAAAACAGAGTGGACCCCAGAGAAGTCGAGCAAGCATGCACTTACGCAAGAAAAAATAATGCACACGTGAGCTTCACCAAGCAGAACATTCACAACGACCTTAAACCCCGCACCCAAGATCGTTATTACAATCCTACTGGTTGTAATGCACGATTAACTCAAGGTGTCGTCGTGAATGATGCATACACACAAGTGGAGACAATACCACAGAAGGGAAAAATTAGCTCAGAAGTGATGAATTGGTTACATGAAAACACTCTTGGGAGCATAAAAAATGTTCAGTATGACACACAAAACGCGGCATTGAATATGGCGTATATGCGCGCCATTGCCTTATCAAGAAACACACCGTAATGACAATATCAAGCACTGCTAAGTATGTACATTCCATGTCAAAGCACATATAGTCTCTCCGGGGGACTCCCGGGCTCAGCCCCCAGAGACCATGGAGGGAACTACCCTTGTATTTCGTCCCCTGCACACCTTTCCTCAGACACCCCATCGGCTCTCGTGAGACGCCATAACGCATCGGCATTCGCGTGCTCCGTGCCCTTTCTGTAGCTGACGGTGACGTCGTACCGTTGTAGTGCCAGCGCACAACGGACAAGCTTCGCGCCCGCAGAGTGCGTCGTAGTTAAGTAAGTTAGGGGGTTGTGATCAGACACGATATTTCTCCAGGCGTCGTAGACCCGCGTATAGAATTTACGATGGGCCCAGATTACAGAAAACGCCTCCCTTTCTATTGTTGCCCATATCATCTGAGTGTCGTTAAAGCGATCGCTTGCAAATGATATGGGCCGCTCTTTACCCGATTCGGTCATTTGAGCCAAGCAAGCGGCTGCGTCGTTTGCGGATGCATCTATGAACAGCTAGTACGGCTTAGAGGAATCCGGAGTCGACAACATCGCCACCCTACACAGTACTTCCTTCAACTCGCTAAATGCCTGATCCGCCTCCACGCCCCAGGGGATTTAATTTGGCACCTTTCTCCCTCTCAGTTGAGTTAGTTGTTTAGCAATTTCCGCGTAATCTCTTACATAAGTTCTTTAATATACGCAGAGACCCAAAACGCTTCTGAGTTCGCGCCCTCTTCGTGGTCTCTGTAGCTCCTTGATGGCCCTAACTTTTTCCGTGTCTGGACCATGTTGCCCTGAGCCTACGACATGTCCCAGGCATTTTATATGATGCGCCGCGACTTGGCATTTCTGCATACTGGCTGTCAAGCTTGCCTCGCGCATTGTGATTAGAACATACTCGAGGTGTTCACACCATGGTGACTCATGGGCAAGGATCAGAACCTTTTTCCTTCTCTCGCCCAGGCAGAACTAGCTGCTCATTGTGGGTAATTTTGTCATTGTGAAAAAGTCATGAAATCTTGTCATGAAAAAAATGTCATTGGCGGCGATTTTGTCCTTGTGAAAAAGCAGTCCGTCCCGACTACTTGCTTTACCTTGTTTCCATGCATTGACCAGGGTCAGATCTGCTCTCTGCGCCTCCCGAAAGGCCTGATTTTGCTCTGTTCTACTAGAGTCAAAGCTCGCCTTTCCCTGCACCACTAAGCCAACTTTGGCAGGTTGGTCTACATCTGCGAGCGTAGCAGGGTCGCCTAAGCTCGCCTCCTCTCCCCAAATATCGGAGGTCAGGTCCAAACCAGCCTCGATCACTCGCACTTTGGCAGCTTGGTCTACGTCTGCGCGCGTATCAGGGTCGCCTAAGCCCTCCTCCTCTCCACAAATATTCGAGGTCAGGTCCAACCCAGCCTCGATCGCTCGCCCGCTTTCAATACCGGCACAAGCTTCTTTAATCATGTGCCAGGCCTCCGCCGAGAGCTGGCAGTCAGCGTTGTCCGTCGCTAATTCCTCAGTAAACGCGCAGATTACAGGTACTTCCCTAGCTCATAGTGAACACTCCCGTCCGTATCCAGACCTAGCACAACGCGCACCAACCTCGATACGACTTTTGCGCCGAAAGCTGCCACCAGCGTCACATTTCCCATCTCATGTCTCGCGCTTTCATGCATAATTCCGAGATGTCCTAATTAGGACATCCATCGGATATCCACACGATTGAACTTCTGGGATCTATGAAATACCAAAATATTAATTCGTATGGATGTCCGAAGGATGTTTTCAACGGGATGTCCCATACTGGCCATATGTGGGACCGACACGCACACTCCAACACGTACTACGTGATCATATCGCTGAATGTTAAGTCTTTTCCACGGCTGCCTTCAGCGCACGCTTTTCCGAAAAGACATGTCAGCCAGCAACGTGAAGCTGCTGCACTCAGGATCAAAATTCCAATGCTGACGATAAATGGAGATGTTGCAATGAACGATCTAACTGCACAAGCATATCGGGAGGAAACGTCACAAAGCGGTAGGCAGAGCGCCGGAACAGCTGCGCATAACCACCTACCGCAAGGCGTAACCGAATCAATCGTGTAATACGCTCCTATGCTCTCCGAACATGTCGAGAAAGCGTGAGTACTGTAACCTCTGCGACGGCGGCAACTCCTGTCGTAGAACAGAGCTGTGATTGCCTTTGCCATGTCGAATCGCCACTGTCATTTACATGGACGCTTTGCGGTCCTATGAGAGTAGTCGGTCACATGACACAACGCCGATGTTTTATTGGAGCTCTTCGTCTTTCTATGTATAGGCGCGGAATGCCTGAGTGTTGCTGGGTTGGTGCGCTCCGCGCTCTCTGACCGGGGTTGCCAGATTGGGCTATTATTAGCGAAATTGGGCTGCTTGTAACAGCGGAGCAGTTTAAGCTTGAGTTCAGCCGTGGAGCGTTACCAGAAAACTCAGCGCAGTTGTGCACCGCCTCGCGTTGCCTATTAACCTTCTGCGAGAGCATCGAGCCGCGTACTCGCACCCCACGCGCGTAGGGCGTAGTCATGACGTCCCATAGGAAGACTAACGAAAGTCCAGATGGCCGAAGAAGAAGCGGCTTACCAGGAAGAGCGCCGTACTGCCAAGCGAGGAGCGATGCGTCGCCGCCGAGCTGATCTGGAACACGGCGCCGAAGCTGCGGCTGAGAAAAGGGGACGCCGCGTCGAGGTTTCCGAGTTTCAGTCCAGGGAATGCTAGAGTCAGCGGCTTAACGCTCGACGTCGCCGATAAAGCGATCCCGGCCTGCGACTGCTCGAAAACTTCCAGCGAGAGAAGGACTTAGCAAAACCTACCATAACCTCGCAAAACCTAGAAACGACTTAGCCAAGCCTACCAACAACTTAGCACAACCTAGCATATAAACTCGCAAAACCTACAAACAACTTAGGCAAGCCGCGTAAAAGCTAGGTGGTCGCAAGCTCTCCTGTTGACTCCAGCCTTGCACCCCTAGTGCAAGCTGCGCGCGTTTTTACATCGGCTGGCATCGAAAATTCCGTGTTGGCTACATTACTATATTTGGGCTATTTTTGTCTTAAGGACTTCCGAGTCCCGAGGTCCGCGTCAGCGCTCACCAAATTCGGGAACGTCGATTTATGAAAACCCTAAGCTCATTGCTGCTGCAATGATATGTAGGCAATGTCGGCGTTGGGAAGATGTCGTAAAGTCGTGGCTGCCATGTTTATGCGTCATTCCAGCGCTGAGCTCTCTTGTTTTTGTTTTGGGTTCGCTGACATCTGCTGCCGATTAAAATGTCAGTCAGTAAGAAATGCGGTAGGGCTACAGCTGTCGAGCACGTGTTCCACGTCGGCTGCTATAGAGCAAACTATTATGTAGACTTACACAAGAGCTCAAAAATGCGCAGGCATGTCGTGGCGCGTCAATTTCACTCGCGGTACTTCAATGTTTATCAAGGGTTCCTCAAAGCGTTTTGCTTCGTTTTCCCACAAATCGCCGCATTATTTATTTACCCAGTAACTTTCCGAAAAAATCCGCCACTCACTTTAAACGAGAGACGGGACGGTTCGAGTCCTTATGTACTGCATGCCCATCGACGCGCAGTAGTCCCGTCTGACGATGAAAACAAAATATTCTGCTCTAGTATCACCAAGCGTCAGCAAGGTGTGGGCTAGCATTAGGAAAGCAAAAAAATGTGCCGCAAATCCAATGTTCCCCCTGTTTTCCGTGCTTGTTTTCTCCCTACTTGCTCTGCCTCTTTCGAACACAGCCGTCGAACGCGTGTTCAGCCAGGTTTCGTTGACAAAGAATAACTTGGGAAAGCGCAGGTCTAACGAGACACTGCAAGAGTTCGTTCACGTTAGGTTTGGTTTGGCACCAGGTTGGGGACTGCTGCAAAAATTTTTAGCGAGATGAACTGCTTTTTTTCGCGTTTCATTCTACATGGTCCAAGTGGCAGTGGAAGTTAACTAAAGTGGGACTCGACTGTATAATTAATCCATCTGCGTAAATCCCCAGTGTGAGAAGTAGGAAGTGGGACTGTATCCAATGTTTCTTTTTTCGTTCATTCTTTTAGACAAGCAGGTTTGTATTGCGTGAAAGTCCCGACTGTTTCATGGTACTTTTTGAACGTTCCTAGTATTAAAATGATAAGCTCTGTAAATATATGAAAAATGATGTTCACCCAGTGAAGATGGCAACTCAAGCAACCCTAGCCGACTGCCGATACTTGGCCGATCGTTGAGAAATATAAGCCTGCTTCACTGGTCACCCGACTTCCAAAAACAGTAGGCCCGAGGTTTACTCCCAGCTACGTCAGCACGTGGCCGGCCGCACGGGCTGGGCGCGTCATGAGCGCGTCAAACGCTCATCGGTGCGACAAGCCGGCAGTGCATAGGACCGGCTTTAGTTGCCGACTGAACTTTGGCTCCACGTATTTTTTTGTTAGACAGCATAAAATATCTTGCGCTAAGTACACAACTGCCATAATAACAAGTATTTTGCATGCTGCCACAGCTGATGCATACTGCAGCAGCCCCAGACTGCGACTTTGGACTTCTTAAATTCTTTTTTAAAGGAGTTCGCTCGTACTGCTTCATGGTTTCAACTCACGTTTCACTAAAAGGCCGCAATTCTTGTTTGTCTGCATTGGTAAAACGCTTTCCATTGTAGTTAAACTGGTTAGTTCGCAGCTGGTTCGGTTTGACTGGGTAGGAAGTGTATTTTTGGCATGAACCTTGGCAAGCGTACATACTAATTAAACACTGTGAAAAACGCAAGAAGAAAGAATGCGACCTCATTGCGAAATTTAAGCGCGAACAAAAAGGCAATATCAAGGATACATTCTTTTAAAGTTTATTAGAGCAAACGCGCATACTACTTCCAAAGACACGCTGGTACAGGCTATTAGCGGCGAGAATTTGGATTGGCGCCCTTTCGCTAGGGACGTCACGGCCAGTACGCCGCTCGCTGCAGCTCGCTCGGCTGCCGCGCGCGCTCGTTCCCTTCGTGTATGCTTGGGCTATGGGTGGCTCAAGCCGTGCTTATTGAAGGATATGTCTGCTTCTTTCTCCCGCCATGCCTGAACCACAGTTCCTTCTCCTAAAGCACGTGAGTCAATAAAATTTACGGCCTGGATATCGCAAGCTATGTAGCGTTGAAGGAGTCTATACTGGCATTGCAATGGGTATATGCGCCGTGTCTGTCCATACATTTTGCGTAAAATGAATGTCTGCAAATTCAACACGCGAAGTTGTGTATGATGCTTCGATAAACAGTTAACATTGCCTTAGTATTTCGCTATGAGAGACACTGCATTTTACATGGAAGAAAAATCTTGATAATTGGCGTCAGCATGTTATCCGTGTTAGACACTGCCCAGCGAAGCTGTCATCATGATTCTTATTACTCAGGTGAGTTGTTCTAGTGAAATATGGCCATTTATTATTGCGTAGAAGAAAGAGTTAGGCACACATTCCTCATAAAAAAGTTTACTGCTTCTTTCACCTCTCTCTGAAACAGGCGTCCAAAAAACGAATTGCTCATGGCTGCTAACACTACGGCGCGTCATGTAGAGTATTTACGTAATTAATTCACAAATGCCATGGTAGCAATCATCTGAGAGAAAAGTTTCGTTGTTGAGATCGAGAGCCAATCAATTGCAAGTGATGAAATGTTTCATGGTGGCCCTCAGTAGCCTTTATCAATAATATGGCACACCCCTGATCACGCAACGGTAGCAACCGACTGTCGGTATGGCGAGGCACGCTTTGTTCGCGAAACCCATCAGTTCACTACAACTTCGAATTGAAACCATAAAGCATTTTTTACAACGCCAATAGGAATGACTAAAGTATTTTCGAACTACCACAGCGCCGCTTAGATTGCCTAGAAAAGAAAAAAAATCAAGCACTTTCTGTCTCACCATGTCTCGATCCAGCGTCGTTTAATTTTACAAACGGGGAACTATTCGCTTCGTCGATATATAAAAGAGAACCTCGCCCAACTGCAGGCAAAATAAAGTTTGCTCTAGTCGAATCGCAAACATTAATAAAGAAAACACCGCAGGGGTTACATATATTTTCACTTGATTTTTGACCCTCCACAGGGGAATTGTGATATCTTCAATATGTCCCATACTACTAATGATTGACGCTTCCACTTCTTTCTGTCTGCAGCCATACGGTCCAACAGGCATATTTCACTAAAAAATTTAGGCCGAGCAGCCTGTGTGAGTTGACCAAACAGATTCGTCATGTATATTCCTCAAGCAACAAGCACCAGTAAATTTCTCAAGTGAGTTGAACGTGTAGCACAGGAAAGGAAATATATTGTCACGTGGTGGTGACGTAGAAGAACACAGTAGCAATACTGTGAACGAGAAAACTAACTTTTATTGGGCGAACTTGTGCCCACAAAACAGGCTACACTTATAGCACAACGAAAGCGGCGAACACAGTCGGCGATCGTCGGAAATCTGATCAGCGGGTCAAGCGCGTCGGCTTTTATAGAGCAGTCATCGAATGTTCCAGACTAATCGTTGGGACCCGCGTGCCTTCCACATAGTTCTACATCATTCGCGTCAGGCGATGAAATCAGATAACACAAGGTTCGTCGACAACAGACCGCGGATAGAAGCATCGATAACTTTCTAGAAACTTCGGATACATGCAGGTGCGTCCCGCGCTGTGTGATAGCATTTGTTAGGCGGCGAAGCGTGGTCGCCCGATAAAGATAAGTACACGTGTCAATACCCCCCTCTTAAAAAAAAAAGCATCGACCCGATGCTGCAAACAAACGAAAGTAATACACAAAAGCACTCGTAGCAAAGAAAACAACAAAAATAACGAAGTTCGTCAGCGTCCGTAAAAGGGTTTAAGGCGCACCACGTGGACCACTTCAGATCGTGCGCGGCGCCGCTGTGAATGCGAAATGCCGTCTGGCACGACCTCATAGTCCAGAGCGCCAATACGTCGGATGACCTTGTAGGGTCCGAAATAGCGTCGCAGTAGCTTCTCACTGAGTCCTCGTCGGCGTATCGGGGTCCATACCCAAACGCGGTCGCCGGGCTGGTACTCGACGAAGCGTCGTCGGAGGTTGTAGTGTCGGCTGTCGGTCCTCTGTTGGTTCTTGATCCGGAGGCGGGCGAGCTGTCGGGCTTCTTCGGCGCGCTGGAGATAGCTAGCGACGTCAACATTCTCTTCGTCAATGACGTGGGGCAGCATGGCGTCGAGCGTCGTCGTCGGGTTCCTGCCGTAAACCAGCTTAAACGGCGTGATCTGTGTTGTTTCTTGCACCGCCGTGTTGTAAGCGAAGGTTACATACGGCAGGACCGCGTCCCACGTCTTGTGCTCAACGTCGACGTACATCGCTAGCATGTCGGCGAGGGTCTTATTCAGGCGCTCCGTGAGACCATTAGTTTGCGGATGGTAGGCAGTTGTCCTCCTGTGGCTTGTCTGGCTATATTGCAGAATGGCTTGGGTGAGCTCTGCTGTAAAAGCCGTTCCTCTGTCGGTGATGAGGACTTCTGGGGCGCCATGTCGCAGCAGGATGTTCTCGACGAAAAATTTCGCCACCTCGGCTGCGCTGCCTTTCGGTAGAGCTTTAGCTTCAGCGAAGCGGGTGAGATAGTCCGTCGCCACGACGATCCACTTATTTCCGGATGTTGATGTCGGAAACGGTCCTAACAAGTCCATCCCGATCTGCTGAAAAGGACGGTAAGGAGGTTCGATCGGCTGTAGTAACCCTGCTGGCCTTGTCGGTGGTGTCTTGCGTCGTTGACAGTCTCGGCATGTCTTGACGTAACGGGCGACGTCGGCGGTAAGACGCGGCCAGTAATACCTTTCATGTATCCTCGACAGCGTCCGGGAGAATCCGAGGTGCCCAGCAGTGGGATCGTCGTGTAAGGCGTGCAGTACTTCTGGACGCAGCGCCGACGGAACAACAAGAAGGTAGTTGGCGCGGACTGGTGAAAAGTTTTTCTTCACGAGTAGGTTGTTTTGAAGCGTGAACGAAGATAATCCACGCTTAAATGCCCTAGGGACAACGTCGGTGTGCCCTTCCAAATACTCGACAAGGGCTTTTAGCTCCGGGTCCCCTCGTTGTTGATCAGCGAAGTCTTCCGCGCTTATTATTCCAAGGAAGGCGTCGTCATCCTCGTTATCTTGCGGCGGCGGGTCAATGGGGGCGCGTGATAGGCAATCGGCATCTGAGTGTTTTTGACCGGACTTGTATGTTACAGTGATGTCGTATTCTTGTAGTCTGAGGCTCCACCGTGCCAGCCGTCCTGAAGGGTCCTTTAAGTTAGCTAGCCAACACAACGCGTGATGGTCGCTGACCACTCTGAATGGCCTGCCATATAGGTAGGGGCGAAATTTCGCTGTAGCCCAAACGATGGCGAGGCATTCCTTTTCCGTTGTGGAATAATTGCCTTCCGCTTTTGACAACGACCGGCTAGCGTAAGCTATCACGTGTTCATGTCCATCTTTTCTCTGGACTAGGACGGCACCGAGGCCTAGGCTACTGGCGTCAGTGTGGATTTCGGTATCGGCGAGCTCGTCGAAGTGCGCAAGTACGGGCGGCGACTGCATGCGTCGTTTGAGTTCTTCAAATGCGTCGGCCTGCTGCGTTTCCCACTTGAACTCGATGTCACATTTACTTAGCTGTGTCAGCGGCTCAGCGATGCGTGAAAAGTCCTTGACAAATCGCCTGTAGTAGGCACACATGCCAAGAAATCTACGCACTGCCTTCTTGTCGGTGGGCTGCGGAAACTTTGCGATGGCAGCTGTCTTCTGCGGGTCGGGGCGGACTCCAGACTTGCTGATGACGTGGCCTAGGAAGAGAAGCTCATCGTAGGCGAAGCGGCACTTTTCTGGCTTCAGAGTGAGCCCTGATGACTTGATGGCCTCGAGTACTGTTGCGAGCCGCCTAAGGTGATCGTCGAAATTTTCGGCGAATACAACGACGTCATCCAAGTAAACGAGACAGGTCTGCCACTTCAATCCTGCTAAAACCGTGTCCATCACGCGCTGGAACGTTGCAGGCGCCGAGCACAGTCCAAATGGCATAACCTTGAACTCGTAGAGGCCGTCTGGGGTGATGAAGGCGGTCTTTTCGCGATCTCTTTCGTCGACTTCAATTTGCCAATAGCCAGACTTGAGGTCCATCGACGAGAAGTATTTAGCGTTGCAGAGCCGATCTAATGCGTCGTCTATCCGTGGGAGCGGGTATACATCCTTCTTCGTGATCTTGTTCAGTCGACGATAATCGACACAGAAACGTAGGGTTCCGTCCTTTTTCTTTACCAGGACAACAGGGGATGCCCACGGGCTTTTCGACGGCTGGATGATGTCGTCGCGCAGCATTTCGTCGACTTGTTCTCTTATAGCTTCACGTTCCCGCGTCGAAACTCGGTAAGGGCTCTGGCGTAGTGGTCGAGCGCATTCTTCGGTTATTATGCGATGCTTTGCGACTGGTGTTTGTCGAATCCTCGATGACGTCGAAAAGCAGCCTTTGTATCGTCGAAGCAGACTTCTGAGCTGTTGCTGCTTAATCACGGGGAGACTTGGACTTATGTCGAAGTCTGGCTCGGGAACTACGGTTGTCGGGGTAGGTGCGATAGAATCCGAGAGGACAAAGGCATCGCTGGTTTCCACAATTTCCTCAATGTATGCGATCGTCGTGCCCTTGTTGATGTGCTTGAACTCCTTGCTGAAGTTTGTCAGCAACACCTTCGCGTTTCCTCCGTGCAGTCGAGCGATCCCTCTTGCGACGCAAATTTCACGGTCGAGCAGTAGACGTTGGTCGCCTTCGATGACGCCTTCTACGTCAGCGGGTGTTTCGGTGCCGACCAAAATAATAATGCTGGAGCGAGGCGGGATGCTCACTTGATCTTCAAGCACACTCAAGGCGTGGTGACTACGAGGGCTCTCCGGCGGTATTGCTCTATCTTCCGACAGCGTTATTGACTGTGACTTCAGGTCGATGATTGCGCCGTGTTGGTTCAGGAAGTCCATACCGAGAATGACGTCTCGTGAACACTGTTGGAGGATAACGAAAGTGGCAGGGTAAGTCCGGTCGTGAATGGTTATTCTTGCCGTGCAGATTCCAGTCGGCGTGATGAGGTGTCCTCCTGCGGTGCGAATTTGAGGGCCCTCCCATGCAGTCTTTACCTTCTTCAACTGGGCGGCGATGTGTCCGCTCATTACGGAGTAATCGGCCCCTGTGTCGACTAAGGCAGTGACTGCGTGGCCGTCGAGAAGCACGTCGAGGTCGGTGGTTCTTTGTCTGGCGTTGCAGTTGGGTCTTGGCGTCGGATCACGGCTGCGTCGTGTTGATCTGAAGCTGGAACGTCGCGTCGTCAAGTCGTCTTTCGTCGGTGTAGTCTTGGCTTCCCGACTTCTTCGGGACGGCGGCGTGTCGTCATTAAGTCGTCGAGATGGTTTCTTCGTCGTCTTCGTCGGCGGCGGAGGATCTTCGTCAGTTCGACGAACAGCAACCGCACCTCCATCGGTTGCTGCTTTTAGTTTTCCGGATATGGGCTGACGGACCGGCCCCGGGCTGGGCCAGTGTATGGTCGGCGCTGCGGCGACAGGTAGCGGCCTGGTGACGGCGAACGGGAAGCTCGTCGAGGGCTCCACTGAGTGGCGGCGAGATAGTCGGCGATATCGCGAGGTCGTTCGCCAATCTGTGGCCGCGGCGCGTTAACGGCGAAACCTCGCAGTCCCATCTCCCGGTATGGGCATCGGCGGTAGATGTGCCCCGCTTCTCCGCAGTGGTAGCAGAGCGGGCGGTGGTCAGGAGCGCGCCAAATGTCCGTCTTCCTCGCGTAGGTGCGCTGGGCGACGGGTGGTCGTGCTGGCGCTGGCGGCGGCGGACGACGGAACTGCGGCGTGACAGGGCCCTGGCGCGGTCGCGGAGGGGGACCTTGACGGCGTGCGACGGCGGCGTAGGTCATCGCTTGCGGCTCAGGCTGGGGCGATACAGGGGCTACTCCAAGTTGTTGTTGGAGCTCTTCACGCACGGCGTCGGCAATCGAAGCCACTTGAGGCTGTGATGGTGGGAACAGCTTTTGTAGCTCCTCCCGCACGACCGCTCGGATAGCCTCGCGCAGGTCGTCGGTGGCCAGTGATTGAACTCCGGCGTAGTTCGTCGAGTTTGTGCGGCGGTCGAATTGCCGGTTTCGGATCTCGAGTGTCTTCTCGATGCTGGTGGCCTCGCGAAAAAACTCGTCCACGGTCTTCGGTGGGCTTCGTACCATTCCGGCAAAGAGTTCCTCCTTCACACCACGCATCAGCAGGCGGACTTTCTTCTCCTCGGGCATTTCAGGGTCGGCGTGGCGGAAGAGGCGGCTCATTTCTTCCGTGTAGATCGCGGTCGTCTCATTAGGCAGCTGCACCCGGGTTTCTAATAGCGCTTGGGCTCGTTCTCGGCGTACGACGCTTGCGAACGTCTGGAGGAAGCCGCTTCGGAAAAGTTCCCAGGTCGTTAAGGTGGCTTCTCGGTTCTCGAACCACGTCCTGGCCGCGTCTTCCAAAGCGAAGAAGACATATCGCAGTTTGTCGTCGCTGTTCCAGTTGTTAAAGGTAGCGACTCTCTCGTACGTCTCGAGCCAGCTTTCCGGGTCCTCGAAAGTTGAACCGCGGAACGTCGGAGGCTCCCTGGGCTGCTGCAGCACGACGGGTGACGCTGGGGCTGCCATTGGGGTGGACGTGGTGGCCATCTTCCTAGTCGTCTCAGGCAAAAGTCCGTGCTCCGGGGGCAGTCCTTGCAGCCTGCGGCTACCTCGCTGGTTCTTGGCGACGTTGGTGTCTTCCGAGTGAGGGCTTGGGTCACGGCTTTGTGGGGGCGTCCGGTACATGAACGCAAAGCACCTCCACCAGATGTCACGTGGTGGTGACGTAGAAGAACACAGTAGCAATACTGTGAACGAGAAAACTAACTTTTATTGGGCGAACTTGTGCCCACAAAACAGGCTACACTTATAGCACAACGAAAGCGGCGAACACAGTCGGCGATCGTCGGAAATCTGATCAGCGGGTCAAGCGCGTCGGCTTTTATAGAGCAGTCATCGAATGTTCCAGACTAATCGTTGGGACCCGCGTGCCTTCCACATAGTTCTACATCATTCGCGTCAGGCGATGAAATCAGATAACACAAGGTTCGTCGACAACAGACCGCGGATAGAAGCATCGATAACTTTCTAGAAACTTCGGATACATGCAGGTGCGTCCCGCGCTGTGTGATAGCATTTGTTAGGCGGCGAAGCGTGGTCGCCCGATAAAGATAAGTACACGTGTCAATATATTGGTACATTTCCCTTTGTGTTCTGGAAATGGCTCTGAGCCTTCATTAGCTTTACTTCAAATTATCACCGTTTAAAATAAACACGTGAAGAACCGCCTAATTTTGAGAGCAGTTAAAGAAGCAAGTGGCGCCTGTAGAATCTAAGCTGCAGTATTAGTTATGTGCTCGCGTCAGTGCCGAGCGTTTCTGTGAGGAAATGCAAAGTTCGATATTATACCATGAACTACTCGTCGTGAGCAAACCTGTTTTAGCGGATTAAAATCAACGTAACTGTTGTAGAAGTCATATATAGCCAGCGTTTGTGACACACTTGTTGCGCCGCGGCAGGTGGGGTATCATAACTGGATACTTATGTGCTATGTTTTTGCAGTTGTCGATCCGCGTATGCAAAACCCGCATGGCTTGGTTTGCGCTTCTTCGGCTGGCACCGTAGCGTTGCCTTTGAGAGCTGCCTTGTCGTCTAAAACATACGTTCTTTGAATAAATTTTCGCAAATGAAGTCGTCGCAAAAATATATTTGAGACGACCGCCATAAGTATACAAGCAGAAAGAACGAGGGCGAGCAAACGAAAACACCGCAGAAAGCGCCTTGACACCGCCCGAACTGTAGCAGACGACAGTTGCGAGTCCGTGCCCTGACGTCACGAGAGCGGCGCTCGCAGCGCCCCTGTAGTTCGTTCCCGGGGCTAATGGCCTCTGGAGACGCTGGATAAGGGGGGGGGGGGGGGGGGGGGGGGGGCTGGGGTAAAGAGAAGAAAAGCAAAACAGTCCCGAGGCGGGGAAGAATGGGGCATGAGGGGAGCCGAGCCAACGCCCGGTAGCGTGGCCGTGTAACTGCAGTGCAGAGCTAGGAGGGGGGTAAGGAAAAAAAAAAAAAAAAAATCGTGCGCGACCAGGGAAGACAGGCGGAGAAGCGCGGAAACTTTTCTTTTCCACCGTCTTTCTTTTCCCTGAATGTTTTCGACAAGTATCTGCAGCTGGGTGACACCGTCTGGAGTTGTACGCGGCACTTGCGGCCGAGAAGGCGAAAAATTCTGCGCAAAACCCAGGGCAACCCACGAAGAAGAGATGAGACAAGCACTGGCGCTGATTAACAACTGATTCACGTGACCATGCACGCGTGCGCAACAAAAGAGAGGAATATTCATGTCATACTAAAGCCAGTTACCGAAGAAGTGCGTGCAGGAAATTAAATTAGGCTAAGTACAGAGACAAGGAGATATGACCGATACAGTCTTCTGCTTTTTCCTTTATGTGGAAAGCCTCCACGGTCAGCCGCGCATGTTCATTTGTGCTTCTACCGAGAATCGACGTCTCGTCATATCACGATTTACAATTTCAGCAACAATTAAGATGTGCAACAAGGTAAGCCCCTTCGTCTGCATTAATATTTGTTTTTTGCTCATGTTCCCTAAGTCGCTCATTGATACGCCGCCCTGTCTGCCCGATATAAGCCTTTCGACATGAGAGAGGGAAAACAAGAACCACACCGGTGAAACATGGGACGTAAGATATCCCGTGCTTGATTTGGCATTCTCGCTTGCTTTTGCCGCAAGTACGGGAGCAAAGCTTAGTAAGTTTGTTCGGCGCAGAATACGCCAGGGGGACACCAGGCCTGTTAGCAACTATCTTGAGTTGATGAGTGACCTTATGAAGATAAGGCACCACCACAGGTCTGAACGGTTCACGTTCAACGGTTCTTTTCGCTTTTTGTTTTCTGACTAAGGGCCTCGGCAACTGCCGTCAGGAGCGACATAGGGAAACATGTTGCTGAAAGTCGGTGCACCTGATCATCAAAGCTACGCTGCATTTTGTGCACACACGACTTTTTTTTAAAGGCGATTCCATAGAAGAAGACGCAATTCTTCGTTTTACAACTTTGGGTTCAGCCGACTTATACCCCAGTCAGACAAGCATGCCAAATGGCCTTTGAAGTTAAGGAGCATTGAGCTTTCAAAGGCACGTTAGTTCAAGGGATATGTGTCGGTGCTATACGGTCTCCAGGTAGTCTCCGTTGAAGCTTTTAAAAGAAACCGCAACGTATCCTTAGCGCTGCCATCGCCTCGATAGTAATAAAATAATTTGGCCCAAATGCGTCTTATAATAAATTTGTCACATTTTTTTTCAGCAATATTTATTTTTCCTAATACATAGAAGAATCAAAACAAAATGCACGCGTAGTAAAGACATTACTTTACGAAATACAGATGTATTTATAGTAATGATGGCCACCATGTATACCACTTCGTACACCGCATGTTCGCATCGATTATTTGTTGTTGCCCTTGCTTCAGCTGCTTTGTTTCATTCCTTGTGGCCAGGCAGCGGTAGTTACGCGTAAACGCGGTAAAAGAAAGAACTACGAAACAAAAGCGACGAGGGAAGAAGACGCGCAGAAAAAAGCCGAGGAGACTGGGATGCCTAGCAGGCGCTAACCAAAGAACCAAATCGCACATTGCACCCGTGTTGTGTCGATGTTGCTGCTGATGACAGGCCGTGCAGGCGCTGCTGTACCGGCACTTTCATGATGGTGATTGCGGGTGTCCCGAAAGTGTTTAGTACTTTAGTAATAGTATTCAGTACTTATAAGCTTGTTCTGAAGAGGTAAAAATGTAACTTCTATATTTTTAGATTTTATTTTTTCTGCTGTCGGACGCCCTCTAGGCTCGAGAGTATTCCCTTGGGGTTTCAAAGGCCGAACGCGCACTCCATTCACTCGAATCTCCCTTCCGTAGGGTTCCTTTGCTGTGCCTGTGTGACAGTGCGCATTCTCCCTTGAAGTAAAGGACCTTTCGTTCAAAGGACTTTGAAAGTGCCCGTGTGACTAGGGTACTAGAAGCCAAAAGCTCCTTTTGTGCAGGTGGTTAGTACGGCCAAAACACGGCTATCGCGAACCAGGAGCCTAAGGTTCAAAAACTGCAAAATATTATTATGAGGTAGCTCGGGAGTAAAAACTAGTGTTTGTCCGTGTGGCTTCAAATCATTTAAGACCTTATTAACCGTATCCCGGTTGGACGACTCATACATTAAAAAAACTAAAAAAATATTCAACGTACCAAAAACTCTTCAAATATTCCTCTCCTTAAAAACATAGTCTAAAGACATGTCCCCCTACATTAGCTAAAAAAATATAACTGAGAACTGGAGCAACACATGACCCAATACAAATGCCATTTCGTTGTAAAGAAGGCTGGCCATTAAAAACAATAAATGCTACGTTAAGGCAATATTCCAAGAAACTTAAGAAATTCCCCACTGATAGTCCCACATCATTCTGGAAAGCGATCGCACCGTTATCCTCAGTGAATGAATTAACCGAAGACAAAAGTTCCCGCTGTAGCACTGAATAGAATAAATATTTTATGTCGACCCAAAAAGCATAACCAGCATCTTTATTGCCATGCAGAAACTTACCCACTTAATCCGATTTCTTAATCCGGTAAGGGTTGTTCCCCGCTAGCAATTTTAATTTCTTCTGCAAGAATTGGCTTACGTTGTGCTGCCAGCAACCAGACTCACTTATAGTGGTTCTGAAAGGGATATCGGGTTTGCGCGTCCCTGCAGTAAAAAAATGGTGTTAAACATTTCATTCCACTTACTTCACTAGCTTTAGCAAGTGACGTCAGTTGCAGTTTGATGCAAAATGCTATAAACTTACTGTTTACCCTGAGCAAGGTTTTCGTTCGTCTGTTGTCCTCGTTTCTCCGTTGGACCATGAAGTTTCTCGGACGATGATCGGCAGTTGTTGATCGAACGCAGACAGAAAGCGATGGAGATCAGGCGTACAAAAAATATTTATAGGTAAACTTTTCTGTATACATGGCAGTTAAAACAAATGCACTACAACTTGAACAATTCAGAAACAAAGTCTGACTCTTCGAATATCTCAATCACTGTTAGAACCCTGACTAATTTTAACGTGCATGATACGGAGCCTCATTGATATATCAGCAATCCTTATTTCAGCCCAGCCTCGTCTTGACGTACGCGGTACGGAGTCTAACTGATCTATCAGCAATCCTGATTTCAGCCATTTCTGAGGAACTGCATGTCGTCTCAATTATTATAGCTGAAACAGACAAAGAAAAAGGACGGTAGTGTCGTTGGCCCGTCCCACAGATCCAAGTGCCAATGAGAGTTAAAAGTTTGTTATACCACAACCCAAAGGCAAGGGCTTACTTTTAAAAGTAAACATATTGGAAAACAAAACTGTTTTCCTTCTTCCTAAAACTCCGTTCCCCTCTCATTTCTACGAAGTCAGTCACGGCCTCAGCAAAACACACCAGGCACGCACAATTTATTGCTAGGCCGTCTCAAACCTTGTTGGCGTCTCTAGGACATCTCAAACCTCGGTGGCGTCTCCACCCCGCAAGTATCTCGGAAGCCAGGCTTCAACACCGTGTACCACAGCTCCACTCAAGGTTTGTCCGCGTTGGATAAATATGACCGTCCATGGAATCCAAACTCATTATCTAAAAGACGAAGTTCTCCGAATGCGCTGCTCACATGCGCACTTCATCTCTACAGCGCACACTGTAAGTTGTCATTCGACACCAGGTGGGCTCTTCTTAGCTATCAGCAACACAGGCCGACGGTTAATTCTCGGACGCGTAGGGCAATAATCTCCCGCTCCGTAGATGGAGCACGTGCTCAATATTGCTAGGCCCTTCAAAATCTCGGCGGCTTCTCCAGCCAGCCAGGGTTTCGGGAGGCGGCCTCACAATACCGCGTGCAGTAGTTCCATTCAAGGTTTGTCTGTGTATACCTATTAAGGCCGTCCGCGGAACGCCAACTCAGTGCGCACAATACCGCCTTCTTCGAATTGGCACGGCGCCCCCCTTGCGCGCGCCTTCAGAGAGAAGTGGTTCTTGCGGGGCGAGAGGACGGAAAGCTGACACTGTCGTCTTCAATCCTTCGTCACCCGACACCAGGCGAGTCTTCTGACCCTTCATAAAACACAAACGGTCGCCCCTCGCGCATGTAGGGGAGTGGACCCCTTCTCTATACACAAAGCACGCCGGCGACTCGCGACACTTGGAAATACACAAACAATAAGTGCAGCCGTGCGCGTCTCTTCCAAAGAGTACACTGGGCTCAAAATGTGCTCAGCTATACTACAATAGCCAAAGGACGCTGCATCCTAGGCCGCTGGCTCTGCGAGTTCCGTCAAAGAATATAACCATATACTACCCAACTTAGGCGCTTGCGGAGCCTGAAATAAATATTGACGACTAAGGAAATCAATTTTCCCATAGCAATAAACAAAGGGGCGAGAACTCGATACATTCATGGGGGTGAGCATGCAAAACAACATCACCTCATGTATGTGCAGGCAACATTTTTTCCAAAGCATCGCCCGGCACAACAGCAGAAATTTAAAGTATGCAGGTTTTATAAAGATTCTGTCCCCAGTCTTACAATATTCACCCACACGGACAACCGCAGCCACAACAAAAACGCCCACCAAGGCTTAACTGTCCCGCGCAAACGTCCTATCGGGTGAACGGGAACATTGACACCTGTCCGAGCTAGCATGGCTGTTTGTTTCTCTGCAGCTAGCACCGCAGTCTGGATCAGCGCTATCCACTATTGCGACCGATCGGACGCCAACTGCGCTGGCTACACGCGGATTATGTTCTCGCACAAGCTCCTCTTTTCCCTGTGCCCGTAGTAGCTCCCAATACTCCTTCGATAGCAGTCCACTCCTTTTGCAAGCTCGTCTGTGACCGCACACACCAGATCGACCTTCTGTGGTTGTCTCACAGGCCCCGGGCGATTTATGTTCATGGGCAGCGTGGCTAGCTTAGCTCGAATGGTGTTTCCGAATGCCGACTCGAGTCTTACTGCTCCCAACGGCTCCCGCAATACAATGCACAATAACACTTCACGGACAACCGTTATCTCACCACCTGCGTCCAGCACAGCCTCCATTTCTATATCGCCGCACATGATCGGGATAAGGTCAAGCTTTGACCTGCCCGTGTCCGTGTTAGTGTTTTGTTTTAGGACTTTAACCTTGCACTCAGCATCCTTTCCGCCTCTGGCGGCGTTTCCTCACCTGCTATGGAAACATGCTGGACACACTGTAGTGGCACAGTCAGCGCCTTCCCCTGTTCTTCATTTAAAGCTTTGGGGCAGTTTCTGGCTAGGTGACTCTGTGTATGACATACGTGGAACATTAAATTTCTCTTCTGCGGGCTAGACAGTTCACGGGTGGTGACAGAGACTCTGCTGTAGCCGGCTTAGTTGCTTGTCCTTACCCTTTCGCTTGCTCGAAAGTGTCCAGCACTTTCGCCACCTCCACTGGCTTCAGCCAATGTTCTCCCTCCCGCAAAAGAATATATTAAAGGAATTCTGAGCTCAGACTAGTTCCCATTCGGTCAGCGACCATAAGCTCCGTCATAGCTGCTTTTGTGCTTGCATTTCGAGATTGAAAGTAAGAGGCAAAATAAGTTCTAGCGCGAGACGCGAACTGAGCCCAAGTTTCATTCTTTCTCTTATATGCCTGTTCAAACCTCCGCAAGTATTCAGCTGGCGTGAGCATGAGTTCATCTAATACCGCCTTCTTTACAGTCTCGTAATCTGAAAATTCCTCTTCATTGAGGCTATGCGAAAGATAACGGACCCGCTTGGTCAGCGCAGGCATGATCACATGAACACGGCTGTGTTCTGACACTTAGAAAGCTGAAAACAACTTTTCAACCACGTCAAACCACATCGGAATGTCAGCATCACACGGAAACCGGTACGCCGTAAGCACTTTAGTGCAGTGTGCTATTCCATCCGTCCCTGCGCGGCGGCGATCGCTTCCTTCCGACGCCGAAGGCGGCCTGCTCGACTGCTCGAGTTCCACTCTCCGTAGAGCAATGGGCTCGCATTCTATCTGCAGGAGCACCTTTTACAGCTCCAGTTCCAGGCGCCTCACCCCCATGGCCTCTGGATCTGGCATGTTCGGAGCATGCGAAGCTCCGCGCGTCTCACTAACAATGAGAGTATCCGACGACTCAGACTCAGCCTCTCCGGAGTGTTGCAGTTCTTGCGGTCTCTGGCCCTCTCTTTGTTCAGATGCAAAATAAATGTTTACCTTAGCCTCCATCGTGTTTGGAATTTTACGCGTGAACATAATTAACCTCACTGAACAATAGTCCTGCCAACTTACACAAAACGCAAGGAGTGCCGCTCACTCGTTGCTGCTGGGGGCGTCGCCTGACGTCCTGGTACAGACGAATTACAACGCTTGGTTCACTGGAGGCCTGCTCGTTGCTCGTTGTGGGGCTTGCCGATCCTGTCGTGCTGCGCCAGTAATGTTTCGTTCGTTCTCTGGTCCTCGTTTCTCCGTTGGAACGTGAAGTTTATCGGGCGATTATCGGCAGTTGTTGATCGAATGTAGACAGGAAGTGACGGAGATCAGATGTAGAAGAAATATTTAATGGCAAATTTCCTATATACTGGACAGGTAAAATAAATGCATTACAAGATTTAGCAACTGAGAAACCAAGTTTCACTCTTCGACTGTCTCAATGACTGTTAGAGCCCAGACTCATTTTAACGTACATGGTACGGAGCCTCACTGATCTATCAGCACTTCTGATTTCAGCCCAGCCTCACGTACATGGTACGCAGCCTCACTGATCTATCAGCAATCCTGATTTTCACCAAGTCTAACCCCGAAATGCAGAGATCTAACTTGGATCGTGATTGGGCTTGACTTGACGAAGTCAGCCCGAAGCAAGAAGCAGACTTCAAGACGCCCAAGTCGGCTTTCGCGTTTCATAGACGCTCAAGCTGACTTGCTTCGTCAAGTCAAGACTGTGCTTTAATGCAAAAGTAGGTTGCTCGTCTGTGTTCGAGGTTAATAATAAATCTATTAGCCTAAGGCACGTTGTACAGCAAAAAAGTATATATCTTTCCAAATTTCCACCAGGGCATAAGTGCTGAAGTATAGTTTGGGTAAACTTATTCCATCTGGCTACGTCCGCCGTTGCGATCGGCAGTGTTGCTAGCGGAAAGCGCTCGTTCACGGCGGGTTTAAGTTGTAATCAAGTTTTGGTGTTTTGGCGCGCTTTTTGAGTTGCAAGTTTCCCCATTTTTTTTCAAGTCGGTGCTCCGCTTTTAGGCGACAGTGTATGTGAGTGCAAATTAATTTTATAGTCATATTTATTTTAGGTTTAGGTTATATTTAACTCAGGGGTCTTCTTGCGCGTTTGTATGACTGGCCGTAAAGAAGCGAACGAATTGGTTGGTTCGTATGGTGGTCTTTCAACGGCTTTTGTTCCCGATTGCCGCAAGGCCTTCTTGCGCCGTCTGGGCCGGGAACCGGATACAAGAGGGCGAGACGAGGCATACGGTTGGTTTCTGAGGGAGCTCGCGCGTCCCTTTTCGCCTGTAGGCATTCCAGCAGGAAGGCGACGGCCCTTGTTCTGCTCGGGCTACGTGACCCTTTGAAGAAAAGACCAACCTATTCGAACGCACTTGGCCGAAGTCACAAAGAAGAAAAAAACTGCAACATGTGCTGCGAACGAAGAGTGCCGAACGCCGTAGAGTCCCCTGTCCGGACCCATATGGGTGACAACACCCGATAAAAAACTAAATAAAACAATAAAATGACGCGAGCAAACGATTTGTCTACTTCGCATGGAGGGTTTGTCGAGAACAACGAGAGGGAGAGTGTGGCACAGTCGTAAACATCACAAATTGGCAGCGCGTGTCCTCTGCTAGGAAAGTGTCTGTTAGGGAAACAAGTTGTCGGGCTCGCACGACGGCCGCGCGCCGCATTTGGTACGAAATTGCTGTCCTGTCAACAGGCTTTGACGCTGAAATATCGCACTCACGTACGATCTCCTCCCAAGAGAATGCACCGCAACGCAAGACGGCACCCCGTTTTACAGAATACGAAAAGAGCCTGCTGACGAGACTCGTGAACAACTACAAGCATATTGTGGAATGCAAGAAAACTGATGTCGCGTCGTTGACCAAGAATAATCAGACATGGAATGAAATAGCAAAACATTATAATGCCAACCACGGGATTACGCGGCGCGATCACCTGCAACTGAAAAAAATGTTGTACTAACCTGAAGCAAAAGCGGAAAGACAAAGCTGCGAAAGAGAAAGGAGATCGCCACAAAACTGGTAAGCGCACATGTTCTGCATGACTGGCTCGTTTGGGCTACTTTTTATTATGTTAATGCGCATGTTCCGTATTCGGTGAATGAGTGCGTGACAGTCCGGCATGCTGAGCGTAAATATGGTCGTGAGCGCTAATAACTGGTGATGGCATGTGTAGTCATTGGAGATGAGAAAATACGCTCTCAATCAATCTTTCCACGACTGTGGGAAGCACACCAGCATCGGGCGCAGATGCTTCGCGATGCGCAGAGTCACCTTTCGAACTGCGCGGCACACTGTTGACTGAGGAATGCGGACCTCCGGTGACTGTTTGAAACGTGCCAGTACCGTAAAACATCACAGCCATCAGCAACTGCAGCATGGGAGGCACACATCCTCTGTTGTCCCCTCTTTCCCGGATAGGCAACATAGCGAGAAATCGCACGGCGTTTTCGTGAATCTGTAGCGACTGAGGAATTGTTCGTCGTCGTACAGCTACATCGGATTCCCCCGGTCACGTAGGGCGGGTCGCGGAATTTTCGGCAAGGGCTGCGCCTCTGAAAATGCTGTATCCATGGCGTGGCAAGCAAACTCGAAAGCAGCTAACCTCCGCGCGACGTCCGTTCGGGAGGCTGTCATGTTGGAATAACACAGGAAGTCAGTTTCAAGCTAGCCCGGGAGCAGACTTGAAACTTGAGCGGACTTCGATGCAGCCAAGTCGTTCGCAAGTCGTCCGCAAGCTCAAGCACGATTTAGGACGCGCGGCGAAGCTGTCTTGAGTGTGCCAGAAGTCAAGTTCGAGCCAAGTTAGATCTCTGCATTCGGGGGTAAGGGACAGCATGTCGTCCCGATTATTATAGCCCAAATAGACAAAGAAAACGGGCGGTGAGGCCGTTGGCCCGTCCCCCAGATTAAATTGCCAATTAGAGTCAAAAATTTTGTTAAGCCACAACCCAAAGAGATGGGCTTAGTCGTCAAAGTAAACATATTGGAAAACAAGACTGTTTTCCGTCTTCCGTAAAACACCGTTCCCATCTCATTTTTACGTAGTCAATGATGACGTCAGCAAAACACGACAGGCCCGCACAATTTATTGCTAGGCCGTCTTACACCCCGATGGCGTCTCTAGACCGCAAATGTCTGGGAAGCCGGGGCGTCAACACCGCGTACTGGAGCTGCACTGAAGGTTTCTCCGCGTGGGAGATTTATGACCGTCCATGTCATCCGAACTTTTATTGTCTACAAGAAGAAGTTCTCCGAGTGCGTGTTTACAAGACGACGCCGTCAGAACGTGCTCCACACATGCGCAGTGTATCTCTACAGTGCACACTGTAAGCTGTCATTCGACACCACGCGGGCTTTTCTCCGCACCCAGCAACAAAGGACGCCGATTGCCTCCCGGACGCGTTGAAGAATAGACCCCTGCTCTGTACATGCAGCACGTGGTCAATGTCGCTAGGCCCTTCTTAACCTCGGCGGCGCCTCCAATTAGCCAGGGACTCGGGAGCCGGCACCACAACACCGCGTACAGCAGTCCCATTCAAGACTTGTCTGTGTGGACGTATATGACCGTTCGCGAAATGCCAACTCAATGTGCACAATACCGTCTTCCCCGAATCCTCACCTCGCCCCCCTGGCGCATGCCGTGACTCGTCACTCGACACCACGCGGTCCTTCTGACCCCTCATAAAACACAAACGGTTGCCTCGCGGACATGGAGGGAAGTGGAAACCCTCTCTATACACAAAGCACGTGGGCGACTGGCGACACTTCAGTACACAAAACAATCAAAGCGGCCAGACAGAAAGGTTGACGCTATCTTCTGCAGCCCATGCGGGAGCACGGCTCAGCGCCAACACGGGTGGGGGGAGATAGTGTGAGCAAAGGAGATAGGAGAGAGCGGGGATTGTTGCCGTGCGGGAGGGAAGCAGTTTTACAGCATCCGTCAAGGCAGTTACTCCGGCGGCTGCCGAAACTTTCGCCGTGACAATGGCCCTCGCGTCACCATAATAACAGAATCACAAGAAGCATGTCGCTTTTTTCTCAGGGGCCACGTGACCAAAACATGTGACTCAATAATAGCGACGAAATTCACGCATCATCACCGGATCCTATGGTGTCCAGGTCGTACAGGCCTTGAGGGGAACGAACCGGCCGATTCGCAAGCCCGAAGTATTATAAACCGGGCCGACTCGACTGGGACGGGCCCAGGTAGCCACTGCATGATCCCAATCCAACGAATGCCCGGGAGATTCTCGCTCATCAACGTGCAACCAGAAAAAAAAAATACCCTCCCCCTCACCCACAACTCAGTGGAGAGGAAGACGCCAGCTTCAGACTGGGGTATTCGCAACACTTAAGTACACAAAACGATCAAAGCGGCCTGACAGAAAGGTTGACGCTACCTTCTGCAGCCCATGCGAAAATTCCCCCACAGACTCTACCAAGAATTACAGGAACCGACAGACTGGGGAGGTGAGCGAGGCGTTGTCGCCTTAGCCGTTTCTGCCACCGCACCACAAGCCTGGCAGCACCGCTCACGTGCGCCGTGCCGCTGGCGAGACGTAAAGTCACATTGCTCTCTCTCAGTCGGACGTCGCTCCGACGCAGATGTTCCCACACATCGTCGCCAAAGAGTGAAGAGCTCGCTCCCGTGTCTAACAGCGCAAAAAACCTGCGCCGGGCGACTGTCAATGGCGTTCCGTTGGGTAGCCTGAAACGACAAGCAAGCGAGGCTTCATGTGTCTCACTTCGCGCCGCTGTAACTGCCGCTGACCACGAAGCGTTGCTCACCGGCAGCCTGCTCGTTTCCCGAAAGCGCGTGCACTCGGTTCGCAGGGTGTCTGCAATCGCGGACGTTGTGGCCCGGCTGGTTGCACCGATAATAAGGGATAGTGGGCTTTCGTCGGGCATGGTGTTAAGTGCCTCGCGCCTGTTGACCATTGTTCCTCCCTATCGACTGCTCCCTTGAAGCCACGCACTGCTCGCGCACTGCTCGGGCTCGGGCATTTTGCGTAGCTCGGCCATCGGCAGTGCGTGCTGCACGCATGGCTTAAGTGCACAGGTCGAGACCCCGGTCAGATAATGGACGGTCTGCAAGATAGTGAGCGCAATCTGGCGCACAACAGGCAAAGCTGCAGCGCTCTGCGTACGAGAGTATGTGCCTAGAAATCGAGTTTCGTTTCTCGGCCTCTGCCTGGCCTATGCCGCGGCAACCGCACATGTTCACTGGGGAAAAAATGATTAATGACGCCGTCACTCCGTTCCAGTTTTCGTGCTTGACATGGACCTCCCACTTCTCCAAGCACACCATTCAAATTATCGCGTATGTCAGTATCTGCTTTCTATAAATACCACTATTCGCCAGGCTCATCTATAGGCTCGGCACTGAAGGAAGATTACGTTAAAAATATATATTCGGAGGCTGCTGCCAGCCCAGGACTGATGCGAGCGACATGCACTCCTTCAGCAAAGAGCGGAATGCACGTCGTCGAAACCCACTGCTGGTGTGTTGCCCGGTGTCCACACTTGGTTTCACAGACTGGCCGACCACAGCGACCACCGTGCAAGGCAGCTCGCGTTATTTGCTATTTGCTGCGGACATAGTATAGAGAGAAGTACAGAATTGTAGACGCTTGCGAAAATACACGATGTATGACTCGCGGCGTTTTAAATACAAGCGCCGTCGGCTGATGCTCGGAGAACCGGGAACTAGGCCTACCGGCTCGAGCGATCGGCGGCTGCCGACAAAGTCAGCGCGCCGAGCGTGATGCTCCGCTTAGGAGAGTTTACCGTACTAATATGACCCATCTGCAACAAAGCAAAGTGTCACGGAGCTCCTTGCCTTATTACGACGGTCCATTTTCGCGTACGGTAAATACGGGCAAGTCTCAAACGGCGCGTCGTTCTACATGTATGCACTAACGGACACCGATGAAGACGGTACGTAAGGCTTGCTCGCTGGCCGTGGATGTCGCAGGTTATGAAGACGCTTCTGCTAGAAATTGAACCCATAGTTTCTTGTGAACTCCTTAATGCATGCATGAATATTAAGTGGCTAAATTAAAAATGCATTTGGATATCTGTACACCGTCGGCATTACGGAATCAGGGTGTAAACGAGCAGTATGTGAAAATACTGAAAGATATCTATAGCGGCTCCACAGCCACCGTAGTCCTCCATAACGAAAGCAACAAAATCCCAATAAAGAAGGGCGTCAGGCAGGGAGATACGATCTCTCCAATACTATTCACAGCGTGTTTACAGGAGGTATTCAGAGACCTGGATTGGGAAGAATTGGGGATAAGAGTTAATGGAGAATACCTCAGTAACGCGATTCGCTGATAATATTGCCTTGCTTAGTAACTCAGGGGACCAATTGCAATGCGTGCTCACTCACCTGGACAGGCAAAGCAGAAGGGTGGGTCTAAAAATTAATCTGCAGAAATCTGAAGTAATGCTTAACAGTCTCGGAACGGAACAGCAGTTTAAGATAGGTAGCGAGGCACTGGAAGTGGTAAGCGAATACATCTACTTAGGGCAGGTAGTGACTGCGGATCCGGATCATGAGACTGAAATAATGAGAAGAATAAGAATGGGATAGGGTGCGTTTGACAGGCATTCTCAGATCATAAACAGCAGGTTGCCATTATCCCTCAAGAGAAAAGTGTATAACAGCTTCGGGGCATAAACCTGGTGGCTTACGAAAAGGGTTCTACTTAAATTGAGGACGACGCAACGAGCTATGGAAAGAAGAATGATGGGTGTAATGTTAAAGGATAAGAAGAGAGCAGATTCGGTGAGGGAACAAAGGCGAGTTATATAATGACATCTTAGTTGAAATCAAGAAAAGAACTGGGCATGGGCAGGGCATGTAATGAGGAGGGAAGATAACCGGTGGTCATTAAGGGTTACGGACTGGATTCCAAGAGAATGGAAGCGTAGCAGGGGTCGGCAGAAAGTTAGGTGGACAGATGAGATTAAGAATTTTGCAGGGAAAACATGGCCACAATTAGCACATGACCGGAGTAGTTGGAGAAGTATGGGAGAGGCCTGTCCCTGCAGTGGACCTAGCCAGGCTGATGATGATGATGACGACATGGTCGGCAGAAAAGAGCAAACCAGGCGAGCTCCGTCGCACGGTGGTTGCTCCGTGCTGCCCGTCGGCGACACCAACCGCCCTCGTATGGTGTGTTTCGGTCACTTCAGTAGGTAGTACTGGGCGCTGATGGTCATGTGAGGCGCACTTTCGACATCACTTCATAATATTTACTGTAATTACATGTCAGCGACAACTGAGTGACACCACTGCGCTTTCGCAAGCGCTGCCCGTCCTCGTCCATCATGAGCTTTCCACATTCCTGTAACATGCGTTACGAAGCTTGCAGGCCGAAGTAAGCTCGCGGCTCTGGCATATGACAATTTAGTAGCCGCAAGTAGTGCGATGAGAACCTGCGAGGAGCGAGCAAGTTGCGTGCTGTGACGGCATCTCCGGCCGTCGCTTATCCATGCTGCTTTCCTCTCCGGATAACTCTTATCGGACGGAAACCAAAATAAACTCGTGCTCAATTTGCCAGTGAAGCAATTTGTACACAATACGAAACACAACTAGCCGGCCTTTTCACGAAAATACCGCGATCAAAACCACCACAAACCGCCGTCTCAACGCGTGCTGAGGCTGCGTTGGTTGTTCGTCTGCTTCTCGTAGCTAATCATGTAGAGGGCACTCTACATGAGCCGTGTACTAAAGCCCCTTAAACTTTGTAAAGTAGTGCCACGCTTTGAAGATAGCCGCCTCCTCCTCGCACGCTCTGGCCGAGGCCAGCGCCATGTCGTTATTGGCCTAATAGCATCACGTGGGCCCTCGTGCCGTGCATCAGTGCAATTTTTGCTCTAGAAGCGTCTAAGGAGTGGCGAGGAGCGCATTTAGCGCCGTTGCTACGCTCGAGCAGTGTAGGCGGCGCCACGGTCGAGGAGGGAGCGTGAAAGAGAGGAGAAACGAGGAGGAGTGAGGGCGGAGGAGGAGGAGAGTGTCGTTACATTACGAAGTTTAAGGGGCTTTACCGTGCACAGGTCCAGGAAATACCTCGGGTAACAGAGTGTAAATACCTTGGTATATGGATAAACGTAGGCAACAGATATATGAAAACACAGGGAAAAAGAATAACAGTGAAGGGGAAGAGAAATGCAGCCATAATGAAGCACAGATCGCTATGGGGATACGATAGGTATGAGGTGCTCCGAAGTATGTGGAAAAGAGTAATGGTTCCAGGACTTACTTTTGGAAATGCGATTGTTTGCTTTAAATCAGTGGTACAATAAGGACTCGATGAGAACCAAAGGTCAGTGGGACGCTGTAAGGTCGTTGTGAATGTTCGGCTTGGTGAAGCTCATGTGTGCATTCTTTTTCTTTGCCTAAGTGCGTGCTTGCTCGACTTCTCTGGGGTCCACTCTGTTTTTGTGTACGTGTTGCATTGCGATGTTGTGCTGTTGGCTCGCACCCGGGTCGCTTCCAGAGAGCGCCTGCTTTGGGAAGGCGGTGGCCGGACGCTGCTCGGCGAAAAGGGGAGCGGCAGTTCTCGCGCACTGGTTCTGGCGAGCGCCATAAATCGCGCAGCGAGCCGCTGTAGCAGCATCTGGAGAAGGGAGTAATTGGGGAGTGTTGGTTCCGGCGGAGGCGGCGCGGGCTGCTCGGGTGGTCCGAGCGGCGGCCGCCGGCGGTGCGAGTTACGCAGCCCGGACACATGGTCCCGCGGCTGGGGGTGAGAATGTGCGCGGCTGAACGGGCAGTGTGAGCTGAGGCTTCAGAGACGACGGACAGGTCTCGTCAGGTGCCCGATCGGAGCGACGGACTGCTCCGAGGCCTTGCTCAGCCGCATTCGTAAAAGTGAACCCGTTTTCCTTGTTAATGTATACTCAGTGTAACCGCTAATGTCTGCCTATAAATAAATTGAGTTCGAATTATTGACATCCAGCATCTTTAGTCTCGGAATACCGAAGCAGAGAACAGTGCATCGGCTCAGGAAGAGCCGAGAGCGAACTAAAACACGAAGAAAGAAGAACACGGCGGAGGAAGAAAAACTTTACGACACCTCGCATTGGGCACTCACGGGAAGACTACAAATGAAGCTGTGCAGGATGATATGGGCTGGACTAATTTTGAAGTGAGGGAAGCTCGCAGTAAAAGTGAGTGTGAAGAACGACTTAAGAACATGGAACAATGTAAATCTGCTCGGAGAGTCTTGAAGTCTCTGTACCGGAAAAACATTGATTCACAGTGGAGGAAAACAACTAGGAAGCTTACCAGCAAGTATGCGGCCTGTAGGGTGGGCAACACAGCAACAAACAACGTCAAGTGGCAAGTCAGAGAGGCTGAAATAATCTCATGGGTGGCGGCAATGGAAAAGAAACCTGCCATGAGTAACTACTTAAGAGGAAAAAAGGAAATAAGGAAAGAAACAATTTATGATAACTCAAAGGGAAGCTCATTACTTTTCGAAGCAAGATCGAGATGCCTCAGAGCACGCACCTATAAAGCGAGATATAAGAAGGAAGAAGCATGTGCTTGCTGTGCTGAAGCTAGGGAAACGATGGAGCATGTTTTATTAGAATGTGAAGACGTCTGTCCAGCGGTCGATTACTTGCCTTTTTGAAGCCCTTCGGCTCAGCGAGAGCAGGGGAAAAGTAAGCATGTCCGCAATGGGGATTATTAAGAGGCGATGGGAGGATTGGTGAAAAAAAAGTAGAGAAATGACAAAAAACGGAGACGTACAAAAGCAAAGTTTGCAATAGGGGATAAGAAAGTTCGGTAGTGGGAGTTCACACTGTTTTTTTTAATTTAAATTAGGTAGCACATTAGGCAGTATAATAGCGAGAGCTTGGTGGCGCAACCCACCGCCCCGTTAGAAATGGGACGCTCATAACATCCAGCCATCCATTCGCGCATGCGCAACCCTATTTTTGCAAACCGTCCATTCCCAGACGGTTTTCAGGGGTCCGTCACTGGAAGCAGCCGCACCACTTCTAGAGAACGAGTGCGAAAAGTGTCGCTGTTCCACGCGCATCGCAGCTGAAGTGCTTGCGACGCCGGAAGTGGAGGTCGGTATGAGCGCGAGGAGAGTACGTACGTCCGCCTGTATGCGATTTGCCTCCGACGCCAGCTCATCCAAATCCCTGAACTTGCCTCCTCTCAAGTAGGCTGCGAAGGTGCGATGGGCTTTTCGCGTGACTCTCTCCACCTCATCGCGATTCGGAGCAGAGGGGTCAGCGGTACGATATAGGTCGTCCATCGCTCTTACGTACTCGAACAAGGATTCCTCCGGATGCTGTGCGCATATACCTCAAACTGGCGCCGTAGACAACGCTGGTTTGCTGCGGGCAAAATTCCTCGCTTATATAAGGTCGTGTAGAGCCGTGGTAAAGGAGACCGACACACGTCTTTCCAATAACAAGGTCTAGTTTATTTCTGTGGCGAGAGCTTTAGAGAGAGATCGAGGAGAAAAGAGGGAAAGGAGCAGAGAGAAGTGCGCTGCGCGGAACTAATGCGAAAGGAAAGCAGTAAATAAAGTAATCAGAAAAGGAAGCTGGTGCACGACGTCCGGCACAGCGAGTCGGATCATGTGTCCGTGTGCCTGGTGTGCAGCACTCACGAAGGTCCGCTCGCGGGAGGCCCGCGGGACGCCCGTAGAGTTGTTTATGGCTGCAGGGGTGGTGCGCAGCTCCATCGCCGCGCCGCTACAGAAAGCGACGAAGGATGCTCACAATGCACAAGTGGCAGCCCATATGAACGCGACAAAGAAGAGGTGACGAACCGCGCACTTGCAAGGCGGAGTCCGTATGTCCTGGGAAGGAAGGCACAGTGAGATAATTAAGCGCGGCAGCTTCGCTGAATGCTGGCTTGAGTCGCTCAAGGGCGATTGTATTTCGTGTCCCGTTTACGTCGACGGAGAAGTTAGAAGGGAAACGTTCTATAACGGGGAATGGTCCGAGACAGTGGGGCTGAAGCGAGTCGCGCACAGGGCCGTAACGCACAAAAACATTTCACGGGGTTTGTTAAAACGTGTAGACTACGGACAGAGGTTTCGGAACATGTCGCGAAGCTGGTCGACGTACTCGCTGTTAGAGTGGAGGTGAGGGTGTTTTCTTCTAAGTGGTCGGCTGGCAGCCGCAGCGAGGTGCCCTAAACAAACTCTGTAGAAGCACAGGAGAGGTTCTGTTTGAAGGCAGATCGAATTCCGAGAAGCGTGAGCGGAAGTCTGTCAACCCACTTGTTTGGCCAGCCATGCGCTGTGAGTGCTGCCTTGAGATGGCGAAGAAATCTCTCGACGAGGTCATTTGTTTGAGGATGGTAGGAGGTGGCAGTTCGCAAGCGTGCTGTTCCAATTAGGTGAATGAACTCCGTGAAAAGGGACGATGCGATTTGGAGGCCTCGATCAGTGACAATTTTCTTTGGAAAGCCAAATCGGGATACCCAAATGGAAACAAAAGCTGCGGCGACGGTAGCTGCAGACATGTCGGGAATAGGTCTCGCTTCGGGCCACGGGTAAATCGGTCGATACATCTAAGAAGATAGCGACAGCCATGGCATGGGGGTAGCGGGCTGACGATGTCGACGTGCAGAACGGAGGAACGTTCGTCAGGTTTCAAGAAAGGCTTTGTGGGAGGGAACAGGGTACCGCTGAACTTTCGCGCGCTGACAAGTCGCGCACACGCGGACCAAGTCCCTGATATTCGCATTCATGCCTGGCCAGATGAAGCGCGATGAGACAAGCTTTTGGGATGCGCGAATGCCTGCGTGGGAAAGAGTGTGATATTAGTCGAACATTTGCTTGCGGGAAAGAGGCGGTTAGGTGAGGCCTAGGTGTGCCCGTGGATGTGTCGCAAACAATTGGCACATCTTCAAAGGTAATTAATTGAAGCTGAAGAGATGTTGACGCGTCACGTAGGTGACGGAGCTCAGAATCATTTGCTTGGTGTAGCTAATTCTTGGAGGTTGAAAGGAAATGATGTTGACATAGAGCTCTTGGAGCGACTGCGTGTGATAACATCCAGGCGACTGAGGGCGTCAGCTGGTGAGTTGTGAACGCCACTAACGTGGCGTATGTCGGTTGAAAACTCTGAGGTGAAGGCGAGCTGGCGCACCTCAAGTGGAGTGTATAGTGTTTCAGAGCGGCCGATTGAGTAGGTGAGAGGCTTGTGGTCAGTGAAGGTTATGAACGAGCGGCCTTCAAGTAGGTGTCGGAAGTGCTTCGCTGCGAGAAATATGGCGAGCAACTCACGGCCGAAAACACTGTAGCGGGTTTGGGCGGGGGTCACGCGTTTTGAGAAAAAGGCAAGGGGCAAGGGGCCCTTTGGTTGCAGTACGGCTCCAACTGCATAGCTGGAGGCATCCGTCATGAGCGACAACGGATAGCGCGGGTTGGGATGAGATAGCAGTGGGGCGTTTGCCAAAACGTGCTTGATAAAATTGAAAGCTTCATCTGCCGCGCTGTTCCAGGGCAGTGCAGTTGACGATTGTTTACCGCAGAGCAAACACTCGAGGGGTTCCAGCGGCATAGCACAGTTTCTAATGAATCAGCGATAGAAGTTTACCAGGCCTAGAAACTGACGCAGCTTAGCGATTGAAGCTGGCTTGGGGAGCTCATGATGGCCTGCACTTTGTGAGGAAAAGGGCGGATGCTATTGTTATCCGAGCGATGGCCGAGAAAATCAAGTGATGGTGCTTCGAACTCGCTCTTGGTAGTGTTGACAATGGCACCATTTGCTGATAGGCGCTAAAAAAGCGGATGGAGATGTTGGAGGTGCTCTTCGTGGGATTAGCGTGCCACAAGCAGGTCGTCAACGTAGGGCGAACACGAACGGCAGACCACTTGTGAATGTGTCAATGAGCCGCTGTGATCCGTGGCGTAGCCAGAAATTTCGTTCGGGGGCGGGGCTCACGTTGCAGCTCGGCCTCCTCCTTATAGAATTTGTTGATGGATCATATACATGAATAATAACTGCATTGCCATTGCCAAAGATACTGCAAACGAATTCTTGAACACTACGCACTGACAAGACAAGTAAAGTATTTATTTTGTCTTAAATAGCATACTCGTATGTCCCAAAAATTGTGCCCGAAATAACTGATATCAACTCTTTTTGTTTTTTGTCTAGTTAATAAGTAACGAAAATATCACAGGAACTTAAGAACTGTATCAGTTCGAAACCAGCAGTGCAGTGCATGTCAATCATATAAAAAATGTAAGGGCCATGAAATGAACAAGCTGAGGACAAATACTTTTATGAAACTTTGACATTCAAAAACTTTGTTTACATTTTGTAGATATGCAACGGCTAAGAAAAATCTCACTCACGTTGTCTTTTGTTCCGATATATTGCTGAGGAGCAGCTGTCACCGGCCATGTATTGTGAGTAATTGCACCGAAATTATAGTCGCAACAGAGAGCGCATATAAAATCAGGAGTTCGGCAAAATATACGAGTACATTAGCAAAGCGAAACTACAATGGAGTACACAAATGCGAAGATAGAGCTTGACAAAGGGCAAAAAAATGTCACTGTAAAGAAAGTTTGCTGCATGTATACACAAAACCTCGCAACAAGTTATTTAAATATACGTATAACTATCCAATAAATCTAAGTATCTAAGAAAACGTCACTGTATATAATTCGTCATACAGATTCACACATCACAGAATCCTAAGGCCGCCCCTCCCCCCCCTCCACTACGCATTCATTCACTACGCATTCAGCATGCGACATGCGGTCACGATGTTATCGCCCTTCGACTTTATACAAAACAAGACCGCGACGGCAACGGCAGGAATGCATCCGGAGTGTCCATATACTTGCTACAGCAATAATATAATCAAAGTAACCGGTAACTGAAGCGTCCCGTGGCCCATTATTTTCCGCAAAAGAAGAAGGAGTGATTGACAAAATGGAACTTTCCTCATGCGACAATTCGCTGCGCCGGAACAATGTCTTTTTTTATTTTGTGGGGCGGGGGCTCCGAAATAAGAAAAATACGCGAAGGAAAGTGTTCTGTGCGCACCATGAACGCGCGGCCGGCCTTTTCTCTCGAGAGGCAAGCGGGCCTTCGTTACTTTTATCGCTTTCTTTTTTACTGACACCCCGCGGACTTCGAGCTGGGCGCGAGAGAAAGGACCCGCTCTCTCCATTCGGTTCCTGGAAGTGACCCAGTGACGACGCTTCGAGGTGTCGGGTGATGCTTCCCGGGCCTGGGTGACGGCAGCGGGGATGCAAACCGCGGTTCTAAAAACGCGGGTCGGGCAGACTCGCCCCACCGGCCCTATAGAGACAGGACCACCTTCTTACGGGCTGAAAAACTGAACGTTTTTTATATTTTTAACTTGCTTTTTTGACCTTCGTCGTTTCATTAAAGTTTGTTTTAAATGTTCAACTGCGTTCGACCTGTTATCTATAGCTGGACAGCGGGCGCTTTGATCCCATCAAGTGCGATCCGCGAGGCCAGTATAGTAAAAAAGTGAAGTCGACTGCCATCGGCCGCCGACTAGACATCCGCTGCAGTGGAATACGTCGCACGGCAAGACATCCAATTTGACCATGACAGCCGCCTACTGCAAGGACACGGCATCGCCTGCAAGTTGAGCAGCTGAAGGTACACAGGGCAACGACAAGGTGGGCTCGTTTCAAATTTCATCGCGCAGCTTAGCGTGCTTCACCGCATACGTCCGCTTTGAGTGAGATACGTCGTGAACCACGCACGCCAAAATGGATCAGGACAAGCTGACGCCTGAAACGTCTCAAGTTATGACAGCAGAGCATTAATCTTCCACGGCAAACATTCGGTTAGAAAGAGCAACTATGTTTTCCATGAAAGCTAAAGAAACGTATGAAACGAGCCGCGAAAAGTACTGCAGGAGAATAGACGCTGTCTGGAAGAACGTGGAGACCGCTATTACCAAAGTGTCATGTGCGAAAGAGGACGACATTAACAGCGCCGCAATGCAGCTTCGTACAAGGTATGAGCTCTACGAGCACGTCACCGCCAGATACGCTACTTTCCTCACCAATATGAGCACATCTGAAACCCAGCAGGAATTAGAGCTTCAGAAAGCAATCGACGCAGATCGCGATGTGACCGTAAGCGACAAGTCACGTGAAGCTACAGAACGAGAGCGCGACAGCTTACAAGAGACAACGTCGCAGCACTCTCTATCGGCCCACTCAAGCGCTTCTTCGAGGTCACGACGATGGAGCACGTCAACAACCAGCCTAGCCGCCGTACAGGCACGGGCGGCGGCTGAGAGCAGAGTTTGGTCGCAGAGAGGCTGCGATGCATATTGAGGAGGCAAGGATTGAGGCTGAATTGGATATGTTGCAGCATCAAACAGAAGCGGCAGCTGCAAACGCACAGGCGAATGCGCTCGAGGCTGCTAAAGCTGATCCGTATCTTGCCGGTCTTGGTAATTTGGATACCGCAAAAGGGATGAACAAAATTGTCTCGAAGTTGCCATCTGGACTGTTAGAAAATTGGATGTCGACGGAGTCAAAATGCAAGCACGATCGGAACACTGTATTTCCATCCTTTCCTTTCTTCTGCGAATTTGTTAGAGATCAAGCCAGCATGAGGAACGACCCCAGTTTCGTCTTGTACCCCAAAAATGCTTCGTCTGAATTCAATCAGAGGAAGGAAGACAATGGTGCCAAGACCACGCGGCGAAGATCATCTGTGTCAGCGAGAAAAACGAGTGTATCCTACTTCTGCCAAGATTAATCAAGATGCCACTACTGACGAACAGCAACCAGAATCCAAGGACTTCAAGAGGTGGTGCCCACATCCCAAAAAACCTCACCCTCTGGAAAAGTGTCACACCTTCCGTGAGAAAACCTTGGAAAAGTGGCTATCTTTCCTAAAGAAGCAAGGGATCAGCCTACGATGCTGCTCTTCTAAGAACCACACGCAGTGGCAATGTCAGGCAGTTGTGATATGTCTCATATGCGACAGCGCTGACCACGCCACAGTGCATCACCCAGCATCTCCTACCTCAGATTCGTCAAGGGCTAGTGTGTCTCAGGACAGTACCACAGATAACTCAGGAAGAAGAGTCACATCTAGGCGTACTGAAGTGGCAAAAGCTGGAAACGACACCAAGTCGTGTGCTAAGATCTTCCTCGTAGAGGTGACCCATGAGACTCAGCCTCAGAAGACACTGGAGCGTAAGCTATTCTTGACGATCAGAGTAATCGCTCGTTGGTAAGGCCAGAACTCCTCAACGATCTCAAAGTGAAGGGGACGCCTACGCAATACACGCTCCGCACTTGCTCCGACAGTACCGCAGTGGTTGGAAGAGTCGCTCATGCCTTCTTCGTGCAGAGCGTGTCGGGCGAAGTTAAATTCCCTTTTCCGCCTCTCCTCGAGTGCAAGGCAATTCCCGAAAACAGATGAAATTCCAACACCTGACGCTGCACGGCACTACCCGCGCTTGAAGGCTGTAGCAAATCACATTCCGCCTCTTGAGGAGGCTGGAATACTGCTCCTCCTAGTCCGAGACATTTTAAGAGCTCACAAGGTTCGTCAGACAATCAACCGACTCCACGACGCGCCTTATGCTCAGAAGCCCGACCTCGAATGGGTTATTGTCGGCGATGTTTGCGTTGGTCGTACGCGGAAAACGGGCGGCGTCAACGTGGTCAAGACCCATGTGCGGGACAGTTGAAGACCTTCTCTTTTTGAGCCATGCTCAAATCACATCTTTGTAATAGAGGCACCGATTCTCTACGCTGCGGATAAGATCCCTAAAGATTTACAATTGGCAACAACATTATATGACAAGCTGGCCCCGAATCTTTTCGAAACAACTAAACTTGACAACCAGTGTGCTCTATCCATGGAATACAAGACATTCCTCGAGATAATGAATAGTGGATTCACACAAGACAAGTTAAACAATTGGGTCGCCCCTCTCCCCTTTCCATACCGAGAAGTCGGCTTCCCAACTACAGAGAACAAGCTCTGTCTGATCTGCTCTCGCTACGGCGTACCCTACGAAAACAATCCAGAAACAAGGAAACGTTTCATGAACTTCATGAACGAGCTCTTCATCAAGGGTCATGCAGAGGAAGCTCTACCACTTCACGTGGACGAAGAATGCTGGTATCTGGTATAAAGAAGCCTGATCAAATCCGAGTCGTATTCGACTCCAGCGCTCAGTACGACGAGGTATCTCTGAAGAGCGTTCTGCTGAACGGCCCTGACCTAAAGAACAACCTTGTGGGGATTTTGATACGCTTCCGGCGAGAACCAGTGGCGGTGACAGCAGATGTCCAGCAAATGTTCTACAGTTTTATGGTTCGCGAGGACCATCAGAACTGCCTGAAGTTCCTCTGGTCTAAGGGCAATGATATCTCCAGAGAAATCATAGAATTCCGAATGAAGGTTCACGTTCTCGGCAACAGCCCATCGCCAGCTGTTTCAACGTATGGCCTTCGACGGACTGCCCGACAAGCTGCCCCACAATTTGGTGAAGATGCCAGGAAGTTTATTGAAAGAGATTTCCACGTCGATGATGCGCTTAAGTCTCTTCCGAGCGAAGAAGACGCCATTAGTCTGCTGCAAAGCTAACAACAGCGTGCAACAACTAACATAAGACTGCACAAGGTGACTTCGAATAGACAGAATGTGCTGAATGCATTTTCTGCAGACGACCACGCCCAGTGACTGAAGAACCTCGACTTCCGCACAGACGCGTCGCATACGCAGAGAAGTCTCGGTCTGCTGTGGGACATAGGCGACGACAGCTTCATCTTCAGGGCTCCTCTTCAGGACAGGCCATATACGCGGCGAGGAGTTCTGTCGACCGTCCACAGCCTTTACGACCCGCTAGGGTTTGTGGATCCAATGACGGTTCTCCGTGCCTTCTCCTAGTGCCCTCTAGTTCTTCTCTAGTGCCTTCTCCGTGACCTCGTAACGAAGGTTTACGAAAAGGACGCGCCACTTTCGGACGAAAGGAAGCAGAGCTGGGACAAGTGGAAGAATTCTCTTCAGACGCTACATCACCTCCATGTGCGAAGAACTTATGCGCCAGTCTCGACGCTTGAAGCCGAAAGTAGGGACATTCATGTATTTTCAGACGCGTCCACAAGGGCCGTCGCAGCGGTGGCATACCTACGCGTGACTGACAAGCAAGGAAACAGACACGGCGGATTAGTCATGGGAAAGGCCAAGCTTGCTCCACAACCACAACACACCATCCCAAGGCTTGAGTTGTGTGCAGCAGTGCTTGCTGTAGAGATGGCCGATTCCATACTACGGGAATTGGACTTCCAGCCGAACTCGGTCACATTCTTCACGGATAGCAAAGTGGTCTTGGCTTACATATACAACGAAACAAGAAGGTTCTACGTGTATGTGGCCAACATGGTGCAGGGGCTACGTAGTACCACGCAACCTGAACAATGGAAATACGTTCACACAGACGAAAATCCAGCAGGCCACGCCACTAGAACGATTGCAGCGGCACAGCTTAAGAGCGCGAACTGGTTGTTCGGACCTGATTTTCTCTCACGGCGAGAAGAGGAAGCACGATCGTCGAGCTTCATCCTGCTAAATCCTAATGAAGACGGAGAAATGCGCCCTGAAGTCTGCACTCTGGCGACGGAGGTGAACAAATGACAGCGACTCGGAGCCGAACGGGGCTTTCATAGGTTCTCGAACGGGAAATCTCTCCCTCGTGTTGTGGCAAGTCTGATCCAGGTTTCCTATCGCGCAAAGAACGTTTCACAGGAAGAGGTTGCTCCCGTTGAGGCGCTCTCCAAAGCCAGGCTTGTCATCATTCGGGCAGTACAGCAGGACGCATTTTTGAGGAGATATGCTGTATCCAGAGGGGAGAGAAGGTTCACAAGACAAGCTCGCTACGAAAGCTTGACTGATTCTTAGACGCCAACGGCTTGATGCGTGTCGGCGGCCGCTTGAACAGAAGCGACCTTCCCGACGATGAGAAACACTCTCTTTTAATGCAGGGTCGGCACCATGTGGTGACGCTTCTCGCGCGCCACCATCCCGAATGTGTGCAGCACCAGAGCCGGCACTTCACAGAAGGAGCCGTACGAGCTGCTAGATATTAGATCGTCGGAAGTAAAAAGTGCATCTCATCCGTGCTCCAAGCATGCATTTCATGCAAGAAGCTGCGAGGGCGCTTTTACGACCAGAAGATGGCTGACTTTCCGGCAGACCGAATCAGCACATATCCTCCTTTCACGAATGTTGGCATTTATGTTTTCGGTCCTTGGATGATTGCCTCTCGCTGAACGAGAGGTGGTGTTGCGAACAGCAAGCGCTGGGCAGTCATGTTCACTTGCTTAAGCATTCGCGCAGTACACATGAGCTGATCGAATCAATCGACACGTCGAGTTTTATTGATGCCTTCCGAAGGCTCCTAGAAGTGCGAGGGCCCATCAAGCTAATACGCTCTGACTGCGGGTCCAATTTTATCAGAGCTTGCAGAGAACTTGGAATTAGCGCAAAGGGCATTCATCGTTCACAAATAGGCAAGTTCCTCAGTGGAAACGGCCGCAAATGGATATTTAATCCACCGTAGGCGTCCCATATGGGGGCTGCGTGGGAGCGGATGATCGGCATTGCACGCCAGATTTTTTACTCAATGCTCATGCAGTAACGTCATCAACGGCTCACGCATGACGTTCTTGCAAGCTTTTTGGCAGAAGTTGGGGCCAATATTAATGCAAGGCCCATAACTCCCACTTCATCTCACTACGAAGATCCCACAATCCTAACTCCGGCGACACTGTTAACCCAAAAACACGGAAACGCATCTGTAACAACTGGGCAATTAGACGCAAGCAACCTCATCAAACATGCTGTTTGTTGAGGTTGCTTGTGTCTAATTGCCCAGTGGCGTCTAGTGCAAAACCTGGCTGACGAGTTCTGGAAGTGCTGGCGCACACGGAAGTCACTACTTTGCAGCAACGTCGAAGATGGCAAATAGCAAAGCCCGACCTCAAAGAAGGCGGCGTCGTTCCACTCAGGGATAAAGAAGCAACCCGCAACGACTGGCCCGTCGGAGTGATTACACGAAGCCTGCCCAGAGCGGATGGAAGGGTGCGCAAGGTCGAGCTGAAAACAGTCACAGACGGGGTTGTGAAAACATGCTTGCGAACAACAACAGAAGTTCTGCGTTTGCTGTGACCGTGATATAGTGGTGGCGTCTTAACAACGAAAGACACCAGGCGGGCAGTGTTCTGTGGGGAGCGCGAACGCTCGGCCAGACTTTTCTTTCAAGAGGGAAGCGAGTCTTTGTTAATTTTATCGCTGTCTGTTTCACTGACCCCCCCCCCCCCCCACGGACTCCGAGCTGTGCGCGAGAGAAAGGACCTGCTCCCTCCGTTCGGTTCCAGGAAGTGACCCAGTGACGAGGCTTCCAGGTATCGGGTGATGCTTCCGGGGCCCAGGGGACGGCAGCAGGGATGGAAACCGCGGTTTGAAAAACGCGGGACGGGCACACTCACCCCATCGGCCCTAGAGACAGGACCACCTCATTACGGGCTGAAAAACTGAACGTTTTGTGTATTTATAACTTCTTTTTTGACCTTCTTAGTTTAATTAAAGTTTGTTTTAAAGGTTGAACTACCTTCGAACCGTTATCTAGCTGGACAGCGGCCGCTTTGATCCCGTCAAGTGCGATTCGCGAGGCCAGTGTAGAAAGCATGTTGGCCACAATTGAATGCTGACTTTGGGCACCTAAGATGTTGCTTTACATAATGCTCTTTCGCACACAAACTCGAAAAAAAAAGAAAACAGAGAGAGACAAAAGGAAAAGAAAGACGAGCTGTACACATACAACTGTTTATTCCGAAAACAAAGCCTCCTATATATACAAAAACTCACACATGCGCAAGCGCATAAAGCGCGCAAAGAACGCTTGTCAGCCGAAAGCATGGTTATCACTTTTTTTAAATGCTTAGCAATCCCAATTCCGAATCATAAAGCGTAACAGAGGTTTGACTAAAGCAAGCAGGACCAGTGGTTTGGATATAGCAGTCCTCTAACAGTTCACGTACGGTTTTGTTCTTGTTTCTGCCTAGGATCCTGATATTTAAAAAAAAAAAAAAAACAGTGGTTCGCAGTCGGGACAAGACCAGCAATGTGCAGACATGTGCGCAGTCGTATCTTTTTTGAAATATTTGCGTGCTGTCTCATTCGGTCGTTAACACAGCGCCCAGTTCGCCCAACGTAGCACTTGCCACAGCTAAAGCCTGTTTCACATGCAAGCGATTGAGCGAATGGAGCGAACAGCGGCGCGGCGCTGCGAAGCTTTTCGCGAGGTTTCGTTTCACATGCATTGCCGCCGCGCGTTTTCCGCCGCTGCGAATACCACTTGGCAAAAAACGCGGGACTTTCAGCCAGTTTCGGTAGTTTGCGACTACCAATATAAGCGTTGCTTTGTCCCTGATTCTCAAATATTTATTTTATATATACATATCCTGCGCTTTAAGTATCTAAATCATGCTTACTTATTATATTTTGTGTTGTTTTTGTAAAAAGATGCGCATATGCGGCGCACAAACTCGCGAGCGGCTCGGTATTCTGCCATAATGGATGCTAGCGTGCGGACGGAGACTGAGATGGAGATGGATTTATGTGCGCCGCATGACGATTCCTACACGCATCTCCTTTTGCTCGAGGAGTACTGCCTTTTAAAAGAAAGGAAAGCTTTGCTCGAACTCCGGGTTCCACGGCGTTGGTGGGTGAGACCCATCTGGGAGAATCGGAAGGAGGAATCCGAGTTCCACACCGCGGTGAGGTGTGTTTGCACAGAAATAGTTATCGTGTTGCTGGTACTTTACTCTGCAATATTTTCGTGCAGATGCCGCTGCTCATGAACGCCGACACGGAGTATTTTCAGAAGTACTATAAGATGTCGGCCGCTTACGAAGCCCTTCGTTGTGCGGGAACCTATACCGTCAATAGCACGACTTGCAATGACTCTCAGGAAGGTCGACCCGCCGTGGTTGCTCAGTGGCTATGGTGTTGGGCTGCTGAGCACGAGGTCGCGGGATCGAATCCCGGCCACGGCGGTCGCATTTCGATGGGGGGAAATGCGAAAGCACCCGTGTACTTAGGTTAAGTGCACGTTAAAGAACCCCAGGTGGTCGAAATTTCCGGAGTCCTCCACTACGGCGTGCCGCATAATCAGAAAGTGGTTTTGGCACGTAAAACCCCATAATTTTTTTTCAGATAGGTTGCCGCATTTTATTGATAAATCGGTGACCCGAGTACGCCAAGCTGACATTACTTCTGAGCTTCCTTCCATGTACATGGCATCGGGGATGCAAATTCAAGATATCGCCCTGGCATTCGGAGTGGGCATCTCAACAGCTGATATTATTAACCGCGAGACTTGCAAGGTGTTGTGGGAAATTCTTCAGGCCGTTTATCTCAAGGTATGTTGTTGGCAGGAAGAGACCGTTTATGGTGGATCCACACGACGGACGAAATCCGTCTTTTTCGCGACGGACTGCGCATCACGTGACTACGCGTCACGGATTTGTGCCGTCCGGGCGTCGTCCGCGACCCCCACGGACGGAAAATGCCGAGCTATTTTTCGCATCCGGATTTTGGGGGTCGAATGCTGCGGATTTAGCTTAGCGTGCTCTACAGTCTGGCAACAAGCGCGGCTTTGGGATCTTTCTGAAACAACTTCATCGCTGCTAACTCCATTCGTGTCCAATTCGGACAAAACAACAGCCATTGCGGCCAACCGTCGTTTCCTTTCGATCTCCATTTTCATTCAGAGTGAAAACACCTATGACAAAGTCTTTGTTACACCGATGGCGCCATCTAGAGTGAGTAAAAACAAGCAATTATATTAACTTACGGCCACTGAGATCCGCCCGGGCCGCCGCAACATCTTCGAGGCCATGTTCAGCCAATACAGCCACTCTAAGCCTACACGCCGAGAATCTGAGTATCGCTTTCGGAAACGGTGTCCACTCATCACGAATACATTGCTGTCGAAGCTTCTAGACACAAATTTAAACCAAATACAATCCTCAGTTTGAAAGTTACGGGCCACACAGTGGACGACGACGACTTGACAGGTTCGAGGCGGACGGCAGTCGCTTCGGGCGTAGCCGCCATCTTTATTTTTCCGGCGCGGTCGTCTACTCAGTCCGTCCGTCGTCTGGATGCGCTTCGCAGCCGGACGGGCGGCGGAATAAGCGTCCGCGGCACAGATTTGCGCGGAGCCGTCCGTCGTGTGGATACACCATTAGATGGAGGTGAAACGCTAGGCGCCCGCGTACTCTTCGATGGCAGTGCGCATTAAACCGGTCGAAATTAACCCCGAGCCCTTCACTACGGCGTCTTTCATAGCCCATGTCGCTTTGGGATGTTAAACGACCCCATACACTACAGTAATCTTTTTCTCCCCATATGGGATGTAGGTATCCTACATATTGTAAGAATACTACAGGGATAAATTCATATACATAATGATTGCTTATTAATCATCACTGCATATTCTAAGAAATTTGTTTTTAAGAACAGTTTAGCAATGAGCATCGTGTGAATTAGACACTGTCCACTCTATGTGCACATTGTAAATGACAATGAGGAAGGGCAAATTGCAAGAGAGCAAAGGGAGAACTGCATATCACGAATGTCCACTGTAATATTTCCAAAGGCACCTGTCCGTTTAAATACAAACTGAAGACAAAATAGGAAGCATGCGGATAGTATTGAGAGTGTGAAGTCTCAAAAAGTATTGCATGTGCTACAAGAGCTCAAGAGCAAGCTCATGCAGTCTTCCCACCAACGTGCACATGGTTATATACTGTAAGGATACCAGAATTATATGTGTGGTATGCACTCTTTGATTTGGAGTGTTTAGTGAATGGTTCCTAAGCTTACATGCCTCCCCCCTTTCAAAAAGAAAGAATAAGCTGTATGTGATCTGTTGCTTGAGGCATTAAGTTTTATCGAAGTGTATATGTTGCTCTGCTTGTCAGTTCATACTACAAATAAATAGGACGGACTAATGACAGGGACGTTAAATAACTGCAGGATGGCACTTCTCTTTACATGCCGCTCTTTGGTTTGCACTGTTTCTCATCTTACACTAAAAATGCCTTTATGTCTCCAGAAGAGGGTTGTGCGCCTGTCCCGTCTCGCTTGCGGTCTGTTGTGTTTTTCGGCGCTACAACCCTCTTCTAGAAACATGCACCAACTAGCCCCCCAACAAGTATTACTCAGTTACCTTTATGTCTGCTTCGTTCCCACCACAGGTTCCAACTACTTCCGATTGGCAGAAGGTAGCCGAAGGATTTTTAGAAAAATGGAACTTCCCACATTGTGTAGGCGCCGTGGATGGGAAACACGTGCAGATCCAGGCCCCACCAAATTCAGGCAGCCTACACTTCAACTATAAAGTAATGTACACATTGACCCGTTTTTGTTTGTAAATCACTATTTTCTCAATATTAACCATTCATCATTCCAGGGCACATACTCTATAGTACTTATGGCTATAGCTGACAGCAATCCGAAGTTTATCCTTGTAGACGTTGGGGCCTATGGGCGGCAGAGCGATGGCGGAACACTCGGAGCCTCAAGGCTAGGGAAATTCTTGGAGCGTGGCCTCCTTGGTCTCCCTGCACCAAAATGCTTACCAGGGACTTCAGCAGTGGCACCCCACGTTTTCGTAGGGGACGAAGCGTTCCAGCTTCGCTCCGACTTTCTTCGGCCTTACCCAGGTAGAGGCCTAGATGACGGCAAACGAATATTCAACTCTCGGCTCAGTCGTGCAAGGTTTGTTTCAGTGCTACATTGATTTACGGCGTGGGTGTCATCACTGGCCTAGCGGCAGAAATTGTTGACCTAATTTGATGTACCTCTCGAGATCACAAGTGCAATGTACTTGTATCAAAATTCTTTTTATTTCAGGAGGTGTGTTGAAAACGCATTCGGGGTGATGGCCTCGAGGTTTCGCATTTTTCGCCGAGTTATTAACCAGCTCCCCGAGAATGCAGATTATGTCGTAATGGCTGCATGTGTGCTGCACAATTTTCTTAGTGAAGATGCAGCTTACATGCCACCAAACTATGCGGACTCAGAAGACTGCTACGGTAACGTGACTGAAGGCCAGTGGCGGGAAGAAGACACCCAAGCCATGCTTGAATTGGCGCCTCCTGTGGGCCATAACTGCAGTCGCAGTGGAGCTGCAACAAGGGAGATTTTCAAGGACTATTTTAATGGCACGCAAGGAGCCGTGCCATGGCAGTGGGCATCAGCTGGACTGCGGCACTGAAGACAATGCTCTGTGCCACCTCTCTCTCTCTCTCTCTCTCTGTGTGTGTGCGTGTGCGTGTGTGTGCGTGTGCGTGCGTGTGCGCGCGTGTGTGTGTGTGTGTGTCTGTTTGCGTGCGTGCGTGCGCGCGTGTGTGTGTGTGTGTGTGTGTGTGCGTGTGTGTGTATGTGTGTGTGTGTATGTGTGTGTGAGTGTGTGTGTGTGTGTGTGTTTGTGCGTGTGTGTGTGTGTGTGTGTGTGTGTGTGTGTGCACCAAGCAAGTTCGGCATGGCGAAATAAACATGGCATGGGAATAAACCGGAATACGCCTTATTCTTCTTCGCATGATGGGTGCACAAGAAGGCCCACTGGGTATTTCCCTTCACTGTAATGCTCACAAATGCTCAGCAGCTCCATCTTTAAATGCATCAGCATGTGTGCAGGAGTTGCTTCAACTTGTGGTCTAAGTGACAGCAAAAAATGGCTTGAAGCGTCCATCGGCCTGTGAGCAGCAATGGCATTCCGCACGGATTGCAGCTGCCTATCTGTCTCGTCCAGTTCGTGGCGCCTTTTTTGTCGTTTATTTACCCTTGATGACGGGACACCGCTTGTGCTGGGGGTTGCCGTCATAGACCCCGCTTCATTTGCATCTGCACAGCCTGGGGTTTGAAACAGTACTTCGAGGGTGTCCAAAGAGGCATCTGGATCCTTCTGACTGTTTCGCGCTGGGCTTCCGCATGTAGCTGCACCACTGTTGGGCGCCAAATTCCCATTAGCCGCTGAGTTGTCCAACGAGAATATCTGTGCGACCAACTGAGAGATCAGTTGGTCCAAGGTTGCAGTAGCTCCTGCGTAAAATGTGCACAAAGTATCAACTTGTTTTCACATGCATATTACTCGTTGCTTACCGTCTCGCTTCAACGGCATCCCTGAAGAACTCTAGCTGCTGCATATATGGCCAAATTGATTTGCTAGCAGCTGCTGCTCCACTCTTCTTGGTGTCTGCTTCATCTTTAATTTTCTTTCTAAAAGTATCTTTGAGATTTTTTCACCTTGTTTGGATTTCTTCTATAGTCACTGAATTGGGGACCAGTATACCACATGCTGTTAATTAACAGAAGGGATAAATAATTTTGAGCTCATATAAAGGCCAAAGTTTTGCATGAACATGCGGATTTTGCCATCTGTGAGCACACTAATAAAATAAAGCCCACATGAACGGGCCTACTCGCAGTAGCTTTAGCTCGGGCGCAACTCCGATGCGGCCTATTCAAATACGTCTAAAACGCAGAAACACTTTTCTAAAATAACCACTGGGCCGATTTTAATGAAATTTGTTGTATTTGAGAGAGAGAGAAATTCTAGTGACTGTTGGTAGCGGAACTTCTATTTAGGGCCTTAATTTTGTTACGAGAATTTCCAAAAATTCGGAAGTTAACAATAGAGGCACCAAGTTTACAAATTACTCTATCAAGAGCAGATATCGCGATTATGTAAACGGCATCTATTAGATCATTCAAAGCGGAGAAATTCGACATGCTAATTTATATCTTACGTGAATTCGTTACGATATGTACAAGGGTTCTGCAAAAATTGTATTTCCACATTACCAAATTTTTTGAACATCATGTGTGACATCAATTCTGTCAGCGTTAGATGTACTATTAGATGCAATTCACCTAATTCTGCCATCGTTTTTCATTGCTGAATTACGGAGTAGTAAACTTGGTAGTTTCGTTTCCCGAAAATGTGCGCTTTTTGCCAATTTAGAATAAAAAATTGGCCATTTAAATAAAAAATTCAAAACAAACAGTCTCTAGACTTTAAGTTTTTGTTTTAAGTGCGACAAACCTCGTCAAATTTGGTGCAGTGGTTGCCAAAAACGAATTGTCCTTTTAGATATATTTAGATGGGAACACCTGAGCTAAAGCTTCCTCTTATCTAAAGGAATGACGGCTTTCTTTTTCTCGCGGTTACATAATTAAAGCAAAAGCATTTCGCTAGAGAAGCGAGAAAAAATACTTTTAACACAAGCACTGTCATTTCATTCAAGAGTCTGCAACATTAAAAAAATATTCATCAACACTGACAATCTCGGAGTTCAATACAACTGTTTTTTTTTTTTTTTGCTTAGCGGTGTCAAAGTGTTTCAGCAAGGCGTCCCTTACTTCTTCCCAAAGGGACTCCTTAGACGTCCTATTGCGGAAGTTGTTGTCTTTCACATTCCAGAGCAGTGGCCGTGTTGAAACTTCAGTGGTAAGCAGTTCGTTTAACAGCTCTCTTGGCATGTTGCCCGTAGCACGTGTAGCAAGTAAATAAACATCCTCCTATGCGCAGGCTTTCCCGCACTAGTCCTCCACTGATCACGTGTCGAGACGGGCCGTTCGGAAGCGGTGCTGCCGCTCTGCCGCTGCGACGAAATTCCAACTTGCCCGAATCTCGCAGCTCCCGCCGCTAGTGCCGCCGCCGCCGCTCGAAACAGATTTCTGCGGCGCGGCGGCAGGATTCGCGAGCATTTTCGCTTGCATGTGAAACAGGCTTAAGAGGAATAAGATAAACTATTCCAGTGAAGCAATGCACGTAACTCTTAACGTGCTGTACTGTACACCCGTTCGTAACGCCACGCATGATTCGGAGGCAGAGGCGGGCCACCTTGTTCGGGGCGGAGAAGAGCACAGGTACTCCATATCTGTTCGCCGCCTTCTTAAGGTTAAGGCTAACCCTGAGAAGGTACGGGACGACTTGTGCCTTTTCTAGAGCGCTACGCTCGACTTCATCGACCTGCTTAGGCTTTTTGTTGCCTTTCAGCTTCTGGAGCAATGTTTCCTCCACTGGCATCAACTCCGAGCGAGGGTAGTCGGCTTTTAAAAGCCGCTGAACCTGACTGTCAAAACTAACGTGATCCTATGATGACAGGATTATTCAAGCGCCGACCCCAGGCAGGTTGTTTGAATCGCTCGTTTTATAATTTTTGAGTGGGCGGAATCGTATGGTAAAGCTGCTTTTTAAAAAAGCCCGTGGTGAGTAGCACCAAGAAACATGTTGTTTTAAAAAGGTCACATTTAAATCTAAAAACTGCAGCTCGTTGCCAACCGGAATCTCGTGGGCAAAAAAGATAGGCCATTGCCGTGATGTTTAAAATGGCTTGAAACCGTGCTGATTTCATTATTGTAAGTTGAAGAACGCTGTTCGTCCAAAAGGATTAAAAAATCGTCTACATATCTAAAAACATTTATCTCATGCGTGTTATTAAAACAATTGTCAAGGGTTATATCCATTTGAGAAAGAAGTAGGTCCCATAGCAGGAGCACTAGGCACGAACCAATACAGATGTCCAGGTATAGTTGGTTGTCAAAAATAATAGATGTACATTTGAGATAGCCTTCCAATAAGGTCTGATAATTGTCGGAGCCACCCAATTGCGTTTTGGAATATCGGTTTACCATGTGCATCGATGCGTGCTTGGATGGCAAAAAACAATTCGCGATGTGGAATAGAGTACAATAATTCTATATCCACACAAAAGCCAAAATCAGTGTTATGATTGGCACACCAGAAAAACTGATGATAACGTCGGAGTTACTAACTAGAAAAAGATCATCGACTTTGAGTTGCTTAAAGGAATTCAACGAAAATCGGCTAACCTCGAGTTGCCAAGTGCCACGTTCACTAACAATGGTCCTTAAAGAGGTACGGGCTTGTGCGTTTTTCCACTAAAAAACACAGCGAGCGAGTCATATTTCATTTTTATATGCTTTTTTGCATGTTATTTACGTTGTTGTCTTCGCAGAAACGAAGAAAATCTTTCCTCACGTGGAATGTCCGGACTTTTTGGGGGGGGTATTCTTGTTAATGGCAATGACCGCTTTTTCTTTAAAGGTACCTTTAGGCAAAACAACAAAGCGGCCATGTTTGTCTGCTTGCAGCAGGCGCAGGTCTCTCTGCTTGAAGTAGGTTACAATACGCTGAATTGAACAATTTTTATTCCCAAAAGTGCGATTTGCAGCACTTTTGTAAAGAACTCAGCGCTAACAAGTAAACACCTTTCACGCTGTTCTACTTCCGCTTTTGCTGCCATACTTCTATTCAATGCAGCTAATTCATGCGCGGTTATTTTTGGTTCCATTTTGGCGCCTAATATGGCTACCGATGGAATATCGAAGAAAACGTAAGACGCTTGGTCCACAGAGAATCATACCCATACTGTTCGGCATCCTACACTGGCGACACAAGACTTTCCGGAGAGGTTGCGCTCCATCAGTGATGGCGGCGAACGACAATTGTTTCTTTTTCTCGTCTGCTAGTAAGAAAGCATCCAAATCTTTCCCAGGTCAAAATCCACTCGGCCAGAGAAAAACGAACGCTCACCGATGTGCGCCGCGCTATGGTCGGGGCAACACGAGAAAAACGCATGCGCTCTGGCTGGCTCTGGTAGCGCGCGGGTAGAGAGAACAAGAAAATTGAAGAAGCTGAATGTGTCGTCAAGGATAACAGCCAAAGCAGAAAAATATAAATAAGAACGTAGTTTCCTTTGGTGGCTTTAGTGTGTTCACATGGATGCTTTGACGCAGATGAAAAAATATGTTGATATTGTGATGCAGGTTCTTGTGTTCAAAGGTTCTGACGGTTCTCTGAGGCGGAGCCTCCGAGAACCCAATTGAGGACAAAGCCGTTTGTTTCAAAAACACACGCACAAACTTTTAATAAAACTAGAAAGAGGAGAAAACATAAAGTAAGCACTTAAATAGACATCACGGCATGAAACACACTTAGGGCTAGAATGGCGTTAGCAGTATGTGAGTCCGGGCTGACCACGACTGCAAGGGCGACTAATAGTCTCGACGTGTAGAAGCGGCGACAAGATAACGAAAGAAGCGGCGCCGGTCTCACGAAAGGTCGGGGACCGTTGATCGGGCGACCAGAGCGGAGGGGGAAGGTGGGCGGGTTTGGCGGCACGAACAGATGGCGGCAGCTGGGCGTAGAGCTCGGGCCTGTAGCCCGAATGCTCTCGTCCTGCCCACGGGCGCAGAAGCTCGCCGGCCTTGGGCAGCAGTTCATGATCGAGTAGAGTGGAAACGCACAGCAACGGGTTGGCAGGAGGCCCCGAATTAACACGGCAAGCTGGGCGAGTTGGTGATCGAACGTGTTCTTATGGGTGGGCAGCGCAACCCGGACGAAGGACGAGAGAAAGAACTCAATACTTCCCGGTCTTCCCAGACTTCACAAAACTTCACCCAGCCCTTGTCGGGTGAAGTTCTGGTGGCTCGGGTGTGGAACCCGACGGCCTGTGTTCAACACCCGGTCCGGTGGCCGACCTTCTGGCGTCGCTTCTTGGAACTCCTCCCTGCGTCTCCTCCGCTTCTGCCAGCGCGCCTCGCTTTTTTGCCACTTTTGCAGATTCGTCGTTTGCTCATTGGATGTTTGGCGCTCTATGGTTTCTCCTGATTGGGTGGGCTTTTTATGCGAAGCATATTACTAGAGCTCAACCCACCTCCTCAGGCGCGGCGGTGTCGCATTCAATACCACGTGACACCGTGACGTCACGACAGAGGAGAAACGGGGCTCCAACTCGCGCCGTCGCTCGCGGCGTCGCCTTCAAGGCTGACCACGTGACACCGTGTTCGTCACGACAGAGGAGAAACGGGGCCTCGCGCCGTCGCTCGCGGCGTCGCGGCGGCATATAAGCAGCTGCGCTTGTTTCTAGGTGGCTTTGGCTCAACTCTTGCAAGATGGGCTGGGTGGGATTCGAACCAGGGTCTCCGGAGTGTGAGACGGAGACGCTACCACTGAGCCACGAGTACGATGCTTCAAAGCGGTACAAAAGCGCCTCTAGTGAATGCGGTGTTGCCTTAGAAACGAGCTGTTTCTAAGGCTCAGGCGTGCGTCGCTTGCTCAGGCGCACATTTCGTTGCCGCGCCGAACGCTGCGTTGCTCGACGCTCACTGCGTCCAATGCGGGGCGCGTAGTCGCTGCGCCGTAGCCCATTGTCTTACACCCCTTGGCGGGTCGACGGGAACGTTGTCGCGTTCCACTCTTGAAGGCGAAGCAGAGTAACGCATGAGTTGTTTCTTTGTCTAGCCGAACCAAATATAGCCAAGCAACAGCAGTTCACCAGGCTAAACAGTGGTTCAACAACTAAAATAAAGGCTAGTATGCTTCGCATCCTGGGCTTAACCTTAGCTAAGCCACAGCCATTTTTTCTTTTAGTTTCTTTTCTTGCACTGCGCGTTCACGTGCCACACGCTCTCCGGCGTTGTCGTTTTCCATCCGGCACGGAATTCGCCTTGGCGCGCGCACTACTTGTCGTCTCCCTCTTGTCCTTTCCAACCACCGCACCGTGTCGCGCACTAGGCCCATCACAGATGTTCTTTTCTCTGACATGATAGCACAAATGAACCACTACAACGCTGCGGGTGCATGGGCGTTGCCACGAAATCCAGCCCGAGTTCGCAAAGGTCGCGGCGAAATGTCTTTTTGAGCGTGAAAGACATAAATCCGGGATGATTTCCGGCGTCGGGGGTTGTTTTAGTCGGCGGTGCATGACAGCCCGAAAAAATTTCGTGGGTGCGGGGGGGCTCAAGCCCCGTAAGCCCCCACTCCCACTGTCGGTGCAGCGTTTCGGAGACCGAAAGGCGTTCTCTAAAATTCAAGGAGGCCAAATGATGTGGTAATTACTGTTTTTGGAATGTCTTCTTCTGCGACGGGAATATGGTGAAAGGCTCGCACCAGGTCAATTTTAGAAAATACTGCTGTGCCATCCAGTGCTGACGTGAAATCTTCGATGTTAGGCAATGGGTACCGATCCAGAATGGTTTTTGCATTCAGGGATCGGTAGTCCCCACACGGCTTCCAGTCACCTGATTTCTTGGGGACCAGGTGGAGCAGAGACGCCCAGCTGCTGGACGCGTGCATGCGTGCGATTGTGTGTGCGTGTGTGTCTGTGTGCGTTATCGGAAGCATCGCGTGGCCACATCGGTTTTAACTTTCGCACCCTAAAACGACTATGTCAGACTTCAGCAAAACTTCTGGAAAGTGGTCCCTAGTGAATTTCTCAAAGGGTCCTTCAGTAGGACGTTGTTGCTGGCTAGTTGGTTCATACTTGAGAAAAGCCGGCTGATCCCACGCTCTGTGGCAATCGATGTCATGCGTAGCAGTGCGCGGGGAGCCTACGAAGTTAACGAAACGACCATGAGAGCACCAACACATGGTAGGCGGCTGTTTCATGACCTACATGAAACGCATGCCATGATATTCATTTTATGACCGATCATTTTTGTTCGTCATGAACTCTTCTCACACCTCGCCAATTTCGGTACATACCAAGACGTAGGTGGCTGTTTCAAGACCTGCAGGGCGTGAGTATCTTGACATTCATGTCATGACCTATCATTTATGTTTCTGATATACTTTTGTCATACTATACTAGTTATGCTGCATACCAAGTTTACGAAAAGACCATGAGAGCACCACGACGTGGACGGCTAGATAGATACTGTCAAAGTGCCAAATATTCGCCAAGAAATGCTTCTCATTTACTAGCCTATGCTTTCATTATGAAGAATAAACAGTTGGCAGTGTGGGCTCGTGGTGTATTGTGTGTTCCTTCCGCTTGCCCTCTTTTTTATTTCCGCGCAGTTTTAACCTTCTGTTGAGGATTGCTAGCGACCGTCGCACGTTTCTTGCAACCGTGGTAGGGGCCCGGCGACGCACCAAGAGGGAGCCCGTGAACGGACGAGGGGCACCCAGCTGGACCCGCAACCTGATCTGTGCCCCGTGTTTTCGGCGAACCGCCTGCTGGGCGCGAATGGCCGGCGCCTCCGAGAAGGACGAAGGCGTCGGTGTGGCCAACGGACAGCTTGCATATTTTATTTTCTTTTCTCTTTCTTTTCTCTTCACTGCGATGTCTTTTGTAAAATAAATGTTGAGTCTTGAAGCGAACCCCGACGAGTGAGAATCGTTCCTTCGAGGCTCCTGCCTGCGTGGCCGCTGTACGCCGCCCGAAAGAGTCTCACGCAGATTGTAGTCCCACTCGCGAAGTGACTTCCACAGTGTTGGTCGTAGCCTTTATTCCACACCTTCTTTCAAAGTCACCGAATGCAAACATTGTAACGTCCACCGCCTAAATTTTCCTTTCCTCTGCAGTTGTGAACTTGCTCAGTACGAGAAACAGCCCCCATCCTGCCGTCACCTGGATGCTGCGTCATTGTTTTCTATTTTCCTCTGTACTACCATACAAGTCTCGAAATTTCTTCCCCGATATCTTGCCATGCATACCCTTTGCTATCTTCTGCGGCCGCTCCAGGGGGACACCACGCCTGCTAGCAACTATATTGAGTTGATGAGTGAGCTTACGAAGATAAGGCACCACCACACGTCTGAGCGGTTCACGTGCAATGGTCTTTTCGCTTTTCTTTTCTGAATAAAGGCCACACCCGCCGTGGTTGCTCAGTGGCTATGGTGTTGGGCTGCTGAGCACGAGGTCGCGGGATCGAATCCCGGGCACGGCGGCCGCATTTCGATGGGGGCGAAATGCGAGAACACCCGTGTACTTAGATTTAGGTGCACGTTAATAAACCCCAGGTGGTCGAAATTTTCGGAGTCCTCCACTACGGCGTGCCTCAAAATCAGAAAGTGGTTTTGGCACGTAAAAACCCCATAATATTTTATAAAGGCCTCGGCAACTGCAGTCAGGAGCGACAAAGGCAAACCTGTTGCCAAAAGTCGGTGCGCCTAATCAGTAAAGCTATGCTGCATTTTATGCACGCACGATGTCTTGAGAGGCGAGTCCATACAATAAGACGCAATTCTTCGTTTTACAACTTTGGCATGAGCCGACTTAGACGCCAAGAGCTCCTTTTGTGCCGGTGGTTGGTAAGCCCATCACACGTCTATCGCGAACATGGAGCCTAAGGTCCAAAAACTGCAAAATATTATTATGAGGTAGCTCGAGAGTAAGAACAAGTGCTTGTCCGTGTTGCTTCAAATCATTTAAGATCTTATTAACCTTATCCCGGTAGGATGAGTCATACAGTAAAAAAAACTAAAAAATATTCAACGTACTTAAAACTCTTCAAATATTCCTCTTCTTAAAAACATAGTCTAAAGACAGGTCTACATTAGCCAAAAGATTATCACAGAGAACTGGAGCAACACATGACCCAATACAATTGCCATTCCGTTGTAAAAAAGGCTGGCCACTAAAAACAATAAATGCAACGTTAAGGTAACATTTCAAGGGACTTAAGAAATTCCCCACTGATTGTCCCACATCATTCTGGAACGCAATCGTACCGTTATCCTCAGTCAATGAATTAAACGAAGACAAAAGTTCCGGCTGTAGCACTGAATAGAATAAATCTTTTGCATCCACAGCGCAACGTAGAAAGAAGGAAGGCCAGAGCGGTGGCGCTCCTACGCCGCGCAACAGAACTCCCTGGCAGCAGCTGCTTCATTGACGCGGCCCAGTATGGCAACAGCAACAATTTCACGGTAGTGTCAATCAACCACAGGGGTTCGACTGTTAACGCCGCTTCGGTACGAAGCACGTCGTCGCGTGCGGCCGAGCAAGTGGCCATTGCCTTGGCCCTCCTGGACGACGGACATGCCAATATCTTTAGCGACTCCAGGGCAGCCATCCGCGCCTTCAGCGTTGGCGCCGTGTGTAAGGAAGCCTGTCGCATCCTCCACGGCAAAAGCATCGCCACCCACACTCTCACGTGGTTCCCCGCTCACATGGGATCCATCATGGGAGGCCCCACAAACCTCAACGAGCTGGCCCACTCCAAGGCGCGAGGTCTCACTTTCCGCGACCATGGAGAACTCCAACGCCGGCCCGCAGTGGTGGAGAACAGAGATCAACCGACCACATACAACAAAATTGCGCAGCACTTTTATCTCGGCAGGAGAGACTTTCCCCTTCCACACAAGAAGTTAAACAGAGCGCAGGCATTGACCCTCAGATTATTGCAAACAGGATCATATCCCAACCCGGCTTTATTCCACAAAATTTATCCCGACACCTATGCCTCTAGTTCTTGCAGGCACTGCAATGACATCGCTAGCCTAGACCATATGCTCTGGCGTTGCCCCTCGTTACGAGGCACAGAACAAATCAATGAAGACAAGTGGCTCTCCGCTATCAAGAGCCCGGATGCCGGGGCGCAACTATGGGCTGTCCAGAGGGCCCACGATGCAGCGGTCGGGCAAGGCCTGACTGTCCCAACGTGGGAGCGGCCCACATCGCGCTGAGTCGCGTACCTCAGGACCTTATTAAAGTTTTGCATTCATCCATCCATCCATCTATGTCGACACAAAGAGCATAATCAGCATCTTTATTGTCATGCAGAAACTTACCCACTTAACCCAATTTCTTAGTCCGGTAAGGGTAGTTCCCCGCTAGCAATTTTAATTTCTTCTGCAAGAATTAGCTTACGTCGTGCTACCAGCAACCAGGCTCACTTATAGTGGTTCTGAAAGGTATATCTGGTTTGCGCGTCCCTGCAGTAGAAAATGCTGTTACACATTTGGTTCCACTTACTCCACTAGCTCTAGCAAGTGACGTCAGTTGCAGTTTGATGCAAAATGCTATAAACTTACTGTTTACTCTGAGCAATGTTTTCGTTCGTCTATTGTCCTCGCTTCTCCGTTGGAACATGAAGTTTCTCGGACGATGATCGGCAGTTGTTGATCGAACGCAGACAGAAAGCCATGGAGATCAGGCGTACAAAAAATATTTGTAGGTAAACTTTTCTATATACATGGCAGATAAAACAAATGCACTACAACTTGAACAATTCAGTTACGAAGTCTGACTCTTCGACTGTCTCAATCACTGTTAGAACGCAGACTAGTTTTAACGCACATGATACGGAGCCTCATTGATCTATCAGCAATCCTTATTTCAGCCCAGTCTCGTCTTAACGTACATGGTACGGAGCCTCACTGATCTATCAGCAATCCTAATTTCAGCTATTTCTGAGGAACTGCATGTCGTCTCAATTATTATAGCTGAAACAGACAAAGAAAAAGGGCGGTAGTGTGTATATCACAGAGAAATATCACAGAGAACTGGAGCTACACATGACCCAATAAAAATGCCATACCGTTGTAAAAAAGGCTGCTCAATAAAAACAATAACCCTTACGTTAAGGTAGTAGCCCTAAAGACTTAAGAAATTCCCCACTGAGAGTCCCACATCACTCTGGAACGCTATCGCACCGTTTTCCTCAATGCATGAATTAACCGAAGACAAAAGTTCACGTTGCAGCACTGAATAGAATAAATTTTTTATATCAACCCAAAAAGTATAACTAACATCGTCACTGCCATGCAGAAACTGACCCACCTCATCCGATTTCTTATTCCGGAAAGGGTCGCTGACCGCTAGCAATGTTAATTTCTTCTACAAGAATTGGCTTACGTAGTGCTTCCAGCAACAAGACTCACTTGTAGGACTCAGCTCTTGCAAGACTCACAGCTACGCCTCCCTCCCATGTGACTTCTTCGGATGCCTTCATACGGGACATGCTGCATCGCTATGACCTTAGTGGGTGCGGCGGACCAAGCGTCGCAATGTGGCCTCGCAAGCCGTTCTTCTGCTTTGTGCAGGTTTTATTGACCCAACTTCCAACCTTCCAGCCGGAGCGGATTCAACGCAGCGCGTGGCCGATGGATTCAGCGACGCATCATGCACCGTATCAGCTGTGCTCATGGCTGCACGATATCGACATCACAGCTACGCCTCCCTCCCATGTGATTTCTTCGGATGCCTTCATAAGAGACATGCGGCATCACTATGACTTTAGTGGGTGCGGCAGACCGAGCGTCGCATTGTGGCCTCACAAGCCGTTCTTCTGCTTTGTGCAGGTTAGTGTTCACTATAGCACAATCAAAAGTGACTACCATGGCCTCCTGGTCCTGCCGTGCCTATGCCAGTGCGTTGAGATTGCATGCGAAGTTCTTTGTGCATGTGAACTTTTATTGTGTGGGAACATTGAGGTGAACCCGGGTCTTTGACACGAAAACTTTATTGACCCAACTATTTGACGTGCAGAAGGAGCAAGTCACAGAGATAGCCACCCTGAAGAATCAGCAGAGTGACATAGGAAAAATGATTTCTGACCTTAATGAGCGTTTCAGCGATTTGGAAAGGCGCGTTTTGCGAGTTGACAGCCTAGAACAGACAGTAAAGTTGCTTCAAGCTAAAGTAGTAGACCTTGAAGACAGGATCAGACGCTCAAATCTGGTTATCTTTGGCATACAAGAAGACAGGGGTGAAAATGAGACAGCTCTTCGCGCAAAAGTGATTGAAGATATTTTTTGTAAGATACTCAATGTAACACGTTGCTTTATCGCAAGAATACATCGCATTGGAAAGGCGGGAAAGAAATGACCACTGATTGTATTCTTTCAAAATTACAACGAAAAACAGGAAGTTATAAAAAACGCGCGAAAGCTCAGGGGAATAAAAATTTCCATTCAGAATGATTATTCGGCGGACACACTAAGGAAACGCAAGCTGATATGACAAAGCACCAAAATAGAAAAGCAGCAGGGCAAGAAACTGACTCTTCAGCATGATAAACTGCGCTAAGACAATGACTTATACGCATGGGTAGATGACGTCAATTCTAGGGTAGGATTGGTTAGCCGTCAAAGAACCTTCAGCAAAAATTGACAGGAAACTTCATGTACTGAAGAGCTGCGTCTGTTAAATATAAACGCGCGCAGTGTTGCGAATAAAAGTGATCAGCTTGAAGCCATCATTCTGGAATACAGCCCTCATGTCGTCGTGATCACGGAAACTTGGCTCCGTGATGACATTCACGACAACATCTTTCCACCTTCCTACCAAATTTTTAGGCGGGATAGGAATACAAGGGGGAGGGGGCGGCGTCACCGTCTTGGTTAAACAAAACATTCCAGCAACTCTTCTAAGACAAATCGACAATCATGAAAGTATTTCGTTAAAGTTGTCATGCTGGGACTTTCTTTATTACTATTCGCAGTGTATCGTCCTCCCGATGCACCCCCGCAGTTTTTACATGATCTATACGAACGCATGTCGAATTTCCCACAGGAGAAAATAATTATTGGAGGCGATTTCAGCCTCCCTGGTGTTGATTGAAACAATCCTTTTGCTTCTCATGAGCATAGCGTGCACAATCAGAGTGTACTAGACTTAATGTTGTGTAGGAACCTGCAGCAATTGGTTAAGCAACCTACTCGTATTCAAGGCAGTTCGTCCTCAATATAGGATCTTGTTTTTGTAAGCCGTTGTATGGAAATTTCTTCTGTGTCAGTCGAACCAGGTCTTTCAGATCACTACATGTTGAAATTCTCATGTCCTCTAAAAGCACGAAATAGTTCTCCTATAAAAACAGTGACTATTAAAAACTTTATTTCGTGCTGAAGATGAAAGTATTTTAGACTATCTTGATCTTAAACCTCAGCAGTTTTGGTGCGCCTGATGTTTCAGAGCTATGGGATAAATTTAAACAGTTATGTTTGTACTGCATAGATAAGTTTGTGCCAAATAAAACGAAAAAGATGAAGAAAAAGAACCTGTGGATAACGCGCGACATCTTGCACAAGAAAAGAAAACTAAAACGGTTAAGATGGCGCGCTGCCTCCCACAGCGTTATCCGAACTAATTAGACACTAGTCAACCAAGCTGTAAGCCGTGCAAAGCAGGACTATTTTCAACATACGCTGCCAAACTTTATCCTGACCGCCCCTGAAAAATTCTCGTCCCACTTGTGCCAGAAAAAACAGGGCGTTACACAAATAATGCATAACGACACCCTAGTTACAGATAAACAAAGAATCGCTTGCATTTTAACGTTTACTTTCAGAGCGTTTTCCCAAAGGCTTGCGATGCCGCATGCGTCGATACCACGTCATGTCATCTTGACTCCCACATTGTATCATTATCAGGCGTGGTGTCTATGCTCCTCAATTTAAAGTCTAAACCTTCACAAGGCCCTGATAATATCCAAAATGCGTTTATGGTTGCCAGCTATTTTGTAATCATCTTCCTTGCTTCCCTACGTTCATCCAGCATACCCGCCGATTGGAAAACAGCGCGAATCGTGCCAGTATTCAAAACAGGGGATAAGTCATTCGTCTCAAATTGTCGTCCCATATCTCTCACTTCTTCCTGTTGCAAAATTCTTGAGCATATCATAGCCAACTATATCACTGATTTTCTAAACAATAGGAATATATTAACCCCTTTTCAACATGGTTTCAGGAAGGGTTTTTCCACTGTTACTCAATTGGTCTCAGTCGTACATACTTTCGCAACTATTCTAGATAAATCCGGACAAATTGATGTTATTTTTTTGGACTTCATGAAAGCCTTTGATTTAGTTCTCACGCTAAACTGATTTTCAAACTTCAAAATATTGGCTTTCCAAACTTTATTGTGGATTGGGTTTCCGCTTACTTTTTTAATCGCACACAGTTCGTTAATATAAACGATTACTGCTCACCAAACTTCCGGTTACATCAGGTGTTCCTCAGGGATATGTTTGAGGACCTTTGCTTTCTTTAATATATATTAATGACATTGTTGATGTTATCCCTGAACCTGTCGAAATAAGGCTATTCGCTGGCGATTGCGTTATGTTTAAGGAAATTGATAGCGTATACGATCAGGTGCTTCTAAATAATTGCATTAATAATGTTTATCAGTGGTGATACCAATGGGGTATCAAGCTAAACTTCGAAAAAAAGTGTACATGAATGTAACAAGAAAGAAAAATTCCTTCTCTTTTCCATACGCGCTATCATCTCACCCACTCAAAGAAGTCAGCGAATATAACTATCTTGGCGTAACAATAACAAAGAATCTCAATTGGAATAACCACATATCTAACATATGCGCATCCGCCTTCCGTAAGTTATGCTTCCTAAGATATCATCATAATCATCAGCCTGGTTACGCCCACTGCAAGGCAAAGGCCTCCCCCATACTTCTCCAACAACCCCGGTCATGTACTAATTGTGGCCATGTTGTCCCTGCAAACTTCTTAATTTCATCCGCCCACCTAACTTTCTGCCGCCCTCTGCTACGCTTTCCTTCCCTTGGAATCCATTCCGTAACTCTTAATGACCATCGCTTATCTTCCCTCCTCATTACGTGTCCTGCCCATGCCCATTTCTTTTTCTTGATTTCAACTAAGATATCATTAACTCGCGTTTGTTCCCTCACCCAATCTGCTCTTTTCTTATCCCTTAACGTTATACCAATCATTCTTCTTTCCATAGCTCGTTGCGTCGTCCTCAATTTAAGTAGAACCCTTTTCGTAAGCCTCCAGGTTTCTGCTCCGTACGTGAGTACTGGTAAGACACAGCTGTTATAAACTTTTCTCTTGAGGGATAATGGCAACCTGCTGTTCATGATCTGAGAATGCCTGCCAAACGCACCCCAGCCCATTCTTATTCTTCAGATTATTTCAGTCTCATGATCCGGATCCGCGGTCACTACCTGTCCTAAGTAGATATATTCCCTTACCACTTCCAGTGCCTCGCTACCTATTGTAAATTGCTGTTCTCTTCCGAGACTGTTAAACATTACTTTAGTTTTCTGCAGATTAATTTTAGACCCACTCTTCTGCTTTGCCTCTCCAGGTCAGTGAGCTTGCATTGCAATTGGTCCCCTGAGTTGCTAAGCAAGGCAATATCATCGGCCAATCGCGAGTTACTAAGGTATTCTCCATTAACTCTTATCCCCAATTCTTCCCTATCCAGGTCTCTGAATACCTCCTGTAGACGCGCTGTGAATAGCATTGGAGCGCTCGTATCTCCCTGCCGGACGCCTTTCTTTATTGGGATTTTGTTGCTTTCTTTATGGAGGACTATGGAGGCTGTGGAGCCGCTATAGATATCTTTCAGTATTTTTACACATGGCTCGTCTCCACCCTGATTCCGTGATGCCTCCATGACTGCTGAGGTTTTGACTGAATCAAACGCTTTCACGTAATCAATGAAAGCTAGATATGAGGGTTGGCTATATTCCGCACATTTCTCTATCACCTGAGTGATAGTGTGAATATGGTCTATTGTTGAGTAGCCTTTACGGAATCCTGCCTGGTCCTTTGCTTGACAGAAGTCTAAGGTGTTCCTGATTCTATTGCGATTACCTTAGTAAATAGTTTGTAGGCAACTGACAGTAAGCTGATCGGTCTATAATTTTTTAAGTCTTTGGCGTCCCCTTTCTTATGGATTAGGATTATGTTAGCGTTCTTCCAAGATTCCGGTACGCTCGAGGTCATGAGGCATTGCGTATACAGGGTGGCCAGTTTCTCTAGAACAATCTGCCCACCATCCTTCAACAAATCTGCTGTTACCTGATCCTCCCCAGCTGCCTTCCCCCTTTGCATATCTCCCAAGGCTTTCTTTACTTCTTCCGGCGTTACCTGTGGGATTTCGAAATCCTCTAGACTATTTTCTCTTCCATTAACGTCGTGGGTGCCACTGGTACTGCATAAATCTCTATAGAACTCCTCAGCCACTTGAACTATTTCATCCATAGTAGTATTGATATTGCCGGCTTTTTCTCTTAACGCATACATCTGATTCTTGCCATTTCCTAGTTTCTTCTTCACTGCTTTTAGGCTTCCTCCGTTCCTGAGAGCATGTTCAATTCTATCCATATTATACTTCCTTATGTCAGTTGTCTTACGCTTGTTGATTAACTTAGAAAGTTCTGCCAGTTCTATTCTAGCTGTAGGGTTAGAGGCTTTCATACATTGGCGTTTGTTGATCAAATCTCTCGTCTCCTGCGATAGTTTACTGGTATCCTGACTAACGGAGTTACCACCGGCTTCCATTGCACACTCCTTAATGATGCCCACAAGATTGTCGTTCATTGCTTCGACACTAAGGTCCTCTGCCTGAGTTAAAGCCGAATACCTGTTCTGTAGCTTGGTCTGGAATTCCTGTATTTTACCTCTTACCGCTAACTCATTGATCGGCTTCTTATGTGCCAGTTTCTACCGTTCCCTCCTCAGGTCTAGGCTAATTCGAGTTATTACCATCCTATGGTCACTGCAGCGCACCTTGCTGAGCACGTCCACATCTTGTATGATGCCAGGGTTAGTGCAGAGTATGAAGTCTATTTAATTTCTAGTCTCGCCGTTCGGGCTCCTCCACGTCCACTTTCGGCTATCCCGCTTGCGGAAGAAGGTATTCATTATCCGCATATTATTCTGTTCCTCAAACTCTACTAATAACTCTCCCCTGATATTCCTAGTGCCTATGCCATATTCCCCCACTGCCTTGTCTCCCGGCCTACTTCTTGCCTACCTTGGCAATAAAGTCGCCCATTAGTATAGTGTTTTTTGTTTTCACTTTACCCATCGCCGATTCCACGTCTTCCTTGAAGCTTTCGACTTCCTGGTCATCATGACTGGTTGTAGGCGCGTAAACCTGTACAACCTTCATTTTGTACCTCTTATTAAGTTTCACAACAAGACCTGCCACCCTCTCGTTAATGCTGTAGAATTCCTGTATGTTACCAGCTATATTCTTATTAATCAGGAATCCGACTCCTAGTTCTTGTCTCTCCGCTAAGCCCCGGTAGCACAGGACGTTCCCGCTTTTTAGCACTGTATATGCTTCTTTGGGCCTCCTAACTTCACTGAGCCCTATTATATCTAATTTACTGCCCTCTAATTCCTCCAACAGCACTGCTAGACTCGCCTCACTAGATAACGCTCTAGCGTTAAACATTGCCAGGTTCATATTCCAATAGCGGCCTGTCCAGATATAAACTCAGATATCCTAAGATATAAACTACGACAAGCCCCTCCATCCGTCAAGCTGGTGGCCTATAATTCGAGCATTAGACCTGCCCTCGAACACGCATGTGTTATTTGGGACGCACACACTAAGAAAAACATTGATGCTCTGGAAATGATTCAACGTAAATCCATTCGTTTATCTTTTCTCGATACCGCATGACGGACTCCCCAACCTTTATGATGCAAAAGAATAATATCCAGGAACTTAAGCTACGTCGCAAAATTCTGAGAATAAAGTTTCTTTTTCACTTGAAAAACAATCATCTCGCATTAGACCCTGCTCCATACATCTGACCTCTGATGTCACGAGTGACTCGAAATCGTCATGCTGAATCGATAACACCATTTAGAACACGTACTAACGTACTAAATTTTCATTTTTTCCACGAACGATTACAGAGTGGAACGCTTTGCCGCTATGTATGCTTCAGAACAGTGTCTCATTCGACGCATTGACGTCATAATGTAAAGCGCTTTTTTTGCTTTTTTTCTCTTGCAAAGGACTGTTTTTCCTAAAGTTGCCATGTTCATAATTGTTTTCACGGCCATAAGGTGCTCATTTATGTGTCATCTTTATGTATATATTATGTTTTCTCTCTCTCTTCATAATTTATGTTGATTTCTATTTGATGTTTTTACCAGTGCTTGTGTAAACTTTTTTGATACCCCTCCTGCATGAGCCCTAGCTTGGGCCTGCAGTATTTTGTAAATAAAATAAATAAAAAATAAATATAATTGTTCTGGAAGGTATATCTGGTTTGGGCGTCTTTGCAGTAAAAGATGGTGTTAAACATTTGGGTGCACTTTTTTCTATAGCTTTAGCGAGCGACGTCAGTTACAGTTTGCTGCAAAATTCTATAAACTTAGTTTTTCACTGAGTAAAGTTTTCGTTTGCCTGTTGTCCTTGCTTCCCCACTTCTCCGTTGAAACGTGAAGTTTATCGGGCGATAATCGGCAGTTGTTGATTGAACGCAGACAGAAAGCGATGGAGATCAGACGTACAAAAAATATTTATAGGTAAACTTTTCCATATACATTGCAGCTAAAACAAATGCATTGCAACTTGAACAATTCAGGAACAATGTCTCGCTCTTCGACTGTCTCAATTACTGTTAGAGCCCGGTCTCGTTTTAAGAAGAAGCATTAGCTCGGGTGCTCCTATCTAAATACATGTAAAAGGACAATTAGTTTTTCTCGGCAACGACTGCACCAAATTTGACGGGGTTTCTTGCATTTAAAAGAAATCTTATTATCTAGTGACTGTTTGTTTCGAACAATCAAGAAATTTTCGGAAACGAAACTATCGAGTTTACCACTCCGTACCTCAGCAAGAAAACATGGTATCGCAATTCTATGAATGGTATCTGATAGTACATCTAATGCGAACAAATTTCATATGTTACACATGAATATTAATAAAATCGAGTAATATGGAAATGTAGCTTTTGCTGAACCCTTGTACACATCGTAATAAATTCACGTAAGATATAAATTGACATATCCAATTTGTCCGCTTTGAATGATCTAATGGATGCCGTTTACAGAACCGCGATATCTGTTTTGATGCAGAGCTATTAGTTTGTAAACTTCGTGCTTCTATTTCTTCCAAACTTCCAAATATTTGAAAAACATATAACAAAATTCAGGCCCTAAATCAAAATTCCTCTTCCAACAGACACTAGAATTTAACTTTCTCTCTCAAGTACAACAAACTTCATTAAAATCGGTCCAGGGGTTATTTCAGAAAAACGTTTTTACGTTTTCCATGTATTTGAATAGGCCGCTTCGGAGTTCGGCCCGAGGTAAAGCTTCCCCTTAACGTACATGGCACAAGCCTCACCGATATATCAGCAATCCTGAGTTCAGCGCATTCTTGTTTTAACGTACATGATACGGAGCCTAATTGATCTATTAGCAATCCTGATTTCAGCCCAGTCTCATCTTAACGTACATGGTACGGAGCCTCACTGATCTATCAGCAATCCTGATTTCCGCCCAGTCTCGTTTTAACTTACATGGTAAGGAGCCTCATTGATGTATCAGCAATCGTTATTTCAGTCCAGTCTCGTTTTGACGCACATGGTACGGAGCTTCTCTGATCTATTAGGAATCCTGATTTCAGCCCAGTCTCGTTTTAACGTACATGTACTGATCTATCTACCTCACTGATCTATCAGCAATCCTGATTTCAGCCCTGCCTGAGGGAGAGCATATCGTCCCGATTATTATACCTGAAACAGAGAACTAAAAAGGGCGGTAGGGCCATTGGCCCGTCCCACAGATGCAGTTGCCAATGAGAGTTCACTGTTTGTTATGCCACAACCCGTATGGATGGCTTTACTTTTATAAGTGAACATATTGGAACACAAAACTGTTTTCCTTCTTTTTGAAACTTCCTTCCCCACTCATTGCTGAGGACTTTCAGACTGTCTCTAACCAAATAAATGAAAACTATTGGCCCGACGTTTCGGAGCCTATACGGCTGCTTCTTCAGGGGTTGTTCTTTGGGGGTGGTGGTGTGCAACTCATCAAGGGTCTTTTCTAAAAAATGAGGGGAGAGTACGGAAGGTGAGGAGACACTTTACAGGCGGGAAGGAGTGGGGAAGCGAAAGGGTGAGACGGCTGCAGTGGTGCCAGTCGGCTGGGATGACTGGTGCTGGGGAGTTTCACTCTGCAAGAGTGCCGTTGACGGGAGGCGTGGTGAGGGGGGGGGGGGGGAGTTGCGGGGAGCGCTGACGTTTTGGTGTTGGTGTCCTCGAGCGGCAATCTACCTGGCTCTACCTTGCCAAAACTCCATATACCAGGAATCCCCTTACGACCAGTCGTAGATTTTTCGTGTTCCCCATGGCGATCACTATCCACCTACTTGCACCAGATTATATCACAGCTCACCGGAAGGACCGCATCCCACTTGCGCGACTCCGAGAATGTCATCAAACTCACATCAAAAGTACGTATCCAAGTTGATGAATGCCTACTTTCTTTTGATGTGCACTCTGTTCACCAGAGTACCCATTAAGCTGGCTATTTCCCACGTCGGAAGTACCAGCAAAGCGCTCATCCGAATGTTGAAAAAAGAAGGCCTCAAAGTGGCGCACAAACCGATAAACACTTTCAATATCCTCCTCCCTAAACCGAAAGATCGTGTTCCAAAAGAAAAAGCTCAAGGCGTCGTCTACAAAATCAGCTGTGCCGACTGTCCGGCGTCGTGCATCGGGGAAACCAAAAATGCAAAAGATAGAATTAGACAACACGAGAGCGACGTCAGAACATACAACCGTATACGGAGCGCCGTCGCCGAACGCTCTGAAAACGCCGACCGAAAGATTGCCTTCCAGGAAACCGAACTCCTTCAGGAACTCGCGAGACGAACTCGCGAAAAAGACTACTACTGGAGTCATGGCACATTCAGAATACGGGTGGCAACATACACCGCGTGAAGGGTAATCTGCCCTCGGTGTATATCCGTGGCCTTGGTGACATGACGAAAAGAAGAAAAAGACTTTCAATAGACTGAGCGCCAAAAGTGACGGCACACAAGAAGAAATACAGACAGGACAAGGCGCCTTGTCCTGTCTGTATTTCGTCTTGTGTGCCGTCACTTTTGGCGCTTAATCTATTGAAAGCTATGCACCAACTAGCCCCACAACGTGTTTTACTGAAGAAAAACACGCTCAGCCAGGTAGATTCCCGCTCGAGGTCACCAACAGCTAAACGTGTGCGCTCCCCCGTCGCCTCCCCCTCCCCGCCTCCTGCGAACGGCACTCTCGCGGGTCAAGCTCCCCAAGGACCGGTCATCCCAGCCGGCCAGCATAACTGCAGCCATCTCACCCCTTCGCTTCCCCCCCCTTCCCATTTGTGAAGTGTCTCCCCACCTTCCGTACTCTCCCCTCCTTTTTTACAAAAGAACCTTTTCAAAGCTGCACCCCCCCCCCCCCCCTCCAAAGAACAACCCCTGAAGAAGGAGCCGAATAGGCTCCGAAACGTCGGGCTAATAAAATTCACTTATTTGGTTGGTGTCAGTCTGAAAGTCCTAATCAACTTCCCAACCAGACAGGCAATTCTGTCTAAATATTTACCTTCGCTCTCATTTCTATGTAGTCAGTGTCGGCCTCTGCAAAACACGCCAGGCACGCACAGTTTATTGCTAGGCCGTCTCAAACCCTGATGGCGTCTCTAGGCCGTCTCAAACCTCGGTGGCGTCTCTGCCCCGCAAATGCCTCAGAAGTTGGGGCCTGAACACCGCGTACCGCAGCTCCACTCAAGGTTTGTCCGCGTGGGAGAAATATGGCCGTCCATGGCATTCGAACTCATTGTCTACAAGACGAAGTTCTCCGAATGCGTGTTTACAAGATGACGTTTTGCGAATGCGCCGCTCAGATGCGCATTGCATCTCTACAGCGCACACTGCAAGTTCTCATTCGACATCATGGGGGCTTTACTCAGCATTCAGCAACAAAGGCCGACGATTAATTCCAGGACGCGTAGGAGAATAGACTCCCGCTCCCCAGATGCTGCATGTGCTCATTATTCCTAGGCCTTTCTAAACCTCCGCGGCGTCTCCAGGCAGCCAGGGACGCGGGAGGCGGCGCCACAACACCACGTACAGCAGTCCCATTCGAGGTATGTCTTTGTAGACCTGTTATGGCTGTTGGCGGAACGCCAACTCATTGCACACAATACCGCCTTTTCCGAATCCGTACCGCGCCCCCTGGCGCGCGCCGTGACTCGTCACCCGACACTACGCGGCTCTTCTGACCCCTCATAAAACACAAACGGTTGCCCTTCGCACGTGTAGGGGAGGGGAACCCTTCTTCATACACAAAGGACGCGGGCGACTCGCGACACTTGGAAGTACACAAACAACAAATGCAGCCGTGCACGTCCCTTCGAAAAAGTATATTGGGCTCAGAATGTGCTCAGATATACTACAATAGCCAAAGGTCGCTGTATCTTAGAGGCTAGCCTCTGCGAGTTCCGTCAAAGAAAACAAACATGTGCTGCCCCACTTAGGCGCTTGCGGAACCTGAAATGAATATTGACGACTAATGCCCCAACCACTGGCACGCGCTGGAAAGCTTCGGCGCGCGCCGCACAGTCAAATGCGTCAAAGCGTCGGTCGGGAACACGGCGAGGCGGAACGTCGCGCAGCGATTACGTCTACTGCCGATGCTAGAAGTTTGCCGACGCGCGGCGAAGCTGCGCCGGCGTGCACCAATGAGAGGCTGCGATGAGTCGCAGGCGTCAACCAATCGGAGGCTGCGGAGCCTCCGGCTGCTAGGCCGATGATGGCCGCCCGTACGAAGAAGGCGCCGGCACCAACGATCGTCCTAGTTCCTTGGGCGTACGACGCGCGCGACAGTGTTCCTGAAAGACAGTGTTGTAATAGTATGCCGACGACGACACGACCGACGACCGTAGGTTGTGGCTGTGCGACGTGGATCCGAGGCGACCTCGAAAGACGCCGACTAATCCAACCTGCCCACTGGGATCCGCCGGGCTCAGTGCGATCGTCTGCTAAAACAGCCAACCGTATCACGATTACCGCAACGTCTGTGCTTGTTGTATGTGTATTTTGTTGTGCTCAAAACGAATGGAAACGTGTTTACGAGTTCCGAAGTCTGGATAATCAGCACTCGCCTATCGCCGATGTTGTTTACGTTACGCGTAGGCCTAGCGGGTCCATCGAGTTCGTAACTGGCGAGTGAACGAGGCCAGCTAAGAAACTCTGTCGAAGGAAGTGAATTTTCAGGTCCGTTTGGTGCTGCAGTGATTTAAAATATGGCACTCCTGACTTCGTGTGATGTGGTGAATGAACCGTGTGGAAGTTGGGTTGGTCAACCGCGGCGTGTTTCGTGTGGTGTCGGTTGACTCAAGTTTCACGGGCAAACTCTGCGCTGTTTCCAGTGGTAAAGATAACTTCCGAAAGCGAAATACACTAGTAGCCGAACTATTGGGAGTACTTACATAATCAGCCGTGCCGCCTGTTTCTGCTGACACTGCGCTCTTCTATTCGGCATGTGAATCCAGTTCAGTACAAGTTCACTGTTCTCATTCACTCACTTCTTTCAAGTGCGTCCGTATTTTGGGCTAGTTGGGGATAATTCGCTCGTGTAGCAATCAAGAACACTGACGCACTGAAGCATACGTGACAACGCAGTCATGTTTGAGTCAGTGTGTCCTTATAGTTGAGCACTGCAAAAAGAAATTATGTGTTTGCAACGTGTGCCCTGTGTGCAGTGCATAGCAGGACCTGCATCTTGCAAGACCTCTGCATGTAGCAGCGTATACCACGATTGCTTCGATGCCCGCTTCAGAGGCAGCAAGTACTGAGTCAATGAAACTGTAATTGATTTTTTATCTCACTTTTTGCTTATGGAAAGTGTAGATTGTGTGAGTGCATTGTGGGGAAGGTAAAAAGGTGTCATCAGTGTTTTGTGCAGTCGGTATGCTTAAATTGCTGGAATCCCTTCAGCTTCTACTAAAATGTTTCTTGCTGCGATACTATAAATTGTAGTCAGGACAAAGATCTACTCAAAACCAAGTTACTAATGCATCTGCGCAGAATGTGTTTGATTAACAAGTTAACACTTCCACAACAACAATATGCCGATGCACAGCATATGTGCTTACAATAAATACATTCCGTAAAGGTGAACGATCGGGCCTACAATATAAAACTTTGTAATAGCACCGTAAAAAGTGCTGCCATGCGTATCAGCCACAACGAAACTGCTGCACGTCCAACCTTCTTTCTTGGAGGCACCTCTATAAAGACTGTTCGGGCCCTTCCCATTCTGGGTGTAACATATAGCTCTTCTCTCAACTTTTCCGCATATGTCACCAGCACTGTATGTAAGCACCGGCCCATTCTTGGGTTTGTGTCCCGTGTCTCCCTTCCCTGATGACCTAGGGTTTTCCGAGCACTCTACACTTCTTTCATTCTGCCACGACTTGAGTACTGCTCATCAGTATAGTTCCCGTACCAAACTCGCGACGCTAACAAACTTAAGCTTGTTCAGCGCCGGACAATACGCACCCTTTACTCCCGTCTTTTCGGTTGTCACGAGCTCATGCCAGCCTTCGAGGATTGCCTCAAACCCCTCAAGTAGCACACCCTGCAATACCAGTGCAACATTGCACTAGTCTATACTGCAGGGTGCTTGACGACTCTCTGGACAGCACTAATCTTTCTTCAGTTCGTCTGAGCAAGTGGTCAGCACAGCCTGAGCCCTCATCGCGCCTCTATGGCCCGACACCACAACTCCATGATTATATCGGGCATGCAGAGCTTTCTCTCCACCCCCATGGCGATTTGGATTCTCCTTCCTTGGAACCAGACTGAATTGGCACTCCTGTGTGTTGTGCACCTGTCGAATGTGTGCGTGTGTGCCGTGCTGTGTTATTGAGCAAGTGTGTGTGCACATGGAGGGGAAGGAAGTGTCTTCTGCATCCTGCAAATTCCTGCTCTAGATGGCTGGTTATCAGATGCTCTAACATTCAGGCATCAGCCTTCCTTTTAGTCTAGTGTGCCAAGTTACCACTAAGAATATTATTATTATTATTATTAGAATCATCACTACGACCACATTGATTGTGTTGAAGCCAGCGTGACACGTAATTCAAAATGTTTCTGGAGCTTTGTGGGCTCTCTCTTTTAAAAAGAGTGCCAAAGGTGTACGTCTTCTTCACGAAAATAGCTGTGTTGTCTTGAATACTGCTGATGCCTTTGCAGAACATTTCTGTTTGCTATATGGTGTGAAATATGCTTCAAGTAACCTTCCTTCTCAGTCTGGCACAGTGTATGCTATCAGTCAATGAAAACCTTGTTTCCAAGAATATGAAGTGCCTTAAACCTTGCCTTAAACTTTCCCTTTCTAGTGGTGTTGATGGTATTTCCTCCGCAGAGCTTAACCCTTTGAGACGCTGTCTACACAATTGTGCGCAGCAGGAGAGTGCATCAATAGCAAAAGCACTTATGAAAGTAATGGTATCTAAAATGTGTTACATACATCTTGAAACACCTATTATTGGAACTGTGCTGCAGTTTTGAATAACGTGCAGAATGTTTTAACAAAATGAGTGGGAAGGTAGCCGGCTGGGTGTTTTTACTCTGTGTCAGTATGTAGTAGGTTCACTTCTTCATTGTTTTTTACAATGTCGTGCACCAGGCATAATTTTCAAGTGGCTGGATAAGTGCTTTTCAAAGCACGAAATAGTACATGTTCTCATATTTTGTGTTCCTGTAGTGAGTTTTCGCATGGAGTTGAAATTTTGTAAACTTGACAAAACTCGCTAAACAATTGAAAATTCTTAATATTTGCTGCAGCTGTACACTTTCTACGATTCTGAAGATGCAAGAGATGTGGTGAAAGCAACTTTTCAAAACGGGATAAAGTGGTGTCTGAAAGGGTTAAGACGTATGGAAGCATACTTGTTCCTCGTTCTCACAAGCATCTTCAATAGTTCCCTGAAGTCTAGTACCTTTTCTAGTACTCGGAAGGTAGCATGAACATTGCCCATGCACAAATCAGGTGCTAGATGTGCAGTTACTAACTGCCGACCTATATCTATCCTCTTCAGTGCGTCAGGTGTTTGAATCGATATTTGATTCCTCGCTTTCTGTTAGTGCTAAGAGCATTTTAATAAATGAACAGCATGATTTTGTGCGCCGACAACTTAAAACTATTTCAGACTGTCAACAGTATTCACCACTGCATCGACTTCCAAAAAGACATTTTTGCACTCTCAAACTGGTGCAGAAACAATAAGTACTCTTAAATGCTTCCAACACTATGGCATTAAATTATATGCACAAAACGCACCATGTGAAATTTTGATACACCCTACGTGATGCTCCACTCCTTAGGGTCGATGAAATGAAAGATCTAGGTGTGTACTTCGACAAAATGCTAAGCTTTTCTTCGCATAGATAATTACACAAGATGCCCTTCACGCTCTTGGAATTGCATGATTTCCACTCACCTATTGTGTTTCTGAAATTCTGCTGTGTGCCGCCAACTACTAGAGTATGCCTCTGTAGGAGGGGGGTGCAATGAGCAAATCTAATTCTTACCTCATTGAACGCATCCAGAATAAATTGATATCTATCTTAAAGTACCACTTTTGCCATTCTGGCGACCACAGTTCAGCCTTCTCAAATATACTTCAACTCGCACCTCTAGATTCAAGTCTTAATTAATCACACCTTTTGTTCCTGTATAAGGTGGTCCATGACATTATACATTCCTTAAAGCTTCTTGATCATATGCATTTTTTGTGCCGCAACAGTATACCAGGTAGCATTCCACATTCGTTGCCTGGGCTTGTTACAAGATTGTACTAATAAGACTCGACTCCAAAACATACTTCAGAGTTCATTTCCTGTGTTTTGTGTATCTGTAGATAATCATGTAGGATTAACTCCCTTTTACTTTTCCGCGTTTCCTTTTTTTCCTATTTGTTTCTCTATCTTCTATTTTTTTGTCTACTACATTCATGTTTTCTCTACATTTTGTCTCACATAGTGCTCGTTAAGTGCACCTGTACAAAGGCTCTCTAGCTGTTCCTGGGCACTACAATAAAAATTTGAATGATTGATTATTATCGTAGTATAAAATTGTGCTTTTTAAGTATGTACTAGCATACTATTTCAGTGCAGTAGCTTTTGTGCAATTAAAAAAAGGGCATGAATTAAGAAGAAAGAGAGAAAATGGTAAATGAAAGGTAGGGAGGTTAACCAGGACTGAGCCCGGTTGGCTACCCTACACTGGGGATAGGGAAAGGGGGACGGAAAGATTAAAAGAAGAGAAAGTCCACTGGGGATATCAGTCGGTCAATCAGTTCGGATCACAGCCGCTGACTCAATCCGGTACCTTTCAAATATCGCAGCAGCGCTTTTGTGGCCTTTTGTAGCTGCGATATGCGAGGCCATGGCCCCAAGATCTTGTTCAAGGTTAACGGCTTTCCATCTAGCTGATTGAGAGCTGTGCAGAGGTCTTGCCTTTCACCTTCAAAAGATGGGCAGTAGCACAGTAGGTGTTCTATGGTTTGCTCGACACCGCAGGCATTGCACTCGGCGCTATCAGCCATTCCAATCAAAAATGCATATGCATTGGTGAATGCGACGCCCAAACGTAAGCGGCACAGCACTCTTTCCTCATTTCGCGGAAGACCTGGTAACAGCCGCAGTTGCATAGAGGGATCGAGGGAATGCAATCGATGTTGAGTGAATTCAGGTGTGTGCCACTTTTCCAATGTCAAAAGAGTGCGCTAGCTTGCCTAAGTGTTGGGCTGCATCGGTTCGCGATAAAGGTATAGAAACAAGGGTTGCTCTTTCGTGGGCTTTCCTAGCAGCTTCGTCAGCGAGGTCGTTGCCGGAGATACCGCAATAACCAGGCAGCCACTGAAAAACGACGTCGTGTCCTTTCATGATCATGTGATGGTGCATTTCTCGTATCTCCGACACAAGTTGTTCACATGACCCGCGACGAAGAGATGACAGTAGACATAGTAAGGCCGCCTTTGAATCGCAGAATATTGCCCACCGATTAGCCGGTTGGTTATTAATATAATCAACGGCACCTCGGAGGGCAACAAGCTCCGAACCGGTCGATGTTGTCAAGTGAGAAATCTTGTATTGTATGCTTAGTGATCGTGATGGTATAACCACTGCGCTGGTGGAGCTGGTCTGAGTGGAAGAACCATCCATATATATGTGGACTCGATCAAAGTAGAAAGTGTGCAAACAATCCCGAGCTGCTTGCTTCAAGGCCAAGGTAGGCAGGTCGGTCTTCTTTCTTATCCCTGGAACCGTAAGACGCACTTGAGGTTGTTTTAAACACCACAGAGCTGAGGTTGAATTTGCTGAGGGTGTGAAGCCCAATGGTAAGGAGGCACGATGGATGCTGATCTTGTTGGAGAAGGACGACTGTGGTCGTCGTTCTGGCATCAATTAAGAAAGTTCAATAATATGCTATGTGCCTGATCATATGCATTGTGCTATTAATTTCTTCTGAGTTTTAATAATGGCTGGCTACTGTATGCAGTGTTGTGCAATAAAATAATATGCCACAGCAATTATGGCGTGCCTCGCAGAACAAATTGAGTATATCTTTCTCAGTCAAAACATCATAGCAGGCTGAAAACAATAAACTGCAATTTTTCTTTTTGTGGTGACGAAGTGTATAAATTGTGAAAATAACCTGTTTATATACTTCTTATACTATGCAAATGAGCTGCTCCCATACATTCGAATAAGTGCTTCAATAGTACGACTTGGCAAAGGGTAAGGAAAGACTCCTATTAAAACCCTCTAATTCTCAAGCTTGTATGATCAGACGGTATGTCATTTCATTAATGTAAAGAAAGGCAAGCTTGATATGTGGAAACCAGTTGCAATAGAACATGGCCCTTACCCTTACACTGTGAAAATGTTTTGTAGCAATACACTCAATGTGAAGGCCTCCGGATGCGGTGTTGATGCATCAAAACAACCTAGAATAATAGAGGTGCTCCATGGGCTAGATTTGGCAGAATCAAGAATTGGGGGGAGACAAGATACGAATTACATACATTTTAGCTATTCTAGTTTCTTTTCTTTTTGTGAGTGCTACAGGTGTTTTAATTCTGTTGTGCTGATTTTCTCAGAACCCACTTTTTCACGTTTATCTCATGCACCAACAAGCATAATTATATTGACACGCATGCTTTATCTGTATCCGGTTACCGTATTTCATCGGCTAAAAAATGTTAAACGTTATCGCTCGGTGCAGGATGCGCCTGAACGTATCAGAAGCTTCGCGAATGTTATCGATGGTTCTGTCTGTTGCCGACGAACTTTGCTAATCTGGGGTGCTATTCTGGACATTCCACCATTTTCTTCAGTGCGTGACGTAGCGCGACGCAAACAAAATGGCGGTGGTGGCCCACTTTTGCTTACGTAACGTGACGCCAACTTGACGTTTCGCCTAAGAAATTGAAATGAAGGCACTGAATATAGCGTTATCGGTAAAGCAAAACAGTTTTTCTCCGCAGTGAAAATAAAGCAGCTATCTCAAAGCGTTTGATTATTCCGTCAAAAACGCTTCTCGCTTCCGTCGTCTGCTGTGTACAAGCCATCGTCTGCTTGAATAGCTAGGATGCGTGTCCCCGAAAAATGGAATGAGTCATCGCATGTTGGCGCCAACGCGCTTGTTTTCTTGCTTGAGACAACATACGCGACCTACCAGTGGTGATGCGCGCACGTTCTAGTCCACGTTATCGCTATCTCGTGAAACGAAAGTGACTCAGCCTGACTCGGCTGGCTGAGAAACGGCCGATATCACCGGTAGCGTTGCGCGCGCCAGAGATATCCACTAGAGCGACGCAAGCGCCGGCGCTGCCATCTCTTGTTCATTTCGCTGGTTACTCGCACCGAGGGAGGAAACTTCAAGGCGCCGCCTTGCGTACATTTCTCTTTATAAATTAGAAAGAGGCCGTTGTCATAACTTTTGATTGTGCGAAAAGCCATTAATCTTGATTACAATACAAATGCAGCAGTGAAAAGTGGACAACATTGCCGGAAGTTTGCTATGTTCAACCAATATTATTTCGTATAAACGCGTTCTTTTAAAAAATGATGGCCCCAAACACAAATGCCAACACCACCCGAGAGCGATGCAAATACTATGAGCACGCGTTATGAACAAAAGATTTTCGTGGTGCCAAACGACGGGGAAAATGTGGCGATACGCATTCCTCTCGGCTGTCATTGCATATGGCTGCTCATTAGCATAATTCGCGCGGCTCGTCGCAGCAAAAATTATGACGGAAAATCTCAGCAATGGTGGCCCAGCGCAACGTCACGCATCGTCAAAATGACGTTTACGAAACAGCCCTTACTGTGACGCTCCTCACGAGATATTCCTTCAGCCAATCAGCAAGCTGGCATGGCGCATATCTTGGATCGCCACCACATATTCGCGCTATTGCAGATGCATTGCACTGGCTTCTGCACGCTACCGCTCACATTCTTTTTGAAGCGCTAACATCGCAATATAGCTGCCAAGGACCAAAAAAATGTATTAGTCCATAAAATTTGCAGCTCCACGTCACGTTTCGTCATCTTGATGAAAACGCAAAATTGCATTTTGCAATACTTCCGCTTCCCGGCACAAATTTCAAAACACGTGACCTCTCGACAGCCAATCAGAGAGTAAACATGGCGGATAATGGTGGCCGTGCAGCCGCCATGAGTGTCCCGAATAGCGCCCCTGATTGCATACGCGACACGAATTGTGTTGTAGTTTCCGGAAGGCGCGCGGGCACCAGCGAATATAGGCTGTAGCTTTCGACGACTGACATTTGCAAACCGACGCTCTTGACCCGCAGATGAGATTTTCTACGATTGCCGACAATGCTCGCCGCTATCGTTGCGATTGAGCCGGCACTATTTATTTACCGTCACTACTACTTGGCAATATTTGCAACACAGATTTTTTCAGTTATACATTGCACGCCTAATTCTTACATAGTTGGCTGTGCAATAAGCTACCAAAAAATGAAATGGTACAACAGTTTTTGATATATGGCATCGTCGTGCAGGTGTTTGCAAAGCGATCTTGCAGACAGACGATGCGCGAGCGCTGATGTCGATATTTTGTACACTATTGTTACTTCAAAAATAAAAACAAACTGTTGCGGCAGGCGTATATTCATTATTCAAACGTGTTTTTTATATCTAGAAGCACATACAGATCACTAACACATTGTTTCAAGCTTAGTTTACAGCAGGCTGTTTTAGGCCGGGCTTTGACGGATGAAGACGGAATAGTCCAGCAACAGTGCGCCGCAGCCGAGGAGCGAGCTTCGGCGTGCGTCGGAGCTTGTCTCCAGTGGTTGCGCGCCCTTTCCCTCCAGCCGAAGCGAAGCGACGCGTTCGCTTGCCAGCGCGCGCCGAAGCTTCCGGCGCGCGCCGACAAGCGAACGCTTCGCTTTCGCGTTGGTCGGAAGAAGAGGGCACGCAACCACTGGACAGATGCTCTGACGCGCTCCGAAGCTCGCTCCTCGGCTGCGGCGCACTGTTGCTGGACTATTTTGTCTTGATCCGTCAAAGCCCGGCCTAAAACAGCCTGCTGTAAACTAAGCTTGAAACAATAAGTTAGTGATCTGTATGCGCTTTTAGATATAAAAAAAAACACGTTTGAATAATGAATATACGCCCGCCGTATCAGTTCGTTTTTATTTTTGAAGTAAGAATAGTGCACAAAATATCGACATCAACGCTCGCGCGTCATCTGCCTGCATGATCGCTTTGCAAACACCTGCACGACAATGCAAATCTCATCTGCAGATCAAGCCCGTCGGTTTTTTATACATCAGTCGTCGAAAGCTACAGCCTATTCACTGGAGCCCGCGCGCCTTCCAGAAACAACTATACAATTTGTGTCGCGTATGCAATCAGATTAACAGGTTTCGTCGACAGCAGACAGAACCATGGATAACATTCGCGAAACTTCCGATACGTCCAGGCGCATCCTGCACAGAGCGATAACGTTTAACATTTTTTAGCCGGTGAAATACGGTAACCTGATATAGATAATGCATCTGTGTCAATATAATTAAGCTTGTTGGGGCATGAAAGAAACGCGAAAAAGTGGGTTCTGAGAAAATCAGCAAAAAGGAATTGAAACACCTGTAGCACTCACAAATATAATCTAGAATAGCTAAATTTATGTAATTCGTAGCTTGTCTCCCCCCGATTCTTGATTCTGTCAAATCTAACCCATGGAGCAGCTCCATTATTTTAGGTTGTTTTGATGCATCAACACCGCATCTGGAGGCCTTCACATTGAGTGTATTGCTACAAAACATTTTCACAGTGTAAGGGCCATGTTCTATTGTAACTGGTTTTCACATGTAAAGTTTGTCTTTCTTTACATTAATGAAATGACATACCGTCAGATAATACAAGCTTGAGAATTGGAGGGTGTTAATAGGGCTCTTTCGTTGCCCTTTGCCAAGTCGTACTATTGAAGCGCTTATTCAAATGTATGGGAGCAGCTCACTTGCATAGTATAAGAAATATATAAACAGGTTATTGTCACAATTTATACACTTCGTTCACCGCAGGGGCGTATGCGTCAGCAGGCGTTTGGTGTGTTGCGACACCACGTACCCGAGCACACGAGGGTTGGACCCTCCCGTGTGTAACCGTGCGCGGCTTAGCCGTGTCTGGGGAAAGGGGGATCCTGGGGGTTGAGCTGATGCTGAGTGTTTGGACCTTTAAGGCCCCCCGGCGGAGGCAACTCACCTCTTCGGCCTCTGCTTTACACAGACGGCACCCCCGGACTGACCCACTCGGGGGAAATCGGTAGTCTCCTCTTCCTGTCTCTCTCTCCTCAAACCTTCGCCTTTATCTCTCACTTTTTGATCTTTCCGGTCTTCTTCTCTTTTCCATTTACTTCCTTTCTCCACGGCGGCAAGGGTTAACCTTGTGTATGTGCCCTCCCTTGGGTATAATATATTAGGTTATAGTGGCAATGCACGGTTGGCGCCTGCAGCCTTACGCGTTAAGTCCTGCAGCGTCCCCATGTTTGGGCTCCGTGGTGGGTGGCCGCCATTGCTGCCGAAAAGAAACTGAAATACTATGGGAACACCCGCATTTCCCCGCCTACTTGATCGTCACCCTCAAAAGAGGGGACGCACCGATGACCTAACCACATGCTTAAACAGAACAAGAGAGACATATCCGAAATACCATGTTGTGCACAGCGAGAACTCCGAAAAACAGGCCAGATTCATTTCCCCTTTCATAGTTGCAAAATCTTTAACCGAAGCCATAGGGTCAGGTTATAAAGTAACGAAAATGGCTAGCGGGGACCTTCTCCTAGAGATCCCTCAGAAACATCAGTACGAAAAGCTTGGCAGTCTTGTAACGTTTGGTAACATACCAATTTCTGTTACACAACACCGAACAATGAATAGCTCACGGGGGGTCGTGTCAAAGGCAGACCTACTAGACTTGACAGAAGCTGAACTCCTGAAAGGATGGAAAGAACAAAATGTCACTGATGTAAAACGTATTATAATTAGACGAGACAACAAGGAAATCCCCATTAAGCATATTATCCTAACATTTGCATCCAGCGTACTGCCAGAAACCATCGAAACAGGATAAATCCGATTAAATGTTCGACCATATATCCCCAACCGTAGAAGGTGTTTTAAATGTCAGAGGTTCGGCCGTGGCTCGCAGAGCTGCCGTGGACAAATAACTTGTGCAAAGTGTGGAGTGCAGGGCCACCCCTCCGACAACTGCAGTGGCACACCTCAATGTGTGAACTGCAGTGCTGACCATCCAGTTTACTCACGCTCCTGTCCGAACTGGAAGAAAGAAAAAGATATAATCACCCTTAAAGTAAAGGAAAATATTTCATTTAAGGAAGCCCGTAAACGGTGCTCACCTTTCCACAGCACACCTTATGCTGATGCGGCGCGTCGGGGGACAGCGTCGCAGCGGCCATTCTCAAGTGCCCAGCCCGCGTACAGCGAGCAGGTACCTTTGGCTCCTGCCCCCAGGGTGGAAGTAGGTAAGCCTATGCCATCCAACAAGCAAACAGGCCAGGCTGCCTTTGGGTTGCCGGCCCACAAGAGTTATCAGCGGCAACCTACGCTACGCGCAGCGATCCCGCAGGACCGATAGCGGCCACGAAGGTAGGCGCAGCCGAGGCTGCCTCAACCTCCCCGGCCCCTCCCAGCGCTGGCAACAGCCGGCGCAGCCAAATTCCACAGGGAGCCCCATCGACCTCCGGGCTGGTGGGCGCAGGGGTCTCGGCTTCCGAGGTGAGACTCTCCCGAAAAACTTCTCGCTCGCAAGAGCGCGTGTCCGGCGCCTCACAAGAGGCAATAGACACAACACCTATCCCCACGGCGCACCAAGCGCCTAAGGAGCGGCGAGGCTCCCTCGAACGCTCCAGAAAAGGCAAAACCCCGGTTACAGGGCCTCGAAAGAGCTCTGTAATCTAATGCATCACTTCCGTTTCCGTATACACAGCACCAATTTACTTTAAATATGGATACACAAATCATGCAATGGAACATCAGAGGTCTCCTTAGAAACCTTGATGATTTGCAAGAACTCATCCACAAACACAATCCAAAAGTGCTGTGTTTACAAGAAACACACTTAAAACTAAGATACACAAACTTTCTTCAACAGTATGTTACTTTTCGCAAAGATCGCGATGATGCAATCGCATCATCGGGTGGTGTTGCAATTGTAATTCAGAAAAGCATAGCCTGTCAACCTTTACACCTACGAACGCCCCTTGAAGCAGTGGCGGTGCGAGTTGTTCTGCTAAATAAACTCATCACTATTTGCTCGCTTTATATACCCCCACATTACAAACTAAGCAAACATGAATTTCAGTCCTCTATAGATGAATTGCCAGAACCCTATGTTGTTCTTGGCGATTTCAATGCACATCACTACCTGTGGGGCGACCCTCGTATAGATGCGCGAGGACGTCTTGTCGAACAGTTCCTTTTTTCTTCTGGTGCGTGTCTGTTGAATAAGGAGGAACACACATATTACTCTCCTGCAAATAGAACCTATTCTTCCATAGATCTTAGCATAGTCTCCCCGTCCGTACTGCCTGAACTTGAATGGGAAGTTACTGACAACCCTTACGGCAGCGATCACTTCCCTATACTGCTAAGATCACCTACTGAAAACGAATATCCACCACACGCTCCTACACTCTAAGAAGAAAAGGAGGAAATCGGGTATTGAGGTTGCTCCTTTAGGGGAGCAACTGATCTGCCACAACCATTCCTCCCTTTAGGGGGTAAGTGCGAGGGGATGAACTGTTACTCGCCATGCCGTTACTCCTCCAAGGACTAACAGTTGCTCTTTTCTGATGCTCCTCAAAGGAGTAACGGTCATTATTTCTGACGCTCCGCAAAGGTGGAATTAATGAAATTAGGCATTTATACGCTAATAAAAAAGATTACTGGGCTGAAAAAAAAGGTGCCCGAAAGCAGGATTCGAACTCGCGTCCTCACGCTCCCATGTCAGCTACTCTAACCACTGCACCACGGCAGATTTTTTTTTTTTTTTTTTCTTTCATGGTATTTATTATAGTTGCATTCAACCAGACGTTCACCAGTTCTGCATAGTCAGAGAATGGAGGGCACAATAAAAGTCACACACAGAAAAAGCGTAATTCAGTCGAGTCACATCCATGGCTTCAATATACTGGGTAATGAAGTTAAAGTCTTAGCTTATGCAGACGATCTAGCGTTCTTCTGCACGGATAAGTCCAGTGTTGAAAAAGTAGTATCGAAAATAGAAGAATTTGGCAGCGTATCAGGAGCGCGAATGAACTCCTCAAAAAGTTTAGGCTTATGGTTTGGCTCATGGTGCTATACACCAGAACAGTTTGCAGGCGTTAAGTGGACTGATGTCCCGCCAAAGTATCTTGGCGTGCCGCTAGACGCATTTAAATTAAGCGCACACTATTGGAAAGAACGGGTTTCGGTACTACAAAGTTACGCCCAGACATTCGTTCCACAACGACTTTCTATTTTTGGGAAAGCCGAAGCCTGCAATAAGTTCTTGGCAACAAAAATTTTCTATGTATTGCAAGTTATCCATTGTGCTAGGCTATACATCCAACGCTTTCACCGTATCTTTGCAACCTTCGTATGGTCTTCAACTTTTGAGCCCATGAGGCGAGACAATATTTTTAGGCCTGTTAGTGAAGGTGGGCTGGGCTTAGTACATCTTTATGTGCGGCAGATAGTGTCTCGTTTCTTCTTTTTTCGCGATACTTCCCATCCTGTAATTCGTTCATACATGCAAGTCACACTTGTTAATGCGTTACCTGATTTAGTTATTTCTTCAAGTTTTTCTTCGCGCTTATGCTTGTGGGGGTTCATGCAAGAAGTTTACTTGGCGGTTCGTTTCCTGACAGTTCGGTTTTCCACTGAATACTTGTATTCTGTGTCGCGCAAAACGTTGTACAAAGACATGCACCACTGCAGATTGGTTGACAGGGTAGGAAATTGAGACAGGTTAAGCTACGCAACGCCGCTGCGGCAATGTAAAAACGACTCGGCATCTGGTGTATGCTGTGCGGGGAGAGTGTAACGCTGAGTGTACTTGAAACCATAAGCGAGTGCGAAAAGAAATCTGCCCGAGTATTTTTAGGGTGCTTTAAACTGAGGCACTACACGATGTAAACGTGTAGCGAGCTCAAACGGGGCACCTAAGACGACAGAGACGGACAATTGCTCTGTCGCTTGGTGTGTCCCATTTGAGCTACAGATCGCTTCAGTTAAGTTCGTAATCTCCTTGGAACGGAAGGAACTTAGGTACTATTGACCAGCAAAATCTGGCAGTCTATCAATGACTTGCGCGTTTAATGTGTATCGCTCACTTATGGGCTGCGCACGAAGGGCATGGCTCTTCACATTCCAACTTTAAGTTCAACGCAATTTTGTCACGAAGAGGCAAAGTGCTGCTTTGCATGTAGTTCAATGGACAGTGCACGAACTTCGAACTATTCACGATTTATAGACAATACAGTTTTTTCCGCATCACTGCACGACACAGACGAAAACAGCGGAGCGCATGGGGAGTAACTGTTTCCGTTCGTCCTCCCGTTGCTCTCTTTCCGACCAGAGACTAAACACTTACTCTCCGAAATTTGCACACGGCACGCACATCCATGCAGTTACTCCCTTGAGGGACGAAAGCGCCCTTTTTGGGACTAACTGCGCAGTTACTCCCGTTTTCCCCGGAATTCTTCTTAGAGTGTAGGTGGAAGATTGAGGCAGCTGATTGAGAGAAATTTCGATCTCTTACTAGTATCTCATGGGCTGACCTGTCTTCGTTAGGAATTGATGCTGCAGCGGAGTTCCTTACAGCATTCATAATAGATGTCGCATCTAAATGCATATCAGAAGTAAAAGGCTTGGCCTGCAAACGGCGTGTCCCGTGGTGGAACGACGATTGTAGGATCGCTCGTAAAAAAAACAGAACAGGGCGTGGGGGTTGCTACGCGCTTCTCCCACTGCGGAAAATCTTAGCAACTTTAAAAAAGTAAAATCCCAAGGCAGGCGAACCTGCCGACAAGCCCGACGAGAAAGTTGGCAGAAGTTACTATCGCGTATCAACTCGTTTACTGATGAGGCCAAAGCCTGGAACAGGGTGAATAGGATAAGAGGGTGACAAGCATGTTCACTCCCTTTGGTAAACACACAAGGCGATACCCTACAAGATCAGGCGGACTCACTTGGGGAGCACTTTGAGAGCGTGTCAAGTGCCAACCATTACTCGCAATTCTTTCTGAAATATAAACGAATAGAAGAATGTAAGCCACTCATAAGAAAATGTCAACAGAATGAACCATACAACTGTCCGTTTAGTATTGCCGAGTTGAGAGCTGCCTTGAGCGCATGCAAGAGCTCTGCACCGGCATCTGACAGAATCATGTATGAAATGATCAAAAACTTACACAAAGACACCAAAGTTACACTAGTCACAATATTCAACACCATTTGGGCTGCACGATACCTCCCGACTGCATGGAAAGAAGCCATTGTGATCCCGGTTTTGAAACAAGGCAAAGATCCTTCCTCAGTGGCAAGTTACCGCCCGATAGCCCTGACAAGTTGCCTTGGTAAGGTATTTGAAAAAATGATTAATCGGCGACTCATTCATTTCCTTGAACAGAGCAAAATTCTTGATCCTTATCAGTGTGGCTTCCGAGAAGGGCGCTCCACAACTGACCATCTTGTACATGTAGAAGCAAATATCCGAGACGTATTTGTACACAAACAGTTTTTCTTATCCATATTCCTCGATATGGAGGAGGCGTACGATACAACGTGGCGTTACGGAATCTTAAGAGACCTGTCAGAAATGGGCATCCATGGGAATATGCTAAACCTAATAGAAAGCTATCTGTGCAGTCGTACCTTCCGCGTAAAAGTCGGTAATGTACTTTCGCGTCCTTTTACGCAAGAAACGGGTGTAACCCAAGGAGGCGTGCTCAGCTGCACACTCTTCATCGTGAAGATGAACACGCTTCGCGCTTCATTACCACCGGCAATCTTTTATTCTGTCTACGTGGACGACATACAAATAGCTTTCAAATCCTGTAACCTCGCAGTGTGCGAGAGACAGGTACAGCACGGCCTGAACAAAGGGTCAATGTGGGCAGACAAGAATGGATTTAAGATCAATCCTAACAAAAGCTCTTGTGTTCTTTTTACAAGAAAGAGAGGAATGATCCCAGATCCTTGCTTAGAACTGGGCGGACAACAAATACCTGTAAACAAAGAGCACAAATTTCTAGGTGTTATACTTGACTACAGACTCACCTTCGTCCCCCACATTAAACATCTTAAAGAAAAATGTCTAAAAACAATGAACATAATGAAACTTCTATCCCAGACTACATGGGGTAGTGACAGGAAGTGTTTAATGAATCTCTATAAAAGCCTCATTCGATCACGACTAGACTATGGTGCCATGATTTATCACTCTGCTGCCCCGAGCGCGCTAAATATGCTATACCCAGTCCACCATCTAGGAATCCGACTGGCCACTGGCGCTTTCAGAACGAGTCCCATACAAAGTTTATATGCAGAATCAAATGAGTGGTCACTTCATTTGCAGAGAACATACATCAGACAAACATATTTTCCGAAAGTCCACTCTAATCCTCAACATCCGTGTTTTAATACCGTTAATGACATGACATATGCTACACTCTTTCGCAATCGCCCCTCCGTAAGACAGCCTTTCTCGCTGCGTGTGAGGGAGCTTAGTGAAGAACTGCATGTTCCGCTCCTCGAGCTCCGCCTAATCCATCCAGCCAAGCTGCTACCTCCTTGGGAGTAGCAGCTGATACAATGCGACACATCTTTCACTGAAGTTACAAAGCACGCTTCAGACATTGAAATCCAAATGCATTTCCGGGAACTCCAGTACAAATACTCCTGCACGGAGTTCTACACAGATGCATCGAAGTCACGCGACGGGGTGTCCTATGCAGCCGTCGGTCCATCCTTCTCAGAATCCGATTTACTGCAAACGGAAACTAGTATCTTCACGGCTGAGGCCTACGCAATATTGTCGACCGTGAAGCATATAAGGAAATCAAAACTCAAAAAATCAATTATATATACGGACTCCCTAAGTGTTGTAAAGTCTTTGATATAGTTCTGTAAGCACAAAAATCCTATAATAATTGAACTCTATTCCGTCTTATGTAAAGCATATGTATCTAACCAGCATGTAATTATATGCTGGGTGCCTGGCTATAGGGGCATCCAGAGTAACGTTCTAGCGGACCAGATGGCCGCATCAATTGCATCACACACTGTTAATTCTACCGCTGCAGTCCCTGTCACAGAACTGAAGCCTTTCTTAAGAAGGAAACTGCGAAACTACTGGCAACGCTTGTGGTACCCGGAAACAAATAATAAGCTGCATGTAATACAGCTACAATTAGGTTTCTGGCCTCCTGTAACAAAATCACGCCGGACAGATGTCCTTTTCTGTCGTCTAAGAATAGGACATACATTTGGCACCCACAATTTTTTACTCACTGGAAATGAGCCCCCAACCTGTGGGAGATGCGGGGAGGGGCTGACCATCCTCCACGTCCTCCTGGAGTGTCGGGAAGCCGAATATGAAAGAATGAAACATTTTCCCTTAGCATACCGGCAGCACATCCCCCGTCATCCTGTTATGTTACTCGGTACAGAACCGCTCTTTGATACCAGCGCAGTCCTAGGTTTCCTGAAAGATGTATTACATGTAACTAGCCCATACGTTCGTAGCGCTTCCTCTCTTTAGAGGATAGCGCTGTGATAGTTGTTTCGTATAGCACATGCCTCTCGTCCCTTGGGTTCAAGGGCTCTGGCGAGGCAGTAGTGCTCTTAGAAAATTTAAGCATCTCACATATTTTGTACAGTGCATCATTTTTCCCAATGCATTCTAGTGTTCATAGTATTCGTCATTAGTCATCGCCATAATTTTATAGCACTTAGATTTTACGCACTTTACAGCGACTATTTCTAGGCCCCTTTACAGTCAAGTCACATCTTGACAGAACTCATCATTCCACCGCTAAATCACTAACACTGTCTTGGCGCTCTTTGGCCATATCTGGCCCTTGAGCCACTAAACCACACACATTCATTCATATACACTTCGTCAGCACAAAAAAAAAAATTGCCGTTTATTGTTTTCAGCTTGCTATGACGTTTTGACTGCGAAAGATATATTCAATTTGTTCTGCGAGGCACGCAATAATTGCGGTGGCATATTATTTTATTGCACAACACTGGATACAGTAGCCAGCCATTGTTAAAACTCAGAAGAAATTAATAACATAATGCATATGATCAGGCACATAGCATATTATTATTGCACTTTCTTAATTTAAGCCCTTTTTTAATTGCACAAATTACTGCACTGGAATAGTATACTAGTACATACTTAAAAAGCACGATTTTGTACTACGATAATAATCAATCATTCAAATGTTTATTGTAGTGCCCAGGAACAGCTATATAGAGAGCCCTTGTACTGGTGCACTTGACGAGCACTATGCGAGACAAGATGTACAGAAAACGTGGATGTGGTAGACAAAAAAAATGCAAGATAGAGAAACAAATAAGGAAAAAAGGAAACGAGGAAAAGTAAAAGGGAGTTAACCCTACGTGATTATCTACAGATACACAAAACACAGGAAATGAACTCTGAAGTATGTTTTGGAGTCGAGTCTTATACAGCACAATCTTGGAACAAGGCCAGGCAACGAATGTCGAATGCTACCTGGTATACTGTTGCGGCACGAACAAATGCATATGATGAAGAAGCTTTAGGGAATGTATAATGTCATGGACCGCCTTATACAGGAACAAAAGGTGTGATTAATTAAGTCTTGAATCTAGAGGTGCGAGTTGAAGTATATTTGAGAAGGCTCAACTGTGGTCGCCAGAATGGCAAAAGTGCTGCTTTAAGATAGATATCAATTTATTCTGAATGCGTACAATGAGGTCAGAATTAGATTTGCTCGTTGCACCCCCTCCTACAGAGGCATACTCTAGTAGTTGGCGGCACACAGCAGAATTTCAGAAACACAATAGGTGAGTAAAAATCATGCAATATACGGCATGTAATTCCAAGAGCGTGAAGCGCATGTTGTGTAATTATCTATGTGAAGAGAAGCTTAGCATTTTGTAGACAGCGTCTCAAAGGGTTAAGCTCTGCGGAAGAAATACCATCAACACCGCAAGAAAGGGAAGGTTTAAGGCACTTCATACACTTGAAAACAAGGTTTTCATTGACTGATAGCGTACACACTGTGCCAGACTGAGAAGGAAGGTTACTTGAAGCATATTTCTCACCATATAGCAAACAGAAATGTTCTGCAAAGGCATCAGCAGTGTTCGAGACAACACCACCATTTTCATGAAGAAGACGTACATCTTTGGCACTGTTTTTAGAAGAGTGAGAGCGCACAAAGCTCCAGAAATATTTTGAATTATGTGTCACGCTGGCTTCAACACAATCAATGGGGTCGTAGTGATGATTCTAATAATACTACTACTACTAATAATAATAATAATAATTTTTGGCAATTTGGCACTCTGGGATAAAAAAAAGGCTGATGCCTGTATGTTACAGAGCGTCTGATAGCCAGCCATCTGGAACAGAAATTTGTAGGGTGAAGAAGACACCTCCTTCCCCTCGACGTGCGCACACACACCACGGCACACACGCACACATTTGACAGGTGCACAACACACAGGAGTGCCAATTCAGTCTGGTCGCAAGGAAGGACAACCCGAATGGCCAGGGGGGTGGAGAGAAAACTCTGTATGCCAGATATATTCATGGAGTTGTGGTGTCAGGCCACACAGACGTGATGAGGGCTCAGGCTGTGCTGACCACTTGTTCAGACAAAATGGAGAAGATGAGTGCTGCCCAGAGAGCCGTCAAGCACCCTGCAGTATAGACTAGTGCAACGTTGCGCTGGTATTGCAGGGTGTGCTACTTGAGGGGTTTGAGGGAATCCTCGTAGGCTGGCATGAGCTTGCGACAACCGAAAAGATTGGAGTAGAGGGCGCGTGTTGTCCGCTGCTGAACAAGCTTAAGTTTGTTAGCGTCGCGAGTTTGGTACGTCGACTATACTGATGAGCAGTACTCAAGTCGTGACAGAATGATAGAAGTGTAGAGTGCTCGGAAAACCTTAGGTAATCAGGGAAGGGAGACACGGGGCACAAACCCAAGAGTGGGCCGATATTTACATACAGTGCTGGTGACATATGCAGAAAAGTTGAGAGAAGAGCTGAATGTTACACCCAGAATGGGAAGGGCCCGAGCCGTCTTTATAGAGGTGCCTCCGAGAAAGTAGGTTAGACACGCAGCAGTTTTGTTGTGGCTGATACGCATGGCAGCACTTTTTTGCAGTGCTACTACAAAGCTTGTTATCGTAGGCCCAGTCCTTCACCTTTACGGAATGTATTTATTTAAAGCACATATGCTGTGCATCGGCATAATGTTGTTCTGGAAGTATTAACTTGTTAATCAAACACATTCTGCACAGATGCGTTAGTAACGTGGTTTTCAGTAGATCTTTGTCCTGACTACAATTTATAGTATCGCGACAAGAAACATTTTAGTAGAAGCTGAAGGGATTCCAGCACTTTAGGCATACCGACTGCACAAAGCACCTTCCCCGCAATGCGCTCACACCATCTACATTTTCCATAAACAAAAATTGAGAAAATCTAAGTTTCATTGACTGAGTACTTGCTGCTTCTGAAGCAGGCATCGAAGCAATCCTGGTATGCGCTGGTACATGCATAGGTCTTCAATGATGCAGGCCCTGCTATGCACTGCACACGGATCACACGTTGCAAACAGATAATTTCTTTTTGCAGTACTCAACTATAAGGACACACTGACTCAAACATGACTGCAGCGTCACGTATACTTCAGTGCGTCAGTGTCCTTGAGTGCTACACGAGCGATTGATCCCCAAGTAGCCCAAAAGACGCATACACTTGAAAGAAGTGAGTGAAGGAGAACAGTGAACTTGTATTGAACTAGATTCACATCTGAAACGGGTGGCATGGCTGATTATGTACGTACTTCCAATTGTTCGGCTACTAGTGTCTTTCCCTTTCGAAAGTTATCTTTGCCACTGGAAACAGCGCAGAGCTTGCCCGTTAAACTTGAGTCACCTGAGACCACACGAAACACGCCGTGGTTGACCACCCCAAGTTCCACACGGTTCACTCACCACATCACACATCACGCGAAATCAGGAGTGCCATATTTTAAATCACTGCAGCACCAAACGGAACTGAAAATTAATTTCCTTCGACAGAGTTTCTCAGATGGGTTCGTTCACTGGATGCTCTAGGCCTACTCGTAACGTAAACAACCTCCGCCGCAGGCGAGTGCTGATTATCCAGACTTCGGAGCTCGTAAACATGTTCCCATTCTTTTTGAGCACGACAAGATACACATACAACAAGCACAGATTCGGTCGGCTGTTTTAGCAGACGATCGCACTGAGCCCCGGCGGAACCCAGTGGGCAGGTTGGATTAGTCGGCGTCGTTCGAAGTCGCTTCGGATCCACGTCGCACTGCCACAACCCACAGTCATCGGTCGTGTCGTTGTCGGCCTACTGTTACAAAACTGTCTTTGAGGAACACTGTCGCGCGCACCTTGCGTCCAAAGAACCCGGACGATCGTTGGTACCGGCGCCTTCGCATGGGCGGCCATCATAGGCATAGCAGCCGGAGGCTTCGCAGCCTCCGATTGGTTGACGCCTGCGACGCGTCGCAGCCTCTCATTTGTGCACGCCGGCGCAGCTTCGCCTCGCGACGGCAAACTTCTAGCATCGGCAGTAGACATAAGCGCTGCGCGTCGTCGCGCTTCGCCATGTTCCCGACCGACGCTTTTGAGGCTTTTGGCACTTCGGCGCGTGCCGAAGCTTTCCGACGCGTGCCAGTGGTTGGGTCATAAGAAACCAATTTTCTCATAGCAATAAACAAAAGGCCGAGAACTCGATACATTCATGGTGGTGAGCATACAGAACAATATCATCTCATGTATGTGCAGGGAACATTTTTCAAAGGATCGCATGGCACAACAGCAGAAAATTAAGGTATGCAGATTATATAAAGATTCTGTCCCCAATCTTAGAATATTCACACACACGGACAACCACAGCCTCAACAAAAACGCTGACGAAGGCTGAACTTTCTCGCGCACACGTCCTATCAGGTGAACGGGAACATTCCCACCTGTCCCAGCTAGCATGGCTGTTTCTTTGCAGCTAACACCGCATTTTCTTTTTGTTTGTGACACGGGGCCCTTAATGCTTCCGGAGAGCGCATACCCGGCAATTTTACATAAATGGTGGCAACGGTTTATATACATGTTTACAACTATAAGAGAATACGAACATGTCCACAAAATATTAAACAGTCGTTTTGAAACCACCTTGCAAACTGGAAAGAAGCTCCAGCTTACAAGAGTAACCTGTGAGGAAACTAGATCAGAAATCCTAAAGCTCCCGTGTAATAAAGCCGTTTCTCAATACGGTACTCCTGCGATTACAATGAAAGACAATATAGGGGCCCTATAACGTAAAACTATTCCAATATGTTTCAGTTCCAATCTCCTGACGTCAAATTTGCGTAACCGCCAACGCAAGCACCGGGCGGTCATCCACAGGGTTGTCTGAACAGACCAATCAAACGCTCTCCTCGTTCGTAGGAGGTCACTTTTGCTTGCTTGGAAAACGAATAACATTGCCTACACTGAGCTGTTTGTCGTATCTAATTGGCTGACAAGAGGCGAGGAGAACGCTCAAGTGGAGAGGGATTCGATGGGGCAGAGCCACTGCACTGAAAGTCGATAACCAGATGAAGAGGGTGGTGCCGGCGTCTACGATTGGTCGGCTTTCCCTTACTTAGCTTGCGGTGGCTGGGCGAAAATAGCGGCGGCATGCAACGGAAGCTCAAGAATGACACTAAAGCGGACCCTCAGCAAAGAAGAGTTGGCAGAATGAGGGGGTAAACGTGCCGAAAGTGCTCGAAAACGTTACACGGGCACGCAAGAAGTTTTATTCTACGCAAATACACTCATGCTCTCCGGCAGGTGCGAGTAGCCAGCGTCTGAGCGATCGGCGGCAGCCATCTTCCATTCCTTTCGGAACGGGGCAGCCTACGGCTATTCTGAAGAAAATTCAGTTTTGTTCGGCATATTAATGCATCCTTATCGCGTACACGTCACTTTGACGCGGTGAGTTCTTGCGGTTTTGTGACGTCGCGTGACAGGCAGGTGAAGTGGGTGCAGTCCGAAACCTTTTTACCAATAGCCGAGGGCTAATGGCGAAAAGGGGTCGAATAAGAAATAACTGTTTTTCTTTTTTCTGTCAAATCGTGCATAATCAGTGTGTACACATCATATCAGATGGGGAGGTATCGCGGTTTTCGTGACGTCGCGTGACAGACAGGTGAAGTGGGGGTGGTCGAAAAAAGTTTTTGACCAATCGTGGAGGGCTGATAGCAGATTTGGAATAGAAAAGTTTGGAATAGTTTTACGTTATAGCGCCCTAGATCTTCATTCACAGCCACTTTGCCACGTCATGAATAGCACCCTACACAGTGGCTCTCACGAAAACATATTCGAGAGTTCGGCAGTGGTCCCTGTATACAAATCTGGGGACCAAGAAAACACGAGCAGTTACTGGCTCACCTCTGGCTTAGCATTGTCAATGCGCTTTTTGAAAAAAGATATATTTAAGCCTAGTTTCAGCCGATTTCTTAATGAAAATGAAATAATTTTTGTTGAACCACATGGTTTCATTAATAATAGGTCGATAAAGCGGCTGTGTTTATTCTGGCACAGTTGGCAAACTCAGCAGTTCATAACAATGATATTGTTACGTGTAGCTGGAGCCCAATACTATATACAATATATTTACAGGGAAGCTAACGGAAGGCCAAAATGGCGACGCTATATTAAGCGGGCCCACATCGTCTTCTTCCTCCTCAGTGCAGCCTCACTGTGGCGGCTGTTCCGTAGCATCACCCCCGGCAGTAGAAGCACCGTCCCGGTGCTTAATGTACACATCCACGGTGAAAGGTGTCTGGTATGGCTTTAGTCTCGCCACGTGAACGATGTCACTTGCAGCCGACGATGACGCTGACAGGTTGGCGGGGATGACTTCATACGTGACATCGGTCGCTTGTCGCACCACATGGTATGGGCCAGTGTAGCGTGACAGCAGCTTTTCGGAAAGGCCCACACGTCGAATGGCTGACTAGAGAAGCACCAGAGAACCCGGAGTAAAGTGCACGTCGCGATGGTGGCAATCATAGAGGCGTCTCTGATGCTCCTGTGAGGCCTCGAGACGGGTGCGGGTGAGCTGGCGCGCGTGGTCGGCATGTGCGATCGCGTCGCGGGCGTATTCAGTGGTTGAACGTGTGGCCGAGGGCAACAAAGTGTCCAAGGGTAACGCGGGTTCTCGGCCATATAGTAGGTAGAATGGTGAATAGCCGGTGGTGTCGTGACGCGATGAATTATACGCGAACGTCACATATGGTAAGTGAAGAACCCAGTCGTGGTGGTCGGTCGCAACGTACTTTGAAAGCATGTCGGTGATGGTCCGGTTGAGGCGCTCCGTGAGGCCGTTGGTCTGTGGGTGGTAGGACGTGCTGAACTTGTGCTTTGTCGAGCAGGAGCGGAGGATGTCCTCGACGACTGCCAACAGAAAGCTGCGGCCACGGTCAGTGAGTAATTGGCGCGGAGCACCGTGCACTAAAATAATGTCATAGAGCAGAAAGTCAGCAACGTCAGTAGCACAACTTGTCGGAAGGGCTCTGGTGATTACGTACCGCGTAGCATATTCAGTAGCGACGGCGACCCATTTATTTCCGGAGCCCGAGAGAGGAAACGGTCCAAGAAGGTCTAGACCAACACGGAAAAAGGGTTCCGGTGGGATGTCGATCGGCTGGAGACATCCAGCTGGAAGTGTGGAGGGCTTCTTCCGGCGCTCACAGGGCTCACAAGCTGCAACGTAGCGCCGCACGGAGCGGGCGAGAACCGGCCAAAAGAATCGACGGCGTACACGGTCGTATGTGAGCGAGACGCCGAAGTGTCCAGCCAAGGGAGCGTCGTGAAGTTGTTGGAGGACAGTCGAACACATGTGTGATGGAATTACGAGCAGAAGGTCAAGGCCGTGTGGATCGAGAGTGCGGCGGTATAATGTCCCCTCCTTAAGGAGAAACATCCGAAGAGAGGCGTCGCCAGGCGTTGACTCCAGATGGTCGATGAGGCCTCGTAATGAAGGATCGCGGCGTTGCTCGTTGCCGATTTCAAGCAACTGGGACACAGAGAAAACGCAAGCAATGGCGTCCGCATCAGTCGGTTCGTCGACAGGGTAGCGGGACAAACAATCGGCATCCTGGTGCAAGCGTCCCGTCTTATATACCACGAAAAAGGTATATTCTTGCAGGCGTAACGCCCATCGAGCGAGTCGTCCCGTGGGGTACTTGAGCGAGGATAGCCAGCAGAGTGCGTGGTGATCAGTGATGACACAGAAGGGCCATCCGTACAAGTATGGACAAAACTTCGCAACAGCCCACACAAGAGCGAGGCACTCGCGCTCTGTGATTTAATAATTGCGCTCAGCGGGTGATAGAAGTCGGCTGGCATAGGCTGTAACGCGATCATGTCCACGCTGGCGTTGTGCTAACACTGCTCCTATGCCGTGACCACTGGCATCAGTTCGAACTTCCGTTGAGGCAGACGGGTCAAAGTGGGCCAGAATTGGAGGCGTGGTAAGGAGAGTAGTGAGCCGCGAAAAAGATGTGGCATGGTCAGGTCCCCCAGAAAATGGGGCGTCTTTCTTCAAGAGGTCGGTAAGAGGACGTGCGATGGTCGCAAAATACTTCACGAAGCGTAGGAAATAAGAACACAGCCCTACGAAACTACGAACGTCCTTGGTAGACTTCGGAACAGGAAAGTTCTTAACGGCGCGAATTTTGTCCGGATCAGGTCGCACGCCTCTGGCGTCCGCGAGTTGTCCAAGGACGGTGATTTGGCGGTGAGCGAAGTGACATTTTGACGAATTCAACTGGAGACCGGCGCGGCGGAACACGTCAAGAATCGCTGAAAGACGGTCTAGTTGCGTGTCAAATGTGGGCGAATAAACGATGACGTCATTCAGATAGCACAAACAGGTGGACCATTTGAACCCCTGAAGCAAAGAGTCCATCATTCGTTCGAAGGTGGCGGGCGCGTTAGAGAGATCGAAAGGCATCACCTTGAACTGATAAAGGCCGTCATGGGTAATAAATGCAGTCTTCTCTCGGTCCATGTCGTCGACGGATATCTGCCAGTAGCCGGACCGTAAGTCGATAGAAGAAAAATAGGTGGCACCGTACAAGCAGTCTAGAGCGTCATCAATACGTGGCAAAGGGTAGACGTCCTTTTTTGTGATTTTGTTTAGGTGGCGATAATCTACACAAAAACGCCACGTTCCATCCTTCTTTTTGATAAGTACGACGGGAGAAGCCCAGGGACTAGAGGAAAGCTCTATAATGTGCTTTGCAAGCATCTTTTTGACTTCCTGTTGGATAACAGCTCGTTCGGACGCAGAAACACAATATGGACGTCGGTGAATAGGGTTCGCATCGCCAGTGTTTATGTGATGGGTCGCGACGGACGTTTGACCTAAGGGTCGATTGTCAAAGTAAAAAATGTCGCGATAGCCGTCAAGAACGCGGCAAAGGGCTTCAGCTTGAACAGGTGCAAGGTCAGAGGAAACCATCTTCTCAATGTCGACGTCAGTACCGTGCGATGACGTCACGGTATGGACTGAGCTGTGACGATCTTCCACTGTGAATGGCTCGATCTCATCATCCTGCAAAGTGCTAATTATAGCCAATGAAATCCCCTGAGGCAGAACTTGCACGGTTAGCGCGAAATTGACAAGAGGAAGGCAGGTGCGGTTGACAGTAATTGTCAGCACAGTGTGCGGCACGGTAACACCATGCGTAAGTATAACTGCCGGAATTGGTGCGACCACGTAATTACCGTCAGGTACAGCTGGTGAGGACAACAAGTCGACGTGCGTCACAGATTGAGGTGGTAGGCGAATAAAATCCATGCAGCTCAAACGGCTTGGAGGTGGGTCCACAGGGTCGGCAAGAAGAGGCAAGTCAAGGCGAAATGAGCCGGCCGAACAGTCAGTGAGGGCCGAATGACCGGCAAGGAAATCCAGACCGAGAATGAGTTCGTGAGGGCAATGCTCGATGAGGGTGAAGAGAACGATGGTGTGTCTCTCAGCAATGGTGAGTCGGGCAGAGCACATGCCAAAAATAGCGACAGTCCCTCCGTCGGCGACTTGTACGAATCGGTTCGGGGCGGGTGTCAAAACTTTCTTGAGCCGATGGCAAAGAGCAGCACTCATAATGGACACATGCGCTCCGGCGTCACTCAACGCGCACACAAGAACATTGTTCTGTGCGCATCGCGAATTCACAGCCAAACTTTTCTTTCAAGAGGAAAGCGAGCCTTCCTTACTTTTATTGCTTTCTCTTTCACTGACCCCCCGCGGACTCCGAGTTGTGCGCGAGGGAAAGGGCCCGCTCTCTCCGTTCGGTTCCTGGAAGTGACCCATTGACGACGCTTCGGGGTGTCGGGTGTTGTTTGCGGGGCCTGGGGGCGGCGACGGGGATGAAAACAGCGGTTGGAAAAGCGCGGGACGGGCACTCGCCCCACCGGCCCTAGAGGTCGGACCACTTTTTTACGGGCTTAAGCTGAGCGTTTTGTGTATTTTTGACTTGCTTTTTTGACCTTCTTAGTGTATTTAAAGTTTGTTTTAAATGTTCAACTGCGTTCACCCGTTATCTAGCTGGGCAGCGGACGCTTTGATCCTGTCAAGTGCGATCCGCGAGGCCAGCATAGTAAAAAAGTGAAGTCGACTGCCATCGGCCGCCAGCTTAACATCCGCTGCAGTGGAATACTTCGCACGGCAAGACCTCCGGTTTAACCATGGCATCCGCCTACTGCAAGGACACGGCATCGCCTGCAAGTTGAGCAGCTGACGGCACACAGGGCAACGACAAGGTGGGCTCGTTTCAAATTCCATCGCGCAGCTTAGCAGGCTTCACCACATACGTCCGCTTTGAGTGAGATACGTCGTGAAGCACGCACGCCAAAATGGGTCTGGACGAGCTGACGCCTGAAACGTCTGAAATTATGACAGCAGAGCATGAAGCTTCCACGGCAAATATTCGACCACAAAGAGCAACTACGTTTTCCATGAAAGCTAAAGAAACGTATGAAACGAGCCGCGAAGAGCACTGCCGGAGAACAAACGCTGCCTGGAAGAACGTGGAGACAGCTATCTTCAAAGTGTCATGTGTGAAAGAGGAAGACGTTAACAGTGCTGCAACGCAGTTTCGCGCAAGCTATGAGCGCTACGAGCACGTCGCCGCCAGATACGCTACCTTCCTCGCCAAAACGAGCAGATCTGAAACCCAGCAAGAATTAGAACTTCAGAAAGCAATCGACGCAGGTCGTTATGTGACTGTAAGCGACAAATTACGTGAGGCTACAGAACGAGAACGCGACCGCTTACAAGAGGTAACGTCGCAGCACTCTCTATCGGCCCACTCAAGCGTTTCTTCGAGGTCACGACGATCGGGGTCGTCAACAATCGGCCTAGCCGCCGTACAAGCACGCGCACAAGCTGAAGCCGTCTGGGCCAGAGCAGAGTTTGGTCGCAGAGATGCTGCGATGCGTATTGAGAAGGCAAGGTTTCAGGCTGAATTGGACATTTTGCAGCATGAAAAAGAAGCGGTAGCAGCAAACGCACAGGCGAATGCGCTCGAGGCAGCCGTGGAGCAGGATGGCGGGGAGCACATGCGCACGCTCCCTTCTGTGGGCCGAAAGCAGCAGACTGGGAGCTATATCGAAGAACAGCAAGCCCTACGCAAATCTGCGCTCGTGTTTACTGAGGAGGCCGTTACCAACTCTAGCGACGACGTAAACAATGCTCTCACGTCGCCGAGGGCCAACACAGCTGCGAATAATTCGATGTGTCTGCGAGCTGATGAACGTCCACCTGACTACCATGCTGCCCCTAACAACCCAAGTTATAAGCATGCTGGAGCTACGAGTCGTCCTATGGACTTACGAGTTGATCCGCAGTCGCTTGTGTACGCCCCGGCACACAACAGTTCAAGCTCAGAGCTAGCCGATGTCCTTAAATTTCTGTGCCGCAAATACCTTGTTTCAAGCGGTCTTATCAAGTTTGATGATCGACCTGAGAACTTTCGCGCTTGGAAATCATCGTTCAAGGGTATTGTCAGAGATCTAGGTCTTTCTGCCCAAGAAGAGCTAGACCTTCTCATCAAGTTGCTTGGCCCTGAATCGTCACATCAGGCTCGGAGGTTCAAATCAGTGCATGTCGACGACTTTTCAACGGGCTTGAACGTTGTGTGGAAACGGCTCGACGACGTCTTCGGGCGCCCTGAGGCAATTGAGGATGCACTACTGAAGCGGCTGGAAGACTTCCCGAAGATATCTTACCGGGAAAATACCAGACTCCAAGAACTTGGCGACCTCCTGCTAGACCTCGAGGTTGCGAAAACTGACCCGTATTTTGCCGGTCTTGGCTATTTGGATACAGCAAGAAGGGTGAACAAAATTGTCTCGAAGTTGCCATCTGGACTTCAGAAAATTGGATGTCCGCGGGATCGAAATATAAGAAAGATCACAACACTGCATTTCCACCCTTTTCTTTCTTTTGCAAATTTGTTAGAGATCAGGCCAGCATGCGGAACGACCGAAGTTTAATCTTGCACCCACAAAATGCCTCGTCTGAATTCCATCAAAGGAAGGAAGACAATGCTGCCAAGACCACGCGGCAAAGATCATCTGTGTCAGCGAGAAAAACAGAAGTGGATCCTGCTTCTGCCAAGGTTAATCAAGATGCCACTGCTAACGAACAGCAACCGGAATCGAAGGACTTGAAAAGGTGGTGTCCATATTACAAGAAACCTCACCCTTTGGAAAGGTGTCGCGCCTTCCGTGAGAAAACCTTGGAAGAGCGGCAATCTTTCATAAAGAATCAAAGGATCTGCCTACGATGCTGCTCATCCAAGAACCACATGCAGTGGCAATGTCACGCAGTTGTGATATGCCTCATATGCGACAGCGCCGACCACGCCACAGCGCTTCACCCAGCATCACCAACCTCAGAGCCGTCAAGGGCTAGTGGGTCTGATGACAGTACCACAGATGACTCAGAAAGAAGAGTCACATCTAGGCGTACCGAAGTGGCGAACGCTGGCAACAGCACAAAGTCGTGTGCTAAAATCTGCCTCGTAGAGGTGACCCATGAGGCTCAGCCTGAGAAGACAGTGAGAGCGTACGCTATTCTTGACGACCAGAGTAATCGCTCGTTGGTTAGGATAGAACTCCTCAACGATTTCAGAGTGAAGGGGACGCCTACGCAATACGCGCTCCGCACTTGCTCCGGCAGTACTGAAGTGGTTGGAAGAGTCGCTCATGGTTTTTTCGTGCAGAGCATGTCAGGCGAAGTCAAGTTCTCTGTTCCGCCTCTCCTCGAGTGCAAGGCAATTCCAGAAAACAGAGATGAAATTCCAACACCTTACGCTGCAAGGCACTACCCGCACTTGAAGTCTGTAGCGAATTACATTCCGCCTCATGAAGAGCTGGAATACTGCTCCTCCTTGGCCGGGACATCCTAAGAGCTCACAAGGTTCGTCAGACAATCAACCGACCCCACGACGCGCCGTATGCTCAGAAGCTCGACCTCGGATGGGTCATTGTCAGCGACGTTTGCGTTGGTCGAACGCGGAAAACGGGTAGCGTCAACGTGTTCAAGACCTATGTGCTGGACAGTGGGCGACCATCTCTTTTTGAGCCGTGTCCAAGACATTTCTTCGTAAGGGAGGCGCCGATTCTCTACTCTGCGGATAAGGTCTCAAAAGATTTACAATTGGCAGCAACATTAGATGCCACCCTGGCCCCGCCTCTTTTCGAAACAACAGAACTTGAGAACCAGCGTGCTCCCTCCATGGAAGACAAGACATTCCTCAAGATAATGAATAGTGAATTCACCCAAGACAATTTAAACAATTGGGTCGCCCCTCTCCCCTTTCGCACACTGAGAAGTCGGCTTCCGAACAACAGAGAACAAGCTCTGTCTCGTCTGCTCTCGCTACGGCGTACCCCGCGAAAAAATCCTGAAACAAGGGAACGTTTCGTGAACTTCATGAATGAGCTCTTCATCAAGGGTCATGCAGAGGAAGCTCCACCACTTCACGTGGACGAAGAATGTTGGTATCTGCCCATTTTCCGCGTTCCCCACCCCCAGAAGGCTGATCAAATCCGAGTCGTATCAATCCTCCAGCGCTCAGTATAAAGGGCGATCTCTGAACAACGTTCTCCTGACCGGCCCTGACCTGACGAATAACCTTGTGGGGATTTCGATACGCTTCCGGCAAGAACCAGTTGCAGTTACAGCAGACGTCCAGCAAATGTTCTATAGTTTCATGGTTCGCGAGGACCATCAGAACTACCTGAGGTTCCTCTGGTTTAAGGGCAATGATATCACCAGAGAAATTATAGAGTGCTGAATGAAGGTTCACGTTTTCGGCAACAGTCCATCGCCAGCTGTTTCAATGTATGGCCTTCGACGGACTGGCCAACAAGCTGCCCCACGATTTGGTGAAGATGCCAGGAAGTTCGTTGAAAGAGATTTGTACGTCGATGATGCGCTTAAGTCTCTTCCGAGCGTAGAAGACGCCATTAGTCTGCTGCAAAGAACGCAGAAAATGCTTGCAACAGCTAACATAAGGCTGCACAAGATAGCTTCGAATAGGCAGAATGTGCTGAATGCATTTCCTCGAGAAGACCACGCCCAGGGACTGAAGAACCTCGACTTCGGCACAGACGCGTCCCTTCCGCAGAGAAGTCTTGGTCTACTGTGGGACATAGGTGACGACAGCTTCGTCTTCAGGGCTCCTCGTCAGGAAAGGCCATATACGCGGCGAGGAGTGCTGTCGACCGTCAACAGCCTTTACGATCCACTAGGGTTTGTGGCTCCAATAACGGTTCAAGGTAAGTACCTTCTCCGTGACCTCGTGACGAAGGGTTGTTACTGGGAGACGCCGCTTTCGGACGAGAAGAAGCAGAGATGGGACGAGTGGAAGAACTCTCTCCAAACACTACAGCACCTTCACGTGCGAAGAACGTATGCGCCAGTCTCGATGCTTGAAGCCGAAAGTAGGGACATTCATGTATTTTCACACGCGTCCACAAGGGCCGTCGCAGCGGTGGCATACCTACGCGTGACTGACAAGAAAGGAAACAGACACGTCGGATTTGTCATGGGAAAGGCCAAGCTTGCTCCACAACCAGAACACACCATCCCAAAGCTTGAGTTGTGTGCAGCAGTGCTTGCTGTAGAGTTGACCGATTCTATACTACGAGAATCGGACTTCCAGCCGAACTCAGTCACGTTCTACACGGATAGCAACGTTGTCTTGGGTTACATATACAACGAAACAAGAAGGTTCTACGTGTATGTGGCCAACAGGGTGCAGCGGATACGTGGCAGCACGCAACCTGAGCAATGGAAATACGTTCACGCAGACGAAAATCCACCAGACCACGCCACTAGAGCGATTGCAGCGGCACAGGTTAAGAGCGCGAACTGGTTGTTCGGACCTGATTTTCTCTCACGGCGAGAAGAGGAAGCACGATCGTCGAGCTTCATCCTGCTAAGTCCTGATGAAGACGGAGAAATGCGCCCTGAAGTCTGCACTCTGGCGACGGAGGTGAACAAATGACAGCGACTCGGAGCCGAACACTTTCATAGGCTCTCATACTGGAAATCTCTCACTCGTGCTGTAGCAAGTCTGATCCAGGTTGCCCGTCGCGCAAAGAACGCATCACAAGGAGAGGTAGCTCCCGTTGAGGCGCTCTCCAAAGCCAGGCTCGTCGTCATTCGCGCAGTACAGCAGGACGCATTTTATGAAGAGATATGCTGTATCCAGAGAGGAGAGCAGGTTCACAAGACAAGCTCGCTTCGAAGGCTTGACCCATTCTCAGACGCCAACGACTTGATCCGCGTCGGCGGCCGCTTGAACAGAAGCGACCTTCCGGACGATGAGAAACACCCTCTCTTATTGCCGGGTCGGCACCATGTGGCGACGCTTCTCGTGCGCCACCACCATGAATGCGTGCAACACCAGCGCCGACACTTCACAGAAGGAGCCGTACGAGCTTCTGGGTATTGGATCGTCGGAGGTAAAAGGTGCATCTCATCCGTGCTTCAAGCATGCATTTCATGGAAGAAGCTGCGAGGGTGCTGTCACGACCAGAAGATGGCTGAGCTTCCGGCAGACCGAATCAGCACAGATCCTCCTTTCACGAACGTTGGCATTTATGTTTTCGGTCCCTGGATGATTGCCTCTCGCTGAACAAGAGGTGGTGTTGCAAACAGCAAGCGCTGGGCAGTCATGTTCACTTGCTTAAGCATTCGCGCAGTGAACATTGAGCTGATCGAATCAATGGATACGTCGAGTTTCATTAATGCCTTCCGAAGGCTCCTTGCAGTGCGAGGGCCCATCAAGCTAATACGCTCTGACTGCGGGACCAATTTTCTCGGAGCTTGCAGAGAACTTGGAATCAGCGCAGAGGGCATTGATCGCTCACAAATAGGCAAGTTCCTCAGCGGAAACGGCTGCAAATGGATATTCAATCCAGCGCACGCGTCCCATATGGGAGCTGTGCCAGATTTTTCACTCAATGCTCATGCAGTCACGTCATCAACGGCTCACGCATGACGTTCTTGCAACCTTTTTGGCAGAACTTGAGGCCATCATTAATGCCAGGCCCATAATTCCTACTTCGTCTGACCCCGAAGATCCCACAATCCTAACTCCGGCGACACTCTTAACCCAAAAACACGGAAGCGCATCTGTAACAACTGGGCAGTTATATACAAGCAACCTCTACAAACGGCATTGGCGACTCGTGCAAAACCTGGCTGACGAGTTCTGGAAGCGCGGGCGCACAACGTATGTCACTACTTTGCAGCAACGCCGAAAATGGCAAGCAGCAAAACCCGACCTCAAAGAAGGCGACGTCGTTCTACTCAGGGATAAAGAAACAACCCGCAACGACTGGCCCGTCGGAGTGATTACACGAAGCCTGCCCAGCGCGGATGGAAGGTTGCGCAAGGTCTAGCTCAAAACAGCTAAAGACGGGGTTGTGAAAACATTCTTCCGACCAACAACAGAAGTTGTGCGTTTGCTGTGACCCGGATATAGTGGTGGCGTCTCAACAACAAAAGACACTGTGCGCATCGCGAATGCACGGTCAGACTTTTCTTTCAAGAAGGAAGCGAGCCTTCCTTACTTTTATTGCTTTCTCTTTCACTGACCCCCCCCGCGGACTCCGAGCTGTGCGCGAGAGAAAGGGCCCGCTCCCTCCGTTCGGTTCCTGGCAGTGACTCAGCGACGACGCTTCGGGGTGTCGGGTGTTGTTTGCCGGGCCTGGGGGCGGCGACGGGAATGGAAACCGCGGTTGGAAAAGCGCGGGACGGGCAGACTCGCCCCGGCGGCCCTAGAGACCGGACCACTTTTTTACGGGCTTAAACTGAACGTTTTGTGTATTTTTGACTTGCTTTTTTGACCTTCTTAGTGAAATAAAGTTTGTTTTAAATGTTCAACTGCGTTCTACCCGTTATCTAGCTGGACAGCGAACGCTTAGATCCCGTCAAGTGCGATCCGTGAGGCCAGCATAAACATTGTCGACGAGAACGTCCAAAAGATTCTTGTTCGTGGGTAACGTGAAGCGAGAATTTTGAGCCCATGTCGTCTTTGCAGCTCGCCTCCAGAAGCTGCACTGTCTAGTTTTCCGGTCGGGGGTGCGGCGAGTAGGTCGGAGAAGGAGCACGGCGTAACGGGGGCGAACGAGATTGTCGACGGGACGGAGAAAGCGAGCGGGAGTAGCGGGGTCGTGTCTAAGGTGTCGCAGGGTCAGATGATGGAGCGGGCATAGAGGGGGCGAAGGAAGAGGACGCGCTAGAGGGCGAGGGTGGTAATCAGGAGAATAATGTATCGGAGAAGTCCAGCGGCTGCGGCAGTGGCGAGCGACATGTCCAATGCGTCGGCAGTTAAAACAGATTGGCTTGTCGTCCACGGTTAGCCATTCGGAGGGGTTGCGCTGTCCGTAAGACGAGTAAGAAGAACGCGGTGGGGACGTGCGTGGAGAAAGGTTCCGAGCGTATGCAACGAATGGATTGCAGGCCGACGTTGGACAACTCTTGACGGACGACGGCCTGGATCAAGGAGATTGTCACCGGAGAATGATCAGGTGACGGGAATGAAGGGGCCGCCGGTTGTGCCGCTTCGACCTCACTACAAAAGATGCGGGTCAAGTTCCCACATCATGACGACTGGTGGAAGAGGTCGTCACAGAATGACGTAGCAGCTGTGTTGGGAAGTCGCGTGATGTGCTGGGATACCCGGCGGCTTTTAGCATGCTCGAGACGGCGGCACTCCTTGAGGATCGCATCGATGCTGTTGACGTTCGTAAACACCAGTAAATTGAAGGCGTCGTCAGCAATGCCTTTGAGGACGTGATTGACCTTATCGTCCTCAGACATGGTCGGGTCAGCCTTGGCACAAAGGGTCAAGACGTCGAGAATGTACGACACGTAGGACTCGGTCGACGTCTGTACACGTGTGGCAAGGGCTTTCTTGGCATTGACTTGGCGACTGAACGAATTGCCAAAAATGTCGCGGAGCTTCTCTTTGAAGAGATAGCAGCTCAAGATCTCCTCTTCGTGAGTCTGGAATCATGCAAGTGGAGCTCCGTCGAGGTAGAAAAGAACGTTCGCAAACATAATAGTCGGATCCCACCTGTGACTGGTGCTGAAACGTTCGTATAAGCGGAGCCAGTCGTCAACATCAGGACGGCCGACTCCGTTGAAAAGCCCTGTTGCACAAAGCTCTTTAGCTCAGTCTTATTCCCGTCTACAGAGCGACTTCAGTCTTAATGGAGTCTTAAGCTTCCCTAGGCGTTAAGTCGCTTGCACGAAACCGTAAGCCAGCCCGCTAGATTAGGACAAGATTGAGAAGTAAGTTACAGACATAGTCTGCCCATGCGCAGGCTGATTCCAATCTTTATCGCGCAGTACCAAGATGGCTGCCATGCGGCTGGCTCGACTCGAACTGATAGCCGAGCTCCTGATGCGCCGCGAACGCGTGTTCCGGGATCGCACGAATATCTTCGAAGTTTTCGACGAAGACGAGCTTCAGAGGCGTTTCCGGTTTGGTCGTGCTGGCATCGCCTACCTCGCCGAGCTCCTGCGTGACGATCTTCAGCATACCACTCGTCGGAGCCACGCTTTGAGCGCTGAGCGACAATTGGTGCTCGCGCTGAAGTTCTTCGCTACCGGTGGTTTTTTAATCACGGCCGGCGATACCATCAACGTGCACGAATCGACGGCGAGCCGCACCGTTCGGCGAGTTGCTCTTGCTCTCGTCCGCCACTGCTCAACTTGGATACGGTGAGCCTCGCCTTATCTCTTCGCGATTTTCCTAGTTTCCTGTTGCGCATATCCCCCGCTCTTACTTAGTACCGCACCATATGTAGCGGCTGCCTCCGTGCGTCCTTGTCAGGTAGGAGCTTTCGCAAGTGTGGCACATTAGAGTGCGGAAAAAGCGCTTTGTCGATGGTGTCTGCAAGAAAACAAGCAGCGTACAATGCAAGGAGACGGTGTAACAAAAAAAATATTACGCGTCTGCATACAATTGTAAACGTAGCGATCGCGAGACGGGGTTGATAAAATCACGTTTTTCACAGAAACTACGCAGTTCGAGGTGATCCCGACAAACGCTTACTTTTCACCTGCGGGGCTGTGCGCTAGATCCGTATGAACAGTACTACTTGTAGGAAGGCTCCGATGTGTGCTCAGGTGTACGAGTGTAATCTCGCATGACATCGTAATGCAACAAAAGTTGTTTGTGCTCCTCTATTCTCCAGCTGGCCCTCACCGAACGAGCTGGCTGAGGGGCATACCAACTTCTACGGTCTGGGCGGCTTCCCCTGCGTGGTGGGTGCAATAGACGGCACGCACGTAAGGATCCAGGCACCCGAGGAGAAGGAGGAGGCGTATGTCAACCGGCATTTCTACCATTCCATCAACGTTCAGCTCGTCGTCGATGCCAACTGCCGGATACTTGACGTCGTCGCAAAATGGCCAAGTGGAACCCACGACGCGCGGATGCTCGCCAATAGCAGCCTCGCCAAACGCTTCGACAGGGGCGTGCACACGGGCCTTTTGTTGGGGGATAGTGGATACTCATGTCGGGCCATGGCTAATGACCCCATTCTGGACACCAGACACTCCAGCGAAAAGGCGCTATAATGCAGCGCATGGCACAACAAGGGCAGTGGTCGAAAAGTACGTCAGCGTGCATTCAGCATACGAGAATGTTTCACCTGTAAATTTTGCTTCTCCCAGTGCACAGCTAGCAGAAGTGGAATGAAACACGCAACTAGACACTGCTAACCATTCTATGATTATATTGTCATGTCATTACCATGCAACAGTACGAGTGCACTTACAAGATTGACTAGAAAAGAATGCCTGCAGAAAACGTCATTTACACTGTTTATTTGCCGACGTGTTGCAGTTATATCTGAAGTTGTGTTACCCCTATTCATGTTCAGTGGTTGATGTTTATCATTGAGTCAGTGTGCGATAGTAGTAGCCAATTTGAAATCGTTGCTTTGCAGTTGTGCCCCATTTTATGAAGTTTTTCTTCAGTAATTTTCTCATTCACATGCTAAATTGCGAATGAATTATTTACAGCGTATGGTTATAGCCCAGAGCATTCACATAGGCTTTTTGCATGTGTGAATATTTTCATTGCCATTGAAAACTGTGCCATCGGCACTGAAGCTCAGTTTCGCCTCCTTCCTGTACATTTTCATACCAGCATTGTACTCGTGCTGACTCCGGGCAAGCTACAAAGAATGAGACATGTGAACACAAGCGAGTGAGCACTGTTGGCGTGGTTTTTCACCTGTTCCATTCTGTCTGTGCTATCTGCAGTGTATCAGTGTATGAAGCCTAGACCTGAGGAGGGAACGGAAGCAACTGGTACATAAGAAGTCGATCAATGAGTTAGCGGTAAGAGGGAAAATAGAGGAATTCCAGATCAAGCTGGATCCCGAGGGGGGGAGACGGCGACGTAGGTCGGGGCTGCAGGCGGTAACGGTTGCGTAGATGAAGTGCCGCCAGCCGGAGCCGAGGTTGCACTGTCGCCGTTGCGACCGCTGCGAAGCTCCATGACGGGTACGGGGAACGTCCACCTCCATCAAATTAATGTTACGTGTAGCTGGAGCCCAATACTATATACAATATATTTACAGGGAAGCTAACGGAAGGCCAAAATGGCGACGCTTTATCAAGCGGGCCTACGCCGTCTTCTTCCTCCTCAGTGCAGCCTCACTATGGCGGCTGTTCCGTAGCAATATAGCCGTCGCCGTTTTCTTGGACATAAAAAAAAGCATTCCATGTACGGTCTCGCATTCCATTTACCAATGAAATAGCAATCGCCGTTTTCTTGGACATAAAGAAAGCATTCCATATACGGTCTCGCATTCCATTTTACAAAAGAAAGATAGCATGTTGTGGTTTTACTAACAATATACTTCAGTTCTTCTCTAGCTATCTCACAGGTGCGAAAAAATGTGTTGTACTTGAGCAAATAACTTTGAAATTTAGTAATATTACATCTGCGATATCTCCATAACCATGCCGGGCCCTATATCATTCTTGTGCATAAATTACCTCCCGCCTGCTCTGTCGTGCACAGCTATAATGTATGCCGACGACACTGCAACATTTTTTGAAGTACCTTGCTCTCTATGCTGTAAGAAGAAATCACGACAGAGTTACCATGCGGTTCTCTCATAACAAGTTAACATTAAATACTGAAAAAAAAAAACTAAACGCGTTCTATTTCATTTCAGAAGAAAAAGTCCAGACTACAGGCTTATGAACTTGGAAGTTAACAACAAATGAAGAAAAATACAGAAAAGAAACGGGGACCGTATTCGGGAAAAGACACGAGAACAACCCAGATAACGAAGCGGGGTTGGAATAAAGGGAAACCGCAAGTGAGGAGGAAACTCACTCCCCAACTCGAACGGAGGCACGGCGGTCTGGACCGACGCCCAAATAGGACCAAGAAACAGAGAAAAGAACACGTTTTTGTATTGATGCTTTGAACATAATTATTTTTTTGTTACCAAAAGTTTATCGTGTCACTTCCTGACGAGTTTCCCTCAATATAAGTGTATTCTACAAAATGCGACATGGTGCCGAAATCTCGGATAGAACACATCATCTGAGAGGTGTGCAACGGCCCGCGAGAAAGAACAAGCGAAGGGGGACATGAAGAAGCTCAAGGCAAAGCGAATGACACTGCGGCGACAGAACACCAGCATAATCAAAGAGGCTACAGCAGCGTTAGAAGGTGCAGACGCCATGCAGCTATGGGCTCCCTGCAATGGTAAGGCGGCGCAGCGATCGGCTCAGCCGTCAGCGCCACCGTGTCAGTAGCGCGAAACACCGAGGCGGCCACTGCTACGGAGGCATGCTCTTGCGGCGCTCGTTTGAAACCTGTCGGACATTCTAAATTGCGGTTATAAGGCAAGCGAAAACATCCAGGCCCATTTTGCACCCCCGACGCTTGAGAAAGGACGTCAAATTTAGGACTACAACCATGCATATCATGTCAAAGAAGTAAACAGCATCGACATCACAGTGGGGTGCTTAAATTAAATTATAGTGTTTTAGGTGCCAAAACTACGACCTGATTAGGAGGCACGCTGTGGTGGGGAACTCCAGAATAATTTGTACCACCTGGGATTTTTTAACGTGGTCCTAAATTTAATTACACCGGTGTTTTGGTATGTCGACCCCATCGACATTTGGCGGCTGTGGCCAGCATTTGATGCCGTGACCTCGTGCTTGGCAGCCCCACACCATAGCCACCAAGCAACCACCGCAGGTCGCGAAGTATTTGTCACAACAAAGCAAGCATGCTTACGACGTCGAACTTAAGTGAGATAAAAATTCATTATTTTACGGCACTTAAGTGAGAAAATACAGCCGTAGACATCTTTGAACTGCAAAAGTATAGAAAGTTGGGCGAGTTGGTACGGTAACATGACCTTGGATTGTAGCGCGAAGTGAACACGGACACAGAAAGGAGCAGGCAGGACGAGCGCTAACTCTCAAATAAATGTTTATTAAAGCGCAGAACGCATACACATATATATATATATATATATATATATATATATATATATATATATATATATATATATATATATATATATATATATATATATATATATATTAATATATACATATATATGTATATATATATAGTCGGATACAACATTAGAAAAAAGGGGAGGTCCCGCTGGCCCCGCCCAGACGACCGAAGCGCGACAACCGATTGCCTCCGCGACTAAAATAATCCCGCTCAAAAAATCGTGCTTCTGAAACGCGCAATTCTCGGTATAAACAAAGAGTTTTGTATTTTGATGACTGGTTTAGTAGAGCTCTCATGTGCTACAGCACATGCCGGATCACGACAAAAAAATAACCCCGTGCCTTCCACAATGCTTCCTGTGGTCTGCACTTTCGCTTCATTGCAAGTGACAAAAGTAGAAAGAGCAGCTCTGCATGGCTTTTGCGCTTGTTTACATGTACACGGCACATTTACTACTCTTTTTCCTAGCTTAAAATGAATCAGTTGCTATTGGACAAGTACTTATATAAAACAATGCATTTATCGCAACCATTACAAACCTGGGGCGTGAATACTCGAGGCAGGAAAGGTACAAAAATGCTTCATTCATCGTATTAAATAAACACTCATGGTGTTAAATAGCATAAAATTTATATTTTTTGGTTTTGTGTTTCACAAAGTTCTTCCTTCTTTTTTTTTTTGCAAACCTGAAATCTCGCCAGTTCGCGCAAGGCATTCCGTGCGAGTTTTCCGACATGGAGCCCAACGAGGTGACATCGGAATGCGATTCTTTGTTGCCAAACGAGCCTTGTGTAGCCTCGATGTCCACACCACCAAGGATCCTCAACAAGAACAAGAGTGGCCACATCCTGAACAGCGATTCACGCAATATGATCCTCCACTGCTACACGTATTCGTGTAACAGGGAGCCTGAACACAGCTTGGAGGCCACGACCAAGTTTGTCGCCGAGATGCTCGGTGTCAGCGAAAGCACAGTGTTCAAGGTGAGGAGGGAGGACAAAGCATCGCATATTTCGGGTGGCAAACTGTCGACGCCCTCGCAAAAGCGTCCACGAAATGCGGAGAAAAGAAGACGCAGCATGAAGTATGACAGCTTCACGTTGTGCGCGCTGAGGTCATGTGTGCACGATTTCTTTCGCCGCAACGAGATACCGACGGTCGAGAAGATAACTAACGAGTTCTCGAAGCGTATGGATCTCTCATCACTGAAGGAGTTAACTGTGCGTCGTCTGCTTGTCGAGTCCGGATTCAAGCACGAGAAGAGGAGCCTCAATTCGCTGCTTATCGACCGGGATGACATAGCTGAATGGCGGAATCGCTACCTTCGTGACGTGGAACGCTACCGGGCGGAAGGCCGAAAGATCTTTTTCCTGGACGAGACATGGGTGATGGCGGGACATACTCGGTCGATCGTGTGGACAGACACCGTGGTGTAGTAGCGCGGACGCCTATATGCGCGAGCAAATGGTCTGTCGACGGGTTTGAAACAACCTTCTGGGAAAGGCCAGCGCCTGATTGTGACGCACATCGGCAGCGAGGATGGCTTCGTCGACGCGTGCTTAAATATATTCCGAGGCCAAAAAACGAGCGACTACCACGAAGAAATGGGCGGCAATCGCTTCGAGGGATGGTTTATTAACGTTCTGCAGAAGTTGCCTGCTGAAAGCGTCATTGTTTTGGACAATGCACCTTACCATTCCCGGCGAGAAGAGAAATTACCGACGACAGCTTGGAAGAAGGAAAAAATACAGGAGTGGCTCAAAAGCAAAAACATCACCTACAGCGAAAGGATGGTTAAAAAGCAGCTGCTTGAGTTGGTAGCATCGGTACAGTCACGCTTTTCGAGCTACATCGTAGACAATGCAGCTGAAAGGGCCGGTTGCATTGTACTCAGGATCCCACCGTACACTGCGAATTTAATCCTATTGAGCTAGTGTGGGCAAAGGTGAAAAATGGCATCGCTGCGGACAGCAGAGATTTCAAGCTGTCCACGGTCGAAGACGTCTTGAGGGAAAAAATCAAGCATGTAACGGCGGAAGACTGGAAGAAGAACATTCACCACGTGATGGATCTGGAGGCAAAGTTCAGGCTTGATACATCTGGGAGTGACCATATCCAACCCATCATCATCCAGCTGGGTGAAGATGACAGTGAAGAAAGCGACTCCGACTGCGAGCTGTCCGGCATTGAGCCACTCAATGAAGAATAACAGCTTCTTATCAACGAAAGAACAGCCCTTATTAGTGCTACCCAAACTTTGCCGGTAGGTTCGCAGCAGCCAAGTATTCTCCCGTGACCTCTCAAATAAATAAGCAGTTCATTTGGTGACACATTCCTTTTAATAGAAGCTCAATTCTGAAAAAGCAATGTCCTGCACAGATCGTGCTCAATATAAGTATTGGCATGGAAACGTGCTGAAATGCTGGAAAATCTGAATGCAAATACAATTATTAACCCTGAATAAATATGTGGGGCCCAAAATGCTCGTTCGGGCAGCCATTATCCAGCTTCACACGAAAAAGCAGTAGTCAACGTGAAATTGACAGCCACTCTTAGCAGCCTGCACGCGAAAGCACATTCATGTGTTTGCATTGTTTATTTTGGTTATCTGGCCCAGGCAAGTAATGCGAAGACAACAATTATCAAGCATCATTAGCTTAGTGAGGCCCAAAATGCTCATTCGGGTGGCCATTCATAGCAGTACACTCTAAGAAAAGTTTACACCCTTTGGAGTGTCCCTTCTGCCACAAAACAATAATCGTCATCTGCCTTGATGCGTTTCCTTTCTTGAAAACGCCGCGCCCGCTACTTTCCTGTCAGGAATGCTATCATGCTGATAACGCGCATACCGTTCGTTACTGGAAAGTACCGGGCTCGCAGCGTTAAAGAAAGGAAACGCATCAAAGCAGATGACGATTATTGTTGTGTGGCTGAAGGGACACTCCAAAGGGTGTAAACTTTTCTTAGAGTGTAGTCGGGGGCACGCGTAAAAGGCACCATTAGCAGTCTGCACGTCAAAGCACAGTCATGCTGTCGCCACTGTTGGTGAAACGGCAGCAATCAACGCTAAAATGACAGCCACTGTTGGCAGCTTGCATGAAAAAGCACGTTCATGTGGTGGCATTGTTTAACCTGGTTATCTGACCCAGGCAAGTAATGCGAATAAGACAACAATTATCAAGCATCATTAGCTTAGTGAGGCCCAAATTCTCATTCGGGTAACTATTAATAGCAGTAGTCGAGGGCACGCTTGGAAGGCACCATTAGCAGTCTGCACGTCAAAGCGCAGTCAAGCTGTCACCGCTGTTGGGGAAACGGCAGCAATCAACGCGAAAATGACAGCCATTGTAGGCAGCTTGCATGCAAAAACACATTCATGGGGTGGCATTGCTTATTTTGGTTACCGGGCCCAGGCAAGTTTTGCGAATAAGAACAATTATCAAACATCATTAGCTTAGTTAGGCCCAATATACTCATTCGGGTAACTATTCATAGCAGTAGTCGAGGGCACGCTTGAAAGGCACCGTTCGCAGTCTGCACATCAAATCACAGTCATGCCACAGTCATTGTTGTATTTGTTTATCTGACCGGGCAAGTAACACCAATGTAAGCACAATTATTCACCCTGAATAGCTCTGCTAGCATTGTTTGTACTAAAAAATGCTGAGTGAAGTTGAATGTGTTTTATTGAGGCAATTATTTAATTCACAAGCCATCGGCATAGTGATGGACAGCCAGGTTCAGACAATGACATTTGTGAAGTAATAAATGGTGAAAGTTGCAAAAGCTCTCAGTGCACTGCTTCGCTGGGCTCCATTCACAGAAAAATGACTTTGCAACGATGAAAGCGTCAGACAGGAAATGACTCCCCACTGTACAATGTTATTCGTGTTGAAAACTTTTACCATCATATGTGATGGGCAGCGAAACCGTCTGTTTACTAAGACTGAATGCATGAAAAATGCAACAGCATAGAAAGATGTTCCTTCGCAATATGCAGCCTTTCATGTGCACTTCTGGCGAGCTGCCACATGTACTGATGCATAAACATGAACAGATATAAGAAGCAAAGTTGCTGTGCAACCCACATGATGCTTTTAAGAAAATGTCTCTCTAAACCTTTCTGTTTTCATAGGCGATCAAAATTTGTTGTGAGCAAGTTGGTTAATAACAGTGAAGCAACAACACAAAAAGGAAGGACAGAAAACACAGCGAGTAGGCAGATTGAGAAGACAAGGTAGACCAGTGAGAAAGGTTTTAATGAGATGGAAGAGGCCAGCCCTGCAGTGTACAGGAGTTAGTGCTTAGAATGAGATAACGTTAATGAAAATGTGTAAAGACCTTGCTGAAAGAAAACTAGCAAAAACAAATGCTAATATAAAATAAAAGGACAGAAATAAGAGTATGCGCAAACATGCATGGAATCAGGTACACGAACGCGAAAACTAAGAAAAACTCAAGTATAAAGAAATGTGGGAAATAAAAAAAATGACAAACGCAAGAAAACATACACACATTTACAAACAGACCTGGGTAGAGGTATTACAGGAGCGGGTTCACAAGCTGCTGTGCCTACCTTCTCGTATGTTTTTTTTTTTTAACCGTTCTCAACACTGTCTTGGGAATTTTTAATTGCAACATATCACAAGAATTGAAAAGCAGCGCGAAGCTATGTTGTGGGAAACCATATCGAGCGCTGGCAACACAACTTATGCGTGACTGTGCCTCGCCACGCATTCTACAGCTTGCGCGCGCGGTGAGCAGTGGTGGAAAGCAATCAATCGACGGTACCATACAATGCACGAACACCGCCGTTGGATGTTCGGCCGTCTCACTACTGAAAACGATCGTTCACGCTAAGTTGACGGCTACAAATCATTGCGTTGGAGGATTCTTTTGCAAGTATTTTCTCTTGAGACGCTCGTAGGTTTGTTTCATGCGCGAACGCTTTTCTCATTTCTCCTGAGAATGGTCTTGCTCCATCACTTCACCCGTCCGACGAGAAACGCAGCGACACAGTACACGAACACACCCACCGCTGACAGTAGGCACCAGACTTTGGCAAACTTTTGTCGTCGTAACTTCACTCGGGAGCGAAATAAAACAGACATGGCACAAACAAGCAGGATGTGTGTTTGCAGCGGTGGCCGTGGGATCCTGTTTTCAGGCAAAGCGTAGTGCAGCGTCAGCGATGCTCGCTTCAATGTTTCTTCGCCGGATCATGGCTTGGAATAAACGCACGCGGCACAAATGCCGCATCGTAAGCTCGCAGTAATATTTCCGGCGTGATAGACAATCACAAACAGTTTGGGAATTCACTGTGACGAGGCGTTGACGCGCACAGCTGACGCGACTTCACCCAGTTCGAAGCCCGGGCGGCCATCTTCTCCGACGGCGGGGTCACCGGCCGTATGGCGCATGACGTCGGTCCAGAGTGCGCGCCCATTGGTGGATGTTCGTGTGCATCCGCCTCGGAGGAGTAAACGCCCCCTTTTTTCTAAAGCTGTATCCGACTATAGGTGATTGCAAAAACCGCAGCATAAGACCATGAAAAGGTAAAAAACATCAGTTAAACATATCAGGAGGTATGGAAATCAAAGAACTAAACACAACAAAAGATTACTTTAGATTAGTACACGTATTGTGAAGGTACTGAAATTCGCAATCTAACAGAGACAACGATGCATGGCTAACGCAAGTGTCTCCTAATCTTTTGATGTACAATGCCTCGATAATTTCCCGTGTGGTTTGGCATTTGTGTCTGGAAAGAATTTTGGTGTCTTCAAAGAAAGGTTTACAACCACAATTGAAACGATGTGACGCTAAATGTGATGCATTAGCGTTGTTTAGTGAATGTTTGTGTTCTTTTAGTCTAATATTAATGCACGTGCCGCTCTGTCCAATGTAAGCTTTCCCGCACTTGAGTGGAATCTGATAAACTATACCGTTGTTAGAACGCACTAAAGGGGACACATGTTTAACGCCTCAATCATCTTTTCTTTTTTTGCCACCCTGTTCAAGTTTCCTATTTATCATAGAGCACAGGTTAGACAACTTTCGAGGGGCCGAGAAAACTGTATTGACGTCATACCTATTGGCCACGTTCCGTAAACCATGGAATAATCTATGTACTGTACGTAGGGTACCACAGCAAACATTACAGAAGCCCAGCGCGTAGAAAGCACCAGCACGGAGCGCTTACGAAGCTAGATTTGACACGCAACAACCACTGCGCGTTTGTTTTGGAGAAAGACGCGCTAAACAACTATGTAAACTGATTTACAACAGCGGGAATCAGTTCACGCGTTTTTAAGCAGTTGACACTTTGTGTGTTTTTGCGGATGCCGCTGCTGGTTCTTTTCCATTTATTTATTTTTTCTTGTTTTAGCGTTTACGTCTTAGTTCCTTTAACAGAAATTCGCGATACCGACAGGAACCGCGACGATCCACTTCAGTCGCCAGGTTGCTTCCCCCGGTGTTGAAGGGAAGCGGTACAATTTTACGCCGACATCTCCTTCACCGTTGTGACCATCCTTAACGCAGCAGTATCCGGGCTTGTTCTTTTTATTCACACTTCTCACGAAAGAGCTGCCAAGAGGCCACGGTGAATCCATTGCAAAATTGGAAAAACAGGCTTTCAGGTGGGCCTGAGCGCATCACGGACAAGGGTGAAATGATGGTGAGAGCCTACCGCGGGTGCTCACCCCGCCGCTAGGTGGCGCGACATGTACTGGCAAATTTCATTGCAGGGTGCCCATCGACTCTCCTACAACGGCTTGAAGTGAACAACAGTGAACTACGAAATGTCAACGCCGACTTGGAAATGTGCCTTCCGGACGACATCTTGGAAGATACTATGCCGAATCCGGGCAGTATGACGACCGAGTGGAGAACACCATGGGTATTCTTAAGGCTAGGATTACCATTCCTGTCGCGACATTTGTTTCGACAATAAACGGACAAACAACGCAGCCAATGCGCACAACGCCTATGCCAGTCCAACATCAGGGAATCAAACTACCTAAGCTGCGCATGGAGACCTTCGTCGGTGAGCTATCCTCTTGGCAAGCTTTATGTGAATGTTGTAAGCAGGCAGCGCATGCCAACGGTGGTATATCAAAGTCGCAAAAGTTCTGCTACTTAAGGTTGCTTCTTACTGGGCCAGCTAAGGCCAACATGAACGGACTGCATGCGACAGGAACATCCTACTAGGATGCCATGGACACACTACAGCGCAGGTACGGCGAAAAAGGAAGAATAAAACAAGATCTTCCAAAAATGCCGTCATCGGCTCATGTAAGGGGACTGCGTCGGCTGTTTGACCGCATACAAGTGCACGTTACTGGCCTGCGAGGACTAGGCGTCAGCGCATCCCCGTACTCTGCGATGCTGTGTGAAATAATCCTATTATCGCTTCTTCGGGATATGATCGTCGAATTCCATAGACAAGCAAGCCGCGTCAGCAAGTCTAACTTGTCTGCGTATCAACCGGAAGGACAAGCGTGATCCTCCGCAAGTGTGATGACGACCGGCGTCGACAGAAAACTTTCTGAAATACTCGAATTTCTCCTACTAGAGACAAGAAATAAAGAGCGGTGCAGGAAGCTCGCGCATTCCCCGAGAGAGAGCAGCAAACCAAAGCAGGCACGCCAAGAAAATCACGACAGATGGCAGGAACCCCAAACACCAAATGCGGCAGTTTTTCACGCTCACCCGGAGCGGGTGAAGAAGTGTTTCTTCTGCGAATCAGGGGAATACGACACCGAGACCTAAACGGCTCCATCCCTTTGAAAGAAAAGCTAGCGAAGATGGGACGAGTGGGGCGCTGCTTTCGCTTCACAGTTGGAGGGCACCAGTCGAAGCAGTGCCATAGAAAAGTAAATTGCGCTCACTGCAATAAAGGAAATGCCTCCTCCGTTTGCAACCCCGATTGGGGAGCAACAGAGCATAAGGAGGTGTGTGCAACTAACGTGCATGCATCCTCAAAAGAAGGAAAAGACAATGAAATCGCTCTTCAAACGTTCCGTACTTGGACCATCGGCAAAATAGGGGGGGAGGAGGCTATATCAGAGGCGTCATAGATGGCGGCAGCCCGAGGACTGTTAAGGCCCAACCCCTGGCATGCGTCGGCACGCTTCGGCACGCGCCAACAAGCGAACGCGTCGCTACGCGTCGGTTGGAAGAAAGGGCACGCACCCACTGGACTGAAACTCTGACACGCGCTCACGCTCGCTCCTCGGCTGGGGCGCACTGTTGCTCGACTATTTTGTCTTTAACCGTCCAAGTCTGACCTAAAAGAGCCTGCTGCAAAATAAGCTTGAAACAATAAGTTAGTGACCTGTATGCTCTAGTAGATATGAAAACCACGTTTGAGTAATGAATGCACGCCAGCCGCAACAGTTTTTTTTTTCCTTTGAAGTAGCAATAGTGCACAAAATATCGACATCAGCACTAGCGCTTGCGCGTCGTCTGTCTACAAGATAGCTTTGCAGACCCCTGCACGATCATGCCGCATCGTATCAAAAGCTGTTGTACAATTTCATTTTCCGGTATCTCATTGCGCCACCAACTATGCAAGAATTAGGCGTGCAATGTATCTCTGAAAAATCTGTGTTAGAAATATTGTCACGTAGTAGTGACGGCGAAAAATCATGCAGACTCAATACTGGGAGTTGCAAGTTTCACTCTTTATTGAGCAAACTTGTGCCGAGCAAAAGCAACACTCATTCACAACGATAGCGGCGAGCAAATTCGGCGACCAGCGAAAATCTCAGCTGCGGGTCGAAGCGTGTCGACTTTTAGATATCAGTCGTCGAAAGTTCCAGCGTATTCGCTTGTGCTCGAGTGCCTTCCAGAAACTACTACAGAACTCGTGTCACGTATGCAATTAGATTAAACAAAGTTCGTCGACAACAGACAACCGACAGAACCATCCATAACATTTGCGAAACATCCGATACGTGCAGGCGCATCCTGCGCCGAGCGTTAAACATTTGTTAGCCGGTGAAATACGGTCACCGGATACAAATAAAAATACTATCATGTCAATATAATTATGCTTGATGGTGCATGAAAGAATGTGAAAAAGTGGGTTTTGAAAAAATTAGCACGAAGGGGGAGTTGAAAAACCTGTAGCATTCACAAAAAATCATTTAGAATACCCTACATTTACGTAATTCGTAGCTTGTCTCCTCTCGATTATTTATTATTTACCTCATTTATTATTCTAAGTTGTTTTGAAGCATCAACACCGTATCGAGAAGCCTTCACATTGACTGTACCGCTAGAAAAATTTTCACTGTGTAAAGGCCATGTTCTATTGTAATTGGTTTCATGATGTCAAGTCTGTCTTTCTCGACATTAATGAAACCACATACCGTCAGATATACGCGTGCGAATCAGCTGCGCATATATATATATATATATATATATATATATATATATATATATATATATATATATATATATATATATATATATATATATATACAGGTTATTTTGATAATTGATACACTTCAAGTCACCTAACAAAAACGAGTTTTTTGTTTTTAGCCTATTACGATATTTTGCCTAAGAAAGACATTGAATTTGCTCGGTGAGGCACGCAATAATTGCTGTAGCATATTATTTTATTGCACAACACCGCCCACATAGGGGTGGAAAACACAGCGTGGTGTTACGGTTTCCCTCCCATTGGAGCGGACATAGAACGTTTGGGAACGGAGCCTTGCTTCCGCCAAAGTGTGCGTGTTGGCACAGCTGCCCGTAACGGCTCCTTGCAGAGCTAACAGCAGTTCGTCGCCACCTTCTAGCGTTGGCTACAGCATATTGCTGAGTTCGTCGCCTTTGCGATTTCACTCATCGTGTCACTCCACTAGTCATTGCGGCCCTTTGCCGTCTTTTGCTATCGGACGACCCTCTGCAGCAGCAGCCGTGGCAACAGGGACACACCACTAAACAATGCTTTTTGGTTGCGCAGATCGGAGCACAGTAATCGGCAAGCGTTGATTTCCATCGCCGTTGTGCTGACAAGCATACGGCTATCTTGGCACGTGGACTTCACGCCCACCATCCCCGCCAGTCCATACCACCGTCGGCACCTGGTGACATCTCGCAACGCTACCACTTAACTGGACCGCTCCGTGGCACCACCAGCACTACAAAAAAGCGATCCATCTGGTCCTGCGTTTCACTTGGCAGCAGCAGCCGTGGCAACAGGGACACATCACTAAGCAATACTTTTTGTTGCGCAGGTTAGTCTTCGTTTTTATACGGCATTTACCACTTCTGTTCTTAACTTTTGTCACGCCTGCTGCTGCCAAGGTTACTCCCGTGGTTTTTTAGCGATGCCCAGTAATGCAGAACTTGCTCGCGATGTTGACGCCCTTCGGAATGAAATCGCAGAAATGCGTGACAGTTTGCGCATGATGAATCAGCTGTACGAAGAATCGAGGGGGAAATGTGACGCTGTGAATGCAGAGAACGAAACACTCGCACAGGAAAACGAAAAGCTGGCTAGAAGGGTAGCGGACCTCGAGCAGTATTCTCGCACAAACAATGTCGAGATCAGGGGTGTGCCGTCCACACAGGGCGGGAATTGTGTCGCTGTTCTAAAAAAAATCGGCGACAAGATTGGCTGCCCTGTGGCACCATCTTACATAGACATTGTTCATCGCGTCCCTGCGAAGAAGGATAAACATATAATTGCACGCTTCTGTTCCTGCACTAAGAAGGCTCATTTCGTAAATAAGGCCCGGAAAGCATGGCTAAACACTACTAATCTCAGCTTCCCTCCGTCTGCAGAGGCCAAGGTCTTTATTAACGACCACTTAACAGAAGAAAACAAATGTCTGTTTCCTCAAGCCCTCGAACTGAAAAAGCAGCACAACTGGAAATTTCTATGGACGGACAACTGCGACATCAAAGCACGAAAGACAGAAGGAGGCCGCGTGTGCGTTATTTCAAGCACACGCGACCTTACGCTAATCAACTCGTAGCTGTCCAAGCCTTCTGTTTTCATATCTAATCAAATAAATATTCCAGACAATGTATTTTCCTTCAGAATAACTAAAACGTTCACTAAATAACAGCAAGCTCACCCATAAATCCCTCGTACACTTCAACATACGTAGCCTCTCAAAGAACTATGATAACATGTTCGATTTCTTTTCTAATCTAAATAACCCTCTCACTATCATTTGCCTCTCAGAAGTATGGTTGACAAACGCTGATAGCAAGCTATTTGGTATACCCGGATACACAATGGAAGTATGTGTCCGTTAGGATGTTCGGTATGGTGGTTCAGCAATTCTTGTCCAAGATAACCATCCATATCACCGTTCGCCATGATCTGTCTTTCTCTTGCCCTAACGTTGAATCTGTGTTTCTGGAATTCAACAAATCTTTTCTTTCAGCTAACAGTAGAAACACAATAATTGGATCAGTATACCGTTCCCCATCATCTTGTTCTGCAAACTTTTGTTCTCAACTAGATGCTATCTTGAACATCATTGCAAACGAAAACAAAAATGTCGTCATCCTCGGTGACATAAACATAGATATTACTGACCCCAATGATAGTCATTGCTCTAATTATACCAACTGCTATGCGGGATATGGCCTAGATTCATTAATAACCGTATCCACAAGATGTCCTCCGTCCGGATCTCGCTCTTTAATCGATCATGTATTATCAAACTTACACCTAGAGCAATGTGCTGGCGTAGTCACTGTTCGCATGACAGACCACTATCCCGTATTCGTTGTATTCAAGTCTATTAACCCACCGTACCAAGGAAACATAAAAACAGCGAACTTTCACACCAGTAAGTTCATTAGTCAAGTTGCTGAAATCGACTGGAACCGGATACTTTCTATAACAGACCCAATCCTGGCATTCGAACAATTTAACAACAAAGTTAAAAGCGTGTACTCGGTGTGCACGAGTCTAACACAAGATACTCACTGGTTCTCCGCCCCTAGAAACCCATGGATAACAGGATCCCTCTTAAAAAGTATTAAGAAACGTGATAACCTCCACAAAAATTAAAACGCCAACCTTTTAATGTAACTTTAAAATCGCGGTACATATCTTATTCTAATACACTTACCAGACTCTTGAAAGAAGCCAAGCGTTCCTTATTTGAGAAAACAATTGTTAAACACAAAAACAACACCCGCAAAACCTGGGATACCATTAGGTCCTTTTTTCATCTGTCTTAACCAAACCATGCACTGAGCCAACTTAATACAGGAACAAGGGTAGTAACGGAAGCCACTGATATCGCAAATGAATTCGATACTTTTTTTCTGTCCTACACATGATAATTCGCTAGACAGTATACCACAGCCAGTACTCAAGCAAACCCCTTGTTCATTTTACTTGTTCCCTACATCACCCAAAGAAGCATCCGATTCAATCGCTAGTTTACGAACTACAGGTCGCGGCCTTGATGATTTACAACTTTCTAAAATCAAATTAGTATCATCTCATATCGCCGATGTACTCGCGCACATTATTAACTGCATGTTCACAACAGGCGTTTTCCCTGACAAATTAAAACACGGTAAAATAACTTTTATATTAAACGAAGGTAACAAAGAATTAATTTCGAACTATCGCCCTATATGCATGCTACCTTTTTTTAGCAAAGTCATTGAGAAACTACTTGTAAACCGCTTAACAAACCACTTTCACAAATTTAATCTTCTCTCGCCTGAACAATACGGGTTTCGTAAAGGTTATTCGACTGAAATAGCTATAACATCGTTCACTGACAAAATAAAACATGCCCTTGACAACTCCCATATTGCTGGTGCAGTTTTCGTTTACTTTAGTAAAGCATTTGACACCATCTGTCATAACATCCTTTCTTACAAGTTAGAAGCTCTGGGCATTCGTGGCCCAGCTCTTACCCTCATCCGCAGTTATTTGACTAACTGAACACAAGTTGTAAATTTCGGAGGTTCACTCTCACGTACTAAATTAGTCACTAAGGGGGTCTCACAGGGCTCACTTCTAGGCCCTTTACTTTTCCTGGTGTACATTAATGATCTTCCTCAATGTTTAACCAGTACTTCATCTATACTATATGCTGACGACGCGACTATATCTACTAATAGCAAATGCATAAATAGTGTAATAAAACGACTAAATTCTGACCTAAGCAACTTATCTGCGTGGTGCACAAGTAACAAACTTCACATCAACCCTTCGAAAACTCAGTTTATGCTTTTTCATACACATAAACGCGTCATCGTGCCCGCGCCACCGCTCATCTTACTAACTCACGTTCTCTCACCTGCACATGAAGTTGTCTTCCTTGGCGTCAAACTTGACCCCCAAATTAAGTTTAACTTGCATGCTGACATGGTCTAAAGAATTGCCTTTCGAATAAGAGTACTAATTTTAACGCGCTCGTATTTTCCACAAAACGTTAGAACGTCACTTTATTACGCATTGTCACTTGCAATACTGCATCTCAATTTGGGGAAACATATATTGCTCGCACATAATACATCTACAACATTTATAAAATCAAGCCTTGAGGACCATAAATTTCAACCAATTACATGTCACATGCAGTACCAATTTTCAGTTCCTTAAAAATACTACCACTAGTTACATGCTCCAACTCAAATTGGTTTTACTAATATAACGCGCACTAAATCATGAAATAATTTTAGATGCATTTAATAACTCTGCTCTTACCAACACTAACAATACGAGATTTTCCTCTAACAATTTTTTGCTCCCTCGTATAAACACTAATTATGGAATGTTTACTTCCCTTTTTACGGCCATTAAATACTTGAACAAACTACCACCCCATAAAAGCCTGCCGCACAACAATAAAGTTCAGGAGAGATACGAAGAAACATTTACTAACGACACTACAGGCTACTGATTCATTACTATAAGTATATATTGTGCATAAATTTATTTTCCAGTTTTCAATGATTCTGCATTTACCTAATGTATCACTAGCTTTTATTTATTTTTTATTCCATATCTCCCTTTGTCTTCTTTTTTCTCCTTTTTTAGGCGTTTTAAATTTTTTGTCGCATAGTCATATAACCTTTGCACTTTGCGTATCGTAAGCATATATTTGTTTCTAATTATCTGTTACATTAACCTCGTGTTGTTTGATATGTGTCACTGCTATGCTTCCATAACGTGTCAGTTACTACATATTTATTTATTCATACACTGTATCGGTTTCATTTGCTTGTGTTTTGAACTTCAATTATTGTAAGCACCTTTTTGTATTTATTTATTTGCTTCATTAACTTCGTGTTTTCTGATGTCTATCGCTGCTATGTTACCATAATGTATTAATTCCTGCTTTGTTAAATTACTGATAGGAGGTCCCCCTGACAGTTCTTGTAACTCCGGGACCTCCTTCTGTACTAATGATGAATGATGAAATAAATAAAATGAAATAAAAAATAATAAAAAAAAAACGTGCCGAACGAGCGTCCACTTCGGGCACACGAAACACACGCAGCTGAGCGTATCGTTTCTGCGGGATCTGATCCTTGGCGTGCCTGATGGTCTCGGTGGTTCCCATAGGAACACCACGTGAGAAAGATCACAAAGTGGAGCATATTACACCCAAATGCAGAGATCTAACTTGGATCGTGCTTGGAGTTGACTTGACGAAGTCGTCCCGAAACAAGAAGCAGACTTCGATACGCCCAAGTCGGCTTTCGCGTTTCATAGACGCTCAAGCTGACTTGCTTCTTCAAGTCAAGACTGTGCTTCGATGCAAAGGCAGTTTGCTCGCCTGTGTTCGAGGTTAACAAGAAATTTATTAGCGTAAGGCACGCTGTACAGCAAAAAAGTAGGTATCTTTCCAAATTTCTATGAGTGCATAAGTGATGAAGAAGTGCTGTTTGGGTAAATTTATTCCATCTGACAACGTTCGCCGCTGCGATACGCAGTGTTACTTACGGAAAGCGCCCGTTACCGGCGGGTTTAAGTGGTCTTGAAGTTTCGGTGTTCTGGCGCGCTTTTTGAGTTGCAGGTTTCTCGATTTTTTTCAAGTCGGTGCTCCACTTTTACGCGAGAGTGTATTTGAGTGCAAATTATTAAATTTTTTAGCCACGTTTATTTCGGTTTTAGCTTCTTTTTAACTTACAGGTCTTGTTGCGCGTTTGTGGAAATGGCCATAGAGAACTGAACGAAATGGTTGGTTCGTATGGTGGTCAATCAATGGCTTTTGTTCTCGATTGCCGCAAGGCTTTCATGCGCCGTTGGGCCGGCAACCGGGTGCAAGAGGCCGGGACGAGGCATACGGCCGGTTTCTGAGGGAGCTCGCGCCTATAGGCACTCCGGCAGAAAGGCGGCGGCCCTTGTTCTGGTCGGGCTACGTGACTCTTCGAAGAAAGGACCAAACTATTCGAACGTGCTAGGCCGGAGTCATAAACAAGAAAAAAAGAGCAACATGTGCAGCGAACGAGGAGTACCGAGTGCCGTAGAGTCCCCTGTCCGGACCTATATGGGTGGCAACACCCGATAAAAAAACAAAATAAATAAATACATAAATAAAAAATCACGTGCAGACGATTTGTCTACTTCGCATGGATGGTTTGTCGAGAACAACGAGAGGGAGAGTGTGGCACAGTGATAGACATTGCAAATTGCCAGCGCATGTCGTCTGCTAGGAAAGTGTCGTCTGTTAAGAAAACAAGTTGTGGGGCTCGCGCGACGACTGCGCGCCGCATTTGGTACGAACTTGTTGTTCTGCCAACAGGCTTTCATGCTGAAATGTCGCACTCACGTACGCTCTCCTCCCAAGAGAATGCACCGCAACGCAAGACGGCACCCCGTTTTACAGAAGACGGGAAGAGCCTGCTGTCCGCGCTCGTGAATGACTACAAGAACATTGTAGAATGAAAGAAAACTGGTGTCGCATCGTTGACCAAGAAGACTGAGACATGGAAAGAAATGTCAAAACCACATAATGCCAACCACGGCATTACGCGGTGCGATCACCTCCAAATGAACAAATGCTGGAACAACCTGAAGCAAAAGTGTAAAAAGGAAGCTGCGAAAGAAAAGCGAGAGCGCCACAAAACTGGTAAGTGCACATGTTCTGCATGACTAGCTCATTTTGGCTACATTTTATTATGCTCGTGCGCATCTTTTGTATTCGATGGGTGAGTGCGTGACAGTTCGGCATGCTGAGCGTAAATATGGTCGTGAGCGCTAATAACCAGTGATGGCACGTGTAATCATTGGAGATCAGAAAATACGCTCGTTATCACTCTTTCCGCCATGTGTTGTCTTATCGCGAAGATTGCACGTACGTGGAACCTGCATTACACGTTAAAAGAGTACTCGAGCAGTCCCTTGCAAAGCCTTTAGCGCAATATTGCGAAGCCTTTAGCGCAATGGAAAAAACAGGGCCGGGACCAAGACGTAGGACAGCGCTTTCAGCTGACGTTTGCTGAAACACAGAGGCAGATACATAGCGAAGCAGGTATGAAAGATACAAAAGATACAAATCTTTCATACCTGCTTCGCTATATATCTGCCTCTGTGCTTCAATAAACCTCAGTTGAAAGTTAGCCCTGTGCTGCGTCTTTGCCACATCCCTGTCTTCTTTAATTGCGCTGAAAGCTTTATCATTATGAATAAATCGTACCAACTAGCCCAAGAGTCAGCCTTGTTGGACTGCTAGAGATACTCGAGCAGCACTTTTACTAAAGCAGCACATATGAAGGCGGGCTGGCGTGTTCTGCGTATTCTTTCGTTATTTTTCTGGTTCCGGTAAACCAGTTTACACTCCAAAGATAAACAGTGGCCGAGTACAATTGTTTGTTGCAGCAGCTCTTGAAAAGTGCCTCTATTTTGTGCTGAAACTACTTTATTTCTGGTTAGGAGGTGGACCGGCACCTTCGACCATGGCCCCCATCCACCACTTGGTGGGATCTATTGCTGGCCAAATAGCAACGAGGGTAAATAACCCTTTCGATTCAGATGGGACCGAATACCAGCCCCCCGTCGAAAATCTACCTGTGGTGAGGCTACTGCAACCAATGGTCGATGGGCAAAATGGCTGGACTTCGAGTTTCAAGGGAGGGTGTTTTGCATGTGAAATGCACTTGGGTCATAAGAAAGGAATTTTCTTTGCTGCGGAATGTGATTTCTGCATAGGCACAGAGCGCTGTACGCTGCATTTCCAGTGGGCACCTAACCCCAACGTGACAAAAAACACTATACTGTACAGAGACACTGTATGTACGGTTGTGTGACTGTGAAACTATAGAATGAGTGCATTGGTGGGATGTCAAAAGGGTGACCAGCTCAAGCTGTTCCTGTACAGGGCAGCACATTGCACATGTTTTTTTCAACGGACATGCATGCATTTGGCGTGAAGTTGTTTTGTAGCAGAACGTAGGGGTTAACCATTGGTGAGGTGGTAGTGAGTGTTAAAGAATGATGCATAGCTCAAGATCGCTAGAAGGATACAAGCAAAGACAGATCGCTAACTTCCAACAACCTTTATTTAAAGAAACAGTTAATGCGCATTTAAGCGACATCACTTGACAGCGCAAATCACCTTTTCAGGAAGTCATTCTCTTTATTAGTCAGAAGCAATGAAGGAGTTTACACAGTTTTGGCCAAGACCTAAAATCACATTGGTATCCATAATTTAAGATCGCAACCGGTTACGATCCTTGCAGACAGCACTGCATGCGTCAAATGAAGTCTTGAATCCACAGCTTGTACAGTTAATCACCAGCCAACCATCACGAGTGTTTTTCACATGAAATTGCATACTCACGGACGCGATCGTTAAGGCAGCGACCCATCTAATCTATATACAGCTTACGACGTGAAAGTGAAACCTAGTAAACCACGTTGTAGATACAACTGGCAAACAGCACTCTGCGTTTTTATTTACACCTGCCCATACAATCAACACCGTATCGTAAATGACAAAAAAAAAAAATACTTTGCTTGCATGGAGCAAAGAAGTTAGCTTTGGAAGGGTTACCTAGAGATACTCGAGCAGCGCTTTTACTAAAGCAGCACATATGAGGGCGGGCTGGCGTGTTCTGCGTATTCCTTCGTTATTTTTCTGGTTCCGGTAAACCAGTTTACACTCCAAAGATAAACAGTAGCCGAGTACAATTGTTTGTTGAAGCAGCTCTTGAAAAGTGCTTCTATTTTGTGCTGAAACTACTTTATTTCTGGTTAGGAGGTGGACCGGCACCTTTGACCATGGCCCCCATCCACCACGGACCAGTACTCACGTACGGGGCAGAAACCTGGAGGCTTACGAAAAGGGTTCTACTTAAATTGAGGACGACGCAACGAGCTACGGAAAGAAGAATGATAGGTGTAACATTAAGGGATAAGAAAAGAGCAGATTGGGTGAGGGAACAAACGCGAGTTAATGATATCTTAGCTGAAATCAAGAAAAGGAAATGGGCATGGGCAGGACACGTAATGAGGAGGGAAGATAACCGATGGTCATTAAGAGTTACGGAATGGATTCCAAGGGAAGGAAAGCGTAGCAGAGGGCGGCAGAAAGAGGTGGGCGGATGAGATTAAGAAGTTTGCAGGGACACCATGGCCACAATTAGTACATGACCGGGGTAGTTGGAGAAGTATGGGAGAGGCCTTTGCCCTGCAGTGGGTATAACCAGGCTGATGATGATGATGATGATGATGATGATGATGATGATGACCTAGCTTTCTGAAATTATGGGACAAATTGTGAAGGTGAGGAATCACTGCTACATCGGCACGTGTGTTCACACCCCCAGAGGGCCTCGGGAACCAGTTTGGACTCCTCGGAATCATTACCATATTAAAAGGGGCGTCATCCGTCTTATTCCGTTGGGGAGCGTCAAAACAGAGAGCCTGGCGGCACTCCGTTAAACCAACCCGCGAAGAGAGCAGCTGAAAAAGCCCGTGATCGAGATCGGGCTGGAATGCGCTGTTTCCGCTGCTCGCAGCGGGGTCACATGGAAAGGGTTTGCACCGTTGACAGGCTTCCGGGGAAGCAGGGAAACGGAAACAGCGGTCGCTCGTGAGTGCAGGGTCGGCCGAACCCTTGTCAGCTCCCTGTGCGTACCGTGCAAGCTGCGATACTGGTGCGCACGCGCCGTTCATTCCGATCCCCCTTGCTGGTCGTGAATTCGCGGCGCTACTGGACAGGGGCGCTAGCGCCTCGTTGCTCGGCGATAAGGATTTCTCCGATTTGAGCAACTTGAGAGACAGCCGAACGACTTTCAACCATGCGAAAGGCGTGGCCCATTCGGCAGGCGCCGCAAGGCTGACCGTCAGATGGGGGGAACGACTGAGACACGCGCGTTTCATTCACCTCCCAGGGCTCAGTGTTCCCGTGATTCTCGGACGGGACTTTCTCCTGAAAACCGGAATCGTAGTGGACATTGCTAATGGTGGCTATCACGACGGAAGGTTTTCCTCGCTTAAGCCGTTCGTCATCCCGCCGGCGCCGACTTTTACCCGTGCAGAAGAGGCGTTCGGACCGTGTCGCGAGCAAAATTCGGGGGCAAGCCCCGGCGCCGTGCGCTCGCCTGGTCCTAGGCCCTATTGGCATAGAGCGGTGCGGCACGTTAAGGCACTACATCTGTTGGCCGCCAGTGTGGTTCGCTTGGATGATACACTCAAGGCTCGGTTGTCGTCATTTTTACGCCAGTTACGATGAGCTATTCACCGATCTACCTGGCTGCACCGATCTAGTGAGCCAAAAGATTGAAACCGGTGATGCACTTCCACTGAAGTGCAACCCTAGACCCGTCAGTGTGGCCAAGAGGCAGGTGATTGACGGTTTGGTGGATGAAATGCTAGCGACGGAAATTATCTGACGCTCTTCCAGTACCTGGGCGTCCCTAATTGTGTTGGTGCCTAAGAAAGATGGCAGTCAACGCCGTTGCGTAGACTACCGGCGTCTGAACTGAGTGACTCGAAAAGATGCCTACTCGCTCCCGACGATTAGTTCCACTGTAGGAAACTTCGGCAGTGCGAGGTACTTTCCAACCCTGAATGCCTCCAAAGGTTACCCACAGGTCCGGATGGACGATCGTGACCGATGCAAGACCGCGTTTACGTGCCACAGAGGGTTGTTCGAGTTTACTCGTATGCCCTTTGGTCTTTGTAATGGTCCGGCCCCTTTTTAAAGACTGACAGACCGCGTTCTCGGGGAAGCCGAGTGGTCACACTGCTTATGCTACCTTGACGACATCGTGATTTATTGACAGACCTTCGAAGAGCACTTGACCCACGTTGCCGATGTGCTCGAGAGGGTGTGAGCTGCCGGGATGACTTTGAATCCGGCGAAAGCCTTAATCGCGCAGACTTGAGTTCAATTAATCGGGTTTACGCTGGGCGGCGGCTCCATTGAGCCGGACGGGGAGAAACTTCGAGCCATCCTCGATTTGCCAGTGCCAAAGGACGTACGTACGCGGCCTGCGTCGCTGTTTCGGAATGGCCAACTACAGGTCGTTCATTGCGTCCAGCGCCCGAGTGCAGGCACCCTTGGACACCCTGTGCAGCTCAGGCTCCCCGGCCTGACCAGAGAGTTCGTTATCCTGACTGGCGCGAGCGGTTTGGGATTAGGAGCCGTCCTCCTACAGGCATTTGATGCCTTCCCTATTGCAAAACCCAGTGCCACCGGGACCCAGTGCGCCGGATTATGGGCCCAGTGCCGCGCGCTGGATGCTGGGGCGCTGGGCAGGCGCAGCGTACTGGGAGGCACTGGCTACTCGTGCGAAAAACAGCTCTAGCGCGCTAAATATGCGCTGCCTGGACACCGTATATATTTTTTTCAATACAGAAAGCAGCAAAGAGCGTTTTAGTGGAATAAAAAAACGTAAAAATAAAACGGATCCGACCAGGATTTGATCATCCGACCTACAGATCCCAAGCCCGGCACTTAACCACTACGCCGCGCCAACATTTTTTCTACTTTATTACATGAAATTATCGGTTGTGTCAAACCAATCCAGTTACATTACATATGAACATACATGAGAAACAAATTCACACATAGTATGCAGTCCAATGACAGTTCAAAATTCTGGCAAACAAACACAAGCGTCCAGACGCGAAATCCATTCAGGTACGGGATCATATGTAGCCACCACACTACGGACTTGAGCAGTCTCTTCTCGGAAGAAAGACCTTGTCGAGCGACGTGGCTCGGCGTGTCTGTCGATCATTCGACTTCTCCATAATGAATAAAGTCCTAATAACATAAGCAAATCGCATGGTGTATTACTGGCTGTCTTTTTGAGAGGAAGGAACCGGATACCATAATATGTGAGAGGAATGTCTTTTTTGATAGTTTTTTGTAAAATGCCCCAAAAATGAAATGCGTCACGACAAAGTATAAAGCAATGTTCTATTGTCTAGGGTTGATTGCAAAGTCTACAATTTGTATTCCAGGGTACATATAGTCCTTTTTCCCGAAGCCACGTTTTAAATGGCAGTGTGGAGGTGTGCAGATTAAAGAAAAACGTTTTCGCTGCTGGTGCAATGCACATTCTACGGACACGGCAAAGAACATCTTGACCAAATAGAGACATATACGGCTTTCGGTACAGAGGTTCAGGGAAAGGGTTATCTATAAGCGCTAAATTTAGCGATGTGCGATTAACAGTAAACAAATATTCAAAGACGAATCTGGCTTTTAAGAATGAAATAGTGTCGACAAGTTCATTTAGGAAGCCCCATAACGGTAGTTCTTGAGCAAAGTTTGTCGTGACAAAAAGAAAAGGGAGGTGTGACGCAAGACGTGCTCGATTAACTGCGATAAGGAATGAATGACGCACATTTTTAAGGTAAAATAAGCGCATGACGAATTGTCGCACAAACAAATGCAGAAGACCCAGGCCTCTCTTTTCAAGCGGGAGAAAAAGGTTGTCCCTTCTCATGGCTTCCCATGATGAATGCCAAATAAAACATGCAAATATTCTATGAAAGGCCTGGACATGGACACGTGAGCAGTGCAAGACCTGCAGAACACAAAGAAGCTTAGAAGCGAGGAATGTATTGCATGCCTTAGCTCCCACAAAAATGGAGAGATCACGTCCCTGCCAGGTTGTCACCTTTCGACGGATAGTGATTATCGTGGACGTCCAATGAGGTCCACTATTACGGAAGTTATCGTGCAGTACTCCAAGATATCGCAACAGAGACTGATTCCAATGAATATTCGCGAATACAGAGGGAGTGAGTGCCCACATGACTTGCCAAAAGCCTCTACTTTTGTCAAAATTTACAGTAGCTCCTGCAGTCTCACAGAAACGCAGGGTAGCGTTTATTGCCTTGGTAATGCTTGGCTTATCGACGCCATAGAAGGCTATGTCATCTGCATAAGCAAGCACTTTAATTTCCTCATCGGCATACCTGTATCCTTTAATGCTCGAGTCGCAAAGCACGCTTAGGCAAAGCGGTTCTAAGTATTGGCGAAGAGTAAAGGCGAGAGCGGACAACCCTGGCGAACGGATGACTGTACTTGTATTATATCTGAGAGGGTACGGTTCACAATTAATATTGTAGTGCAATGTTTATGACAAAGTGTTATACCAATGTATAATACATCCCATAACTGAAGATGTCGCAGTAGTTGGAACAAAAATTCGTGTTGAATCTTATCAAAGGCTATGGCGAGGTATATCTGGAGAAGAGCTACTTGATCCGTACTACCCTCTATGCACTCAAGGACTGAACGTGCGATATGAACATTTGTCTTTATAGAGCGGCCTAGAATTTCTCATGTTTGATGATCACCTACTAATTTAGTAATGACTGTCTCCAATCTATTTGTCAGTACTTTTGCGAATATGCTGTAATCCACGTTACATAACGATATCGGCCTATATCCGTTTACCTTTTTTATTATTTCATCATCAGTGCTCTTTGGTATTAAGGTTGCGTGGCCCTGATAGAAAGATGGAGGAAGCTCACCATATTGATAGGCTTCATCGAAAAGCTGCTCAAGAAAAGCACACAGGAATTGCTAAAATTTTATATAAAATTCAGCACTAAGGCCATCAGGACCAGGTGTCTTGTTCTTCTGCAGCGTTTGGACGGCAAAATTAATTTCTTCTCGAGTTATTGGCCCATCAACGCTGAGTCGATCATCTTCTAAGGGTGGCATAAGCGAAATAAACTGATCAGCGTTTTCTTCGTATCCAATCTGAGGCTTAACTGCAGTGAAAAGATCTTTATAATGAGCTTAAAATAGGCTTATTATTTGGAACGTTTCTCTGTATATGGACCCACCAGACTCAATTTACAATATTTGATGGAAAGCGCGTATCGCTTTTCATTACCGAGAGCCTTTTTGTGGGCTGCTCCTCTGTGAAGCGAGTTGAGCGTGAACGCACCATTGCTCCTTTGTACACTTCCGAGTCGTATTTCTGTATTTGTGCGTGAACTGTATTTACTTCATCGCTATACAACCTTGGTTCCTGGCTTTCGAAAGCGTGCATCTTGTGAAGTAGATCATGAAGGTAATGCTTTTTTCAGCTTTTTTTCTTTGAGACAGCTCACATGAAATGGCAATCGCCTTATTTTTTACTCTATTTTTCAACATTTCCCATTGAGCAAACAATGGAAGCTGTTGACATTGTGTTATTTCTAGCCATAAGTCTTTCACTTTGTTTACAAAACTTTCCTCTCGCAAAAGTTGTGTATTAAGTTTCCACCGTTCCCAGTTTGGAGCAAACTTGCGAAATTTTCGGGGACCCCATGAAACAGCTACTAAACAGTGGTCTGTGAAAAATACAGGCTTCACGGCGTAGTTGTGAATGTGAGACCAGAGATTCGTCGAAACATACACACGATCAAGTCGAGCATGGGAGACGCCTTCAAAGTGCGTGAACCGCACCCAAGAAGGTGTGTAGGCTCCCACGTCTATTAGATTGTGATGTTCCGTTAACTGATGCAGGAAAGTAGCACTTGCACCATAACGATTAGTTAGGTATGAGGAATCTCTGGAATGACAAACACAGTTGAAGTCTCCCAACAGTACAAAATCTCTGTCAGTATCCAGGAGCGGAGTAAGTGAGAGGAAGAAAGCCTTCCTGTCACTCATTTTTGAGGGACCATAAACGCAAATAAACCGCCAATTACGGGAATGAAAAGAGAGGTCACAGCATATAAGGCGGCCTTCCCCATTAACACGTAGCGAAAATGAAGAATGATTTAAGTGCTTTCTGACTAACAAAAAGCATCCAGCGGAAGCACCACATGCTTGGCTAGTACACACCTCGTAATCAGGTTGAGAAGTTTGCAGCGCAAGGTTGACATCACCAGCAGACAATATCTTTGTCTCTTGCACTGCACCAACATCAACTTCATGCTGCCTAAGCACGTGTCGTAACTGCTGCTGATACCTTACATTCCTCAGCCCACGTACGTTGAGTGTCGCTACACATAAGGGGAGGGGGAAGGCGGTAGCCATTTTCCTCACTTAAAGCTTTTGTGTTTCCTCGCCCTTGGCCATAGGTAAATCTGTGGTCTTGCTCCCTTTGGACTTCTTTGTGGCACTCTCCTGACCACGCTGATAAAACCGGCACGGCACATTATCACCGGGAGAGGGAGTCCGCTGAGCCCTAGGAGACACTGTCTCGGGTGCCTGTAGTGAACTTTCTGTTGCTTCGTCGTTGCATGATGCCGGACGTTTCCTTGCCTGACTTATGTCCATCGCCTCTTCCTCTTCTTCCTTGTCATCAGGGGGCTTTTCTTTAAGGCTTGCTAGGCCAGGCGGGCAAAGTGAGTCATCCTCGCCTGTAGCTTCGCTAGTATTACTTGAGCTGTCGTGACTGCTTGGCATTGGCTTCAAGGACTCCTGGTCTTCGTCCCTAATGCCACCTGTAGTCTCTCCGGTGGCGTCTACTACCTTTGTAGAATCCATGAGATGATCCAGTTGTGGCTCGTCTGCGCTACATTGCCCAGAACGAAGCTTATTGGCGTAGGTGGACACGCAGGCGTCCGCTAAGTAACCAAATCGGTGGCACTGTAAGCACCTCGGTGTTCTGCATTGTCGCCGAACGTGTCCCACACGCTTGCAACGAAGGCACAGCGGAGGCCTACCGGGGATTAGTACGAGGCACTGGTGTCCATAAATGGACACAATGTGCGGTATTGAGCTTACGGTGATAGTGTCCTTGAGCACCAAGGAAACATCCGGGTTTGTTGTCACCCACTGTTCCACACCAGTGCATCTCGATACTTCTCTCTCCATCGACTTCACCAGACCATATGCCTGCAACGCCTCTTCAACGCGTCGTGGTTCAAGGTGAGGTGGAAGCCATACTAATTTAAGCTTGATGTTTCCAATCTCCGGATCTATCACCATGCACTTCAGCCCTTTGACACGGAGCTCACCACAGGCGACGAGAGTCTGTTTTGCCGCACTATGCTAGCGCAAGTAACCATCCATACATGGCTCATTTGATACTGTCCGACACCTACAATATCTGAAGTATTCACTACCTCAAGCAGAGCGTCTCGGAAGTCAGGAGCACGGTATGGTCTGCCACTCAAGTCCGCATGAAGGAAAATAGAATTCAAAACATCGTTACCGGTTGGTAGACGCGGGAGGACAACTTTGTAACTTGCATCTTCGTTCAAAAACGGGGTCGACGATCCTCGGCCTGAGGCCGATACGCTGTTTCCAGCAGAGAGCATTCTCGAGCACAGCCGTTCCGCACGCCACGCCAACAAACAAACATAAACGGATAATTTTCCATATCAAAATCGAGAAGCAGTTTTAGTTTCGCAGAGCTACGTCTCGCACAGACATGGTAGATGCGCTATCACCCAGCAACTAAAGCTCACGCCTTTACTACAAAGAAATATTTGCTGTCCGCATTCAGTAGCATGCTCTGAAATGCCACAACATCGATTTTCACTTGCCATTGGTATTTTAACTTCGAAAAAAGTCCTAAATGAACCGCTGACCCGGGACACTGTATGGGCTGTTACTGCCGATTTCGATAGCCGTTTCTTGTTCTTCACGCGATGGATATGCAACGTTTTGTTAGTTCATTGATGCCTTTCAGTCAATGCGTCTGCCTAGTCGTATATCTTCGTCAGAGAAGCGCAGGCTAGTGCTGGGAGCCTTCGGCGATAGCACATATACCTGTGTTTATTACGCGTAAGATCCGCGGTCACCGCTCTTTGTTCTGGCACTTTAGACATGAAAAAATTGTTTATTTAAGAACACTGATGTGAAAGCTGAAATATAGAGGGATTTATCCGTGTTAGACTTCTTGATTCCTGAGTCTAGACGCGCCGATAGCGTGAAGACGGACTTGGCGGATACCCTATATAGGCCTAATCTTCGGTGGGGAGTGATATCGGCGCGGGTAGCCGGCGAAAGCTATTTGAGCCTCAGAACTTTTTTTTAGTACAATAGGGAAAGTGGAAGCGCAAGAATCACCTCAGATTCGTTATCGGTGCGACAATATCCGTCAGCGATATGCTTCGAACTCGGGATACGTTCGCGCGCGTCTGAACAACTTCTGCATTTCATGTCCACTCCGCAACACTGCGACTACGGCGACAACTCCCAGTCATATGTTACCAGCGAACTGCAGCGACAACCAGCGCCTGTACAGCACAAACTAGTGCGCCCCAGCGCCATGGCAGTGGAAACAGCGTCTCTTCCAGTGTTACCCAGTTCTTATCCAACGTTCTCACTGGTGTCTCTGGGACTCACTGGTGTCCCAGTGAGTCCCAGCGAGCGCCAGCGTACCCAGTGCGACCCAGTGCCAGAAAACGCGCTGGTTTCACACTGGAAGGCGCTGCTTTTTGCAATAGGATTGTTGCAGCCGCTCCTTAACACCTTCGGTGAGGAATTATTCCGTGACCGAGAAGGAATGCCTCGCCATTGTGTTTGCACAACATAAGTTCCATGTCTGCCTTGACGGGACGAAATTTGTCGTGCAAACAGACCACAGTGTGCTAAGCTGTCTGATGCGGCTCCGCGAGCCTGCAGGCCGGCTCGCGCACTGGGCCCTCCTGATACAGCATTATGACTTGTCAGTGCAATATCGAAAGCGGAGCACCAACGTCGTATCTGACGCGCTATCTCGTGCTCCATTGTCCACCGGAAGCCTTCCTCTAGGTGCGACAGCCAATGGCGGCGCCTTTGCTCCAGCAAGTATCAGCGGCGAAACGGTGGCCGAGCCGCCAAGCGGTGAGAAGGGTGAGTCCGCAAACCGGCAAGCCCGTACCGCTATCCAGACAAGCAGCGCGAATCCACGATGCCCAAGCGGGCGGCAGGAATGGTTGCAGTCTTGAGTGTAGACGAGACCAGACCCCCCTGCGTGGGTACTGGAATCGCATTCAGCCAGAAAAAGCTACTGACAGCCCAGCAAAATGACCTATTTTGTCGCGATTTGAGCGATGGTCTCCGGGAGACAGAGCGCGGAGACGCTGCTTGCACTGCAGCGGGCGCGGCGGAAGCGGAGCCTGCGTGTGTCGCTGTGGCCTCTGGGGATTCATATTTGCGGGGTCATGATGGGCTCGTGCTGAAGTACATAGCCAGAGATGATGAGTCCGTAGACGCTTTTGAGGTGGTTATCCCCAAGAGTCTGAGAGGCGCACTGTTGCGATTCTGTCACGATGAACCCTTGGCCGGTCATTTTGGTGGCTGCAAAGTTTTTACGAAACTGAGCCAAACTGTCACCTGGGCGGGCATGAGGGGGGATATACACTGCTATTGCCGCTCCTGCAGTGTCTGTCAAATGGTGAAATCACGAGGATCCAAGCCACCTGGACTGATGAAACCAATTAACAGTGTGCGTCCGCGGCAGCCACCTGCGATCTAATGGGGCCTTTCCCCAGGAGTAAGCAGGGTTATAGCTACTTGTTGGTAGTTGCTGATCACATTTCCAAATCGGTTGAACTGCACGGGTGGTGCTAGGGCAGACCCTAGAAGTGTTCAATCGGTTCGGCTATCCGGTTGGCTGATCACCGACAATGCGTCCTATTTCACCGCTCGAGTGTTTGGTGCGACGCGCCGCTCCTTTGGAATTGATCACCGCACAACTTCGCCCTACCACCCCCAGTCCAACCTAACAGAGCAAACGAACAGAACGCTCAAACCCATGCTGTGTGCCTTTGCCGAGCGCCAGAAAGATTGGGCAGATCACTTGAAGGAGCTCGCGTTCGCCATCCGAACCTCTGAAAATCGTTCAACTTGTTTCTCTTCTGCCTTCCTCAATTTTAGAAAGGAGCTTGCGAACCCCATGACCAGTGTAATGCACCATTTCGGAAATCGCAGCGCCGCGAGAAAACCGAGCGGGTGCGCGACGCATTATGGGAAAAATGAGCGAGCGCCGACGGACCGCCCGTCTTGGCTGCCTCCTGCGTTGCATAGCTGGGGTGTGTGTGTGTGCTCGTGCTTCGTTTGGTTTGAGATTTCGTGTACTGTTTGGGGGTGGGCGGTTGCAGGTGCGTTATATTAACTGTTACGTGCCTGTGTGTTTCTTAGTGACCTCAGCCACTAATGCGCGCGATGTTGTCCAAGTGGCGAGGTGGCGGTCAGACTTGTTGTGTGCCTGGTTGCGAGAACAACACGCTGAAAGACAAGAACGTTTCATTTCACGCGTTCCCTGCAAATGAAAAAGAAAAAAGAGGAGTGGGTGAGAAGAATCATACGCCAAGGAAGTGCTGGTCGCTTCTCTTTGTGGCAACCTTCTAAGCACCACCGGATATGCGGAGCTCACTTCAACGCTAGTGGACGCCGTGGTTATCTGGACCGGCTGCCAAAATTTCCCCCATAAAGTCATCAATCAACTATCTCCTTCTTTAACACCGGTAAGTGTATATATTCAGATGGTTATTGCATGTTATCATAACTTGCAAATTTTTTCCAGTCGCGAAACGCAAGAAGACGAGCTCCCAGACTGCCTCTGCAAGCCCTGTGCTCCTTCTGAACGAGTTGGAGATGGGCTGCATAGTTGACGTGCCCCAATGCGATCAACGTAAGAGACGCTTTAACTGTGCCATCTTTTTTCTGAGGCTTCGGCTTTGTGTGTACGCATTTTCACGAAAGTGTATTATACGCAGAAAGCGACGTTGTTTCCCAGGAGCCCACCCAGCTGACCTTCGGTGCACCGGCTTCGCCTCGCACGGGAACGGAAGGTTAGTGAGGGTTCAAAATTCTCGCTTTCTTCATTCCACTATAAAAACTTATTTTTCGCATTTAACGGACCCCTATCGCGCCCACTGATGCCGGGGTCCACGGGTGCTGTGGCAACCGGTATATTAATAGCGAGCGACTTCTTTATCCAGTGAAAACTGACCAAATTTTCTCCTGCGAAGCCAGTTTTTCGCAAGCTTTTGCAGCCAGCCATGGGAAGTCTGCATGTTAGGAGTGGCAGAACCTCATGTGTTCTGTGACATAAATATCATCAGAGATCTGTACCGTCCATGTGTTATTACTTCAGCGAGTTTTCTGATAAACGTGGTACCTGTTCCACCAGTGCACGCACTGTGAAACTTACCCATTTCATTTCTTTCACCTCGACATTATTCCCTTTACCCTAGCTTGGAGAAATGACACAAAAGTGAGGCTATCCAAATGTAGTGCAAATTTGGCGGACCAATACGCTGGTAGCACAAGCTGCAGTGTCGTCGAACTGCGTGCTCAGGAGGGGCACAAACAGCTCATGAGGTTTACGAGTATAACTGGATAGTATTAATCTAGGCTTGCTGGTTGGTAAGCTGCTTGCACAGGTGGATCAGTGGAGTGAAAGAGAGTTGGGCTCTGTGGCTTTGTCATCCTGGTTCTTTGTTGTCTGTATATCAATGTAAGCCGAGAGCAAATGTTCAGAACACACACTGTGGGCTGAAGTGACTATTTGAAACCCTGAAATCTGCATTAAAGCAGGGCCTAACTGTTCGCAAATCAATAAGCAGTTCATTTTTTTAGGTGCCGACCACTCGTACTCCATGGGGCCTCCAGACGCAGCATCTGCTGTCACACTAAGAAAAGTCAACCTCGAAGTTTCTCGAAGTCTGTGGAAAACTAGAGCATGAAAATAGCTTGCTCCGCAAAGACAAATCTGTGTTCCAGAAAGAGGTTGAAGATCAAAAGGCTCAGTTGCACGATGTGAAAGTTGAGGCGCTCAAAGAGAAACTAAAACTAAAAGATCCTGTCTCCAAAGTTCACGATTTTGTTGCAGATGAGAAACGACTCATGTTTTATACGGGTTTTAACTCCTTCGAAAAATTTTATTTGTTTGTTGAACATGTTGAAGGCATGTACCAGGCACTGAAAACGGGTGCTGGAAGGCCACCAGCACCGACAATGAAAGAACAGCTCATTGCAGTGCTTTGCAGGCTCAGGGTTGGGTTACTGGAACAGGATTTGGCATATCGCCTGAAAGTGTCTGTGTCGACCGTGAGTGCTATGTACACATTTTGGGTTAATTTTTTGTTTGAAAGGCTAGTCCAGATACCAATGTGGCCATCCCGTAACACAGTGGACCAGTTCATGCCAGACAATTTTAAAGAATTGTACCCATCTACACGCATTTTACTCGACTGCACAGAAATGTTTATCGAGAACCCGTCTGACTACAGTACACAAAGCGACACTTTCAGCTCGTATAAAGAACACAACACCGCAAAAGGGCTCATTGGCATTACTCCAAACGGCTTCGTTTCTTTCGTGTCTAATCTTGCTCCTGGAAGACTTTCTGATCGAGAAATCACAAGACACAGTGGCCTGTATGAGTTGCTCGAGGAAGGGGACAGTGTAATGGCGGATAGAGGATTCCTCATTGAAGATTACCTCCGTCAGCTTGGAGTCGAAATAAACATGCCACCTATGTTGAATGGCAGCTCGCAGTTGTCGCTGACAGACGAGTTAGCAACACGGCAGAGAGCCAGTTTGCGAATCCATGTTGAGCGTGTCATAAGGGAAGTTAAAAACTTTAGAATACTCCGTGCTGTTTTTCCTAATGTTATGGCAGAGAAGCTGAACAAGATATGGAAAATTTGTTGTTATTTCAATAATTTCATGCATGAGCCCATATTCTACACCGATGAGCGATGGTGGTGCTTTTAATGTTTTGTACGTTGTGCACGATCGACTGTAATGCAGGGGTGCTCAAACTTTTTAGCCTTTTCAGTTGAAAAAAGACCAACCTAATTTGGATAAAATGTAGTCGGCTCCTAACATATTTCATTTCTGTTTTGGCCATCTTCGGTCACGGAGCCTCTATTAAAAATATTTGGTTTATGGGGGTTTAACGTCCCAAAGCGACTTACGCTATGAGGGACGCTGCAGTGAATGACTCCGGAGATTTCGACTACCTGGGGTTCTTTAACGTGCACTGACATCGCACAGTACACGGGCCTCTAGAATTTTGCCTCCATCGAAATTCGACCGCTGCGACCGAGACTTGAAAAGGTGCTGGCCGACATATGTAAAAGGGGTACGCAAGCTGCACAGCACCTGAACAAATACTTAAATTCAGTTATGACTGGCTGTATAGTGAGATAGCAGTAAGCAGCTAGAGCCTTAGTCCCAAAATAACTGGCTAAGGTGGATGAAGACATGCATGAACATAGGTGCTTGGCGATTCTAGGAAGTGTTCCAAGAAACCCAAGAGTTCCACAAAACGCAGTTTGAGAATCCCTACTGCCGTGCAAGGCATTGAACTTGCGTTAAAGTAGACTACTTCATGTACTAGAGCGGCATTTCTTGCTCTGCTGAAGTAAGTCTGAAGTCACTGTACAGGCTACATAGCGCTGCAATGCCTTATTTCTGTGTCGGTGTTGTGCAAATGATTTGAGCATAGAATGTGGCAGTACTATATCTGAGCCATGACTAAAAACCAAATCACCAGTCTCATCGCTGAGCTACACAGGCAAGATGGAAAGTTGGTGTTTGCAGCCTTTGTCTTTTCTACCACAGATTTTCTTTCCTAACTTTTTGGAATGAAATCTGTAAAGTGAATTTCCCTTTGTCATTTTTACATGTGTAAGTGACGTGCTCACTTTTGAAAAAAATTGTGATATGTATATGTATTGTACATTTGTTGTGTATGGTATATGTACAAAATTTGTATATGTATGCGAGTATTTCATCGCAATGAAATTTGAGAGCTTTATCACAAACTCTCATGTACTGTCCTGCATGGAATCCTTGAGGAAGAACTTATATAAATAACTGCTATCGCACTCAATATCAGTATGCAATACTCGAGATGCGGCAGGTTCGAGCTTGGTCGTCAAAGCAGTGCGAGCCCAGTGCTGCTCGAAACTTGTGCATTAGCCCCTCAGAGCAGAGATGAAGTATGCTGAATGTGCACCTTGGGCATTCTCTATGACGGCACATTGATTTACTGCAAAGCATAAACCTTCGTTGGTTCACTCCACGTATGTTACAAGTCGTACCGAGTGCAAGAGTACTTACACTACGGAGAACACACTTGTCACTTCGCAAAGATTTTGCTTGCAACTTTCAATGCGGTTTCCTTACAGAGATCAATGTGAAGTCACTATCATCCTCAAGTATAGGAAATGTTGAAGTAAGTAGCTGCCCAGACAGCTGGGTCTTAGAGTGCATTATGTATGTGTTCAATGACAAAGCAGCAAGACGTGTGGTGCTTGACATTTACTTTTTACACACCGATTAGTTGCACACACATTTGAATAGGTGGTGGCAACACATGCACGTGACCATAACACAGAAAAACACTTTCTTCATTTCTTCATGAAGACTAATGCAATACAAGATATTTAAAAACCAAATATATATAAGTATGAACACATGTCAAAGCATGTTAAGAGTCCGAGCGTCTTGTCTTGCAAACCAATGTGACTTAATTAAGTCGTTGAAATTCACACAACAAGCACAGTGCTTTTGGTAGTTCTTGCAGCATTCCAGAAGACGTGGCAGCATTTTGGAAATCTAAAGCGAGCTGTCAAAAGTGATCCCTGAAGAGTGCAGTCTGTGCCATTATCAACCACAAAGTCGCCCCAGGAGAGTCCAGTCAAAGCCATTTGCCCCTGGAACTGGTAAAAGTACTGGTGCGTTGGTTTAAGAACTCCATTCTTCAGGTAGGATGCCGTATTGACAGCATTTTCTAATTCATCATCTCGTTTCTTGGCAGCTGAGAGGGTCTTAACTTCAAGGAGACCAAAATCTCCTCCCTCCTCTACAACACGGTCAGGCGTTGCACCAAGAACAGGGACACCAGGGTTGACGCACAACCCACAACAGTAAATCCTAACTGGGACCTTTCTCTTCTCTATGTAACGCTGTACGGCTGCATCTTCATTCCTTAAACCATCAGCCATGTATTTGGTCTGCATCTTGCTAGACCCAAGAGCCTCTTGAAAAATTTCTCGTCAGCTGGCTTCTTCCGTGACACCACGGGCAGAAAGTTGTTGTCCTCCAGCGTCTTGCATAGCATGGCGTTTGGAATATTTTTCTGTGTCTGATACATTCTCTTAATATGGTCTTCTGTCACTGTCAGAGAAACTGTGGTTTCTTGAGTCAGATGCCTGCCAGCTCTCATTGGCATATGTTTCACAAAACGTAGTTGTGAGAACTCGCGTGTGTGCACGTTGGCCTTCTTAGCTCCAGTACACCATGCTCTGGGTTTGTCTGTACACGACTGTGTGTCTCGCACGTAGGCTGCCCCAGAGCGCTTCAGGTCTAGTACAAACCACAGTAAGGAAACTACATGTTTACAAACGCCTGCAGCTCCAGCCCGGCAGTTGCAGGTTCCTTCAACCACAGTTCCATTTGACGAGAGCACAGCAGCAGTGTTATATAATTTTGCCAAAGAGAGCGATGCCTCCATGGTTGCTTTAAGAAAAGTGGAACCATGAGCCTTGCAAATAAGAACATTGTGAGCCTTATCTGCTTTAAACATCCTGTATCCGCTTACAGCATGCTTGTGAGCACCATGTGTATTCTGATGTGCCAAGATTTCTTGCTCTGAGAAACCACCCGGCACTTCTTTTAACTGCTTTGTCCATGGTCCTTTCGCTAACCTTGCTTGAAGAGGATGTGCATATTGAATGGCTCGTAGTGGTACCTGCAACATGGGTATAAGCAAGCGTCAAAATGTTTTCTTCGGCACTCCACATATAAACAGAGCATGGAAGCATACACAGCTGATCATGGGATCATCAATGCGATCTTGAAATAAAAGAGTATTCATTCATTGTGTCTTGGTCACTTGTGGCAAGCATGCTTGAAAAGCAACGCTGAACCCGTTTCGTTCACTACGTGCGGTCGTGGAGAATGTTGCAGAAGGACGGGCTCGGTAAGGCACTAGCTAACCTAAAACTCTGAGGCCGCCCTAGTACAAGGTACTGGCGCATTCAATACCTTTCAGGTTAGCCAAAACATCCGCCGCAGTTTTTTTAGACCGCATTCGCGTTACTTGTAGCCACCGAGGCACGTTCATAATTTGGGTGCGTCTATCTGCACTCCACGGTAGTAAGTAATGTACACCACGACCGAGATAGCACGAGCTGTCAAACAAACAGCAACTGCTATCTGTACCGCAATGCTATGCTCAGATATATACACAGAATGTAACAGTGCTAATACAAGAGCTTGTTGGTTCTGCTTCGTACTTGCTGCGTGCTATTCAAACAACACTATAGGCAAGAAAATGCGCTGGCACAAGCTAAGCGCCAACTCAGCTACTTATTTCTTGCGAGATGTACATTATTGAACGTATGCGCTGTCCGTTCCTTTCGACGATATACTTGTTTCAGACTTGTCCGTAGATTAAATAGCACGCTGTAACCAAAAGACTGAATGGACAGTGCTCGATAACGAGGTATTTTGCTGAAATACAGCGCATACATTCTCACAAGAGGGTGTCGCACTGTTGCAACAAACACGAATGTACTGTACGCTACGTACTACGCCTGCCGCCGGAACAGCCGCACAAACTCCGAAGGTTTGCGACGGGCGACTAGTAAATAAATGCACTGTTAGCGCGTGCTCACCAGCAAAACACGCCTGCCAGCCGTAGGATCGCGCTCGTGCCTTCCGTAGCATAGCTATAAAACGCTGACAACGGCGTTGCTATGCAACGCAAGCTCCGAGCGCGAGACACTGGTACATGTGCGCGCTTCACGTGCGAAACTACTCGCTTCGCGTTCGTAGCGTCGGCTGCATAACTACAAAAAAGTTGTACCGCAATGCAAAGATCACTTGCGTGGCGCAAACATGCAACAAAAGTATTACTAGCACTACAAAAAGTTTTTTTTTTTTTTACCTGCTGTTGCGCGACGTCCATGTCGTACCACTCCTGCGCCGGATCTTGCCAGCCAAGTTCACTCACAATTCCCAGCCTGCTTCGCGGCGGTCGCGTAGGGGGCGCGCGCAACTTTCCGAAATTAGAGTCACTGGAAAAAATTTCAGAGTACCGCAAAGGTCGGGATTTGACTGGCAACACTGAGCGGCCACCGCCATATACCTTCCAAGCCGACTGCGTTGTGGGAAGGCCGTCGTGTTGGAAGAGCTTGATATTCGGTGACACATCGGGTTGAGTGTTTACTGAAGTACAAATACTTTGTGCCCGGAGATAATGGTTGCTGAGAACGAAAATAAAATGTTATTTTGTGCGAAGTAATGCAGCCGGTGGTTGTTTTGCACGCCGATCGTGTTTATACTGCTGGAACTGTGCTACGATTGTGGGCGGCAGCTTAGCGCTGCTATCGGGAGCTTCTGCGCGCGCTTTTTTTTTCCCTACCGCGGATCGAGCTACGAAGGAAACATTTCGTCACTTCGAGCCGCAATGAGGCAAGCTTGTGCTTTTGAGCATTAACATCGTGGACCGCCGTCGGCTTCTATTGAATGTTTCCAAGCTGGACGAAACTAACACCTGACATTGTCACAGGCACGTACGTTCATTGTATAATTTCACAAGCTAAATCGGATACATTTAATTTAGTTTGTAAACGGATACCGCGCGTTCTCGATTCTGCCGGGCGACTTCGTCCGCCGTATACGCACGACACACTGCGACTGCCGTGTGCGCACCGGTGTTTGGCCGTGATCGTAAGACGATCTGTGCACAACAGGCGTAAAAACCAACTTCGATGACCATTTTTCGCACTAAATCTTGTGGAAGGTCAATATGGGCCATTTGCGTGATTACAGCAACGTATATGTACTTCTGTACACTGATAATGAGCGAGAGTTTGCTACATTGCGATTTATGAACGCGGCTGTCTAGTGCGTTTATGAGCGGCTACTCTTCTCAACTTATTTATGACTGTTTTCTTAGACTTCCAAGGTTTGCTGCCTGTGTAAAAAAAAAAAAAAGCAGGAACGCAGCACTTTTTTTTCTAAGTTACATAGGCGATGTATAAAATTCTTGTGCTTTTGGAGCGGTTTATGTAACATGCGTAGTGACAGAGTGAAACTAAAGCTACTGGGTGTTCTGTTGTTTTGTATTTCTTGTTATGCCTCAAGCACAACATTATTTGGTTATGCACCGTAGCATTTCAATATAAAACATAATATGTATGCTCCCTTCAGTTCATTGCATGTGCTCGGCTTACAAGCTCAAAATTTGAAGCATGTGTTGTGAATATCACCTGGCCGTTGGTTTCAAGCTCGAAATGCGTCTGTATAAATGAGCAATGGATAAGTGGAAAAAAGGAAGTGTCATGGGCCTCGTATTCGCCATGTTTTTATTGACTGCGATCGTCACGATCTGCGAAAAATAAGTGCCATATATGGGTCGAGTGACTCGAGGCGAGAGCGCGCTCACGTGCGCGGTGAAATCATGCGAGTACCTGGTGCACGTGAGGACGCGGAATTCTCGCGCGACAATTGTGCCTTCGCGTGCCACGAGCACGGATAACCCCGTGTGTTGAGCAACAAACGCGTACACGTGTACCCGCGCCAAGCGTGCAAGACGCGAACGATCCTTGCAATGAACTCCTATTTTCGTATCACCGCTAACACCGCGTGCACTTCGCTTAAATATCTTCTAAAACAGTGCCGAAAAGCACAAGCAAGGTGTACTGGTACATCGCACACGCAGGTATTTTTTGTAGGCTTGAAGTTCTCCTGGCCGATTCTGTGTAACCACGCAGAACGACGCTCTCGGTCATTTTTCCCGGTCGGAATCTGGAAAAAAGTCTTTCCAGACTCAGCTCGGTTGCTGCATCCGAAGGCGCAGCAGCCAGGCATGATTTCCTTGCAGTCAAACGCGGGCGCCACAATCGGATCACAATAAACGTAGGGAACCTGCGCTGCCTGCGCTCTAACTCAGCCGGCCCGCCCGGGGCTTGGAATGTATATGGCACCCCAAAGTCACGTGGTATGGTTGGGCCAATGAACGCGTCGGCGGCGCGGGGAAAACGAATGCGGTACTCTGAAAATTTTTCCAGTGACTCTATCCGAAATGGTCAATTCTCTGCCAGCACGGGGACGAGAAGGCGCAGGCAGACCGCTCTGCTTACGCATCGAAACTTCGGGACCGTCTTTGTCAGGCTTTCAGCAGAGCAAGGCAGAGCTTGACGAAGGCCAGAGCCTAGCAAAAGGCTTAGTACAATCGCAAGCACCGCCACCTTTCATTTAAGGTTGGCGACCTGGTCCTGAAGCGGAACCACACGTTTAGAGATGCTAATAAGGGGTTCTCAGCCTCGCTGGCACCTAAGTGGCTTGGTCCTACCGAGTTCAGAGAGCTTGCTCTCCCCTCGTGTACTTGTTAAAAGGTCCCCTCGTCCCCTGGCGTAAAAGATATTGACAAACAAATGGAGGCTGAGAATTTCGCCTCAGTATTGTGTAAGATCGCCGTTGTCGTGCTTCGCCGAGAGCAAAACCAGCTGGGCGCTTGGGTAGTGAGTCAGGAGGCGCTCTCTGTCGGCAAAGAGCCCGCTTCGCCACCTCAGGGCATGGTAGCCTGTCGCACGTGCGGTCTGGAAACGTGGGAAAGGGTGTGACGTCGGAGGCTCTTTGGCCCGGAAGCGCGGACGGAGGCGCCCTGCCTGGGACGGACCACGGGCAAAGCGTCATTAGGGCGTCAGTGGATATGCCTGTGGGACAAAGGGGCAACTTCAAAGCCAGAGGGGTCGGTGACCCGATGCGCGGTCTCTTGAGGAGGAGGCGAAACACGCACAAGACGGCACGGTGAAACGGTGGGTGCGCTTCGGCAGGGGTGCACTTTGCGGCACGCAGTGCGCGATGGTTTTAATTAAGCTGCGAGGGTGGGGCGACGCAGATGTTCGTTCCCCGTAAGTGTTCTTCAAAATGTAGGGAGACTTTCTACCATACATGTCGCAGAGCAGGGTGGTTGCAATGCTACTTGTTTATTCATTGTTTGGCGGTTTTTTTCTCTCCCTCTATCTCTCTGAATGTTCCGAGGAACGCACGGAGAGGGTGAGAGAGAGAGAGTGACCAGTGAGTGACAGCCCAGTTGAACCAATCTGGTCACTGGGCTGTCGTAATTTGCCGTGAGGAGATTCGGGAGGAGCAACTGAAGGGTTAAAACCTGGCTCCCGACCTCCCCCGGGGTTTATGAGTGCAGAAAAGGTACTCTGCACTTTCGGCTCTGCCGAGTTAAGGCGCCGGTTCCAGTGTAACCGAAGGGTCTTGACGTACGAGCCGTGTTATGCACTATCGGCTATGTTGAGTTGATATGTCAGACTCACTGTAAAAAGCTGTCGATGTGAATATTGTGTACATTAAATATATTCTCCAAGTGCAAACGTTTATGGCATCCCATCTCTAATGGAAGAGGTGAAGTGACGACGACGGCAGCTGAAGAGAAGTTTCTCTACCAAGTAAGCTGGTTACGCCAGCTTGGAGCACTCTGTGCTACGAGTGTAGGAAGGTAGAAACATTAGTTCCCCCTTCGGCGAAACTTAGCCGTGTCCATGTCGCAGACCTGACAGCCTATGTCTCTCGGCCGGACGATTTGACGCCAAAGCCCGTTCGCACAAGGCGCCACCGACAGGACACACCCGTTGTGACCGACGACAAACGGTATAGTCGGAGGAAACGATCACCTGTGTGACATGCCGCCGGACGGCGCACCCTATCCGCAACCGAAGAAGGCCTTCAGGCAACGCGCAGCCTCTGTAGGCAAACTTCTTTCTCGATGGGCGTTCCCCGAAAAGAAGTCTTGCCGCACTTCATGTTAAGTAATTTTGCTCAAAGGACATGTTTTATTTTTCACTGTGTATATGCTATTTAGTATTACTCATGCGTAAATACTTTTTATTGCTGTGCATGTAAGGGTTGTTACTTTCCAATGCGCATGTATGCGTTCTTGTTTGCATTGCTGTAAACAGCGACAACCACAATTTTTCGTATAGTCAACTTACTGCCAGTGCTGTGTCGCGGGTTTTCTTCGCTGGCCCATTCGGGGCGGCAGCCGTTGCGGGAACGCGGCGCAGAGTGGCGGTTTTATTTTGTATGTGTTTTTTCTTTGGGAGGCCAGTTCGCACGTCGGCTACTGTTTTCCACTCGAAGGGGATGCTGCGGTCGCCTGGCGCTTGCTTCCGGAAGTGCGCATGCGGGAGGACCGCCGTAACGGCGTTGCAGGGTTGTGGTATGCTTACGCGGCTAGTTGAAGGCAGCAGCGGGAGTGACTGCCGAAACGGCGTGCAAGACGCTTGTTGTGTCGTTGTTATTTTGTCGGGCTCTCCGATGCGACCGCTGCCGCTTTGTGTGCGCGCGTCCGGTGGCGTTTCTGTGGACGTTTCTCTGGGTGTCGTGTGTACGTGCGTGTGTGATTGCGACCATGCCCGGGGCGAGTGTGCGTGCACGCTTCGTTGGACGACCTAGATCGGCTGCAGCACCTCCGACTTTGTGTCTCTACTCGCACCGTCCCGGGGAAAAGCTAGCGAAAGAGTGCCAAGAGAGGGGAGCACAGCATTCCGTCAGCACCACTACGGGCCGCGGCGCGAGACCCACCTCGCTTCACCCGGCTGGAGGGGGCATGTTTTACGGCTTCTTCCTGTTAACGAGTAACGTGATAAGGCTGCGCCGGCGGTCCTGGCCGAGTTCCTTCTAGCGCGTCCACATCCCAACTTAAGCAGCCAACAAGCCAGGGACTGGCGCCGCCTTCAAACAAACACATACCCGCACATATCGAGACTGCACGCAATCTTTCCAGAGGTATACACAACAGGGACATGTCCGTGGTGTAACGACCACACAGTCACACTGACACACATTACTTACCAGTATACGGAGCGCCCAGCCCAGGCAGTATCTAGGCTGGTGAGCTCATCACAAACACTCACGACGAGGTCTTGGGAGGCACGGCTTTCCGAGCTGGCACTGGGAAGCCAACTGGCGACCCTGGACCAGGCCCGGCGAGCCGCTACGGCCAGTGGGGCTCTACCAGAAGGCTCCACCCGAGATTAACCCCACGGAGTTCTTTCGTACAATAAAAAAGTTTCTTCTCTCTCTCTCTCTCTCTAGCGCGACTTTAGACCGCGGTTTGTCTGTGTGTGTTACAGTGTATGTGCCTTGGTGGCCGCCTCGGTGTGGGTTGAGACGGACAAGCGAATCGGGAAGCTTCCCGCGTTTTTCTGGGCGCCACCGTAACTCTAGCGCGTTGTGCGCGAGCACTTGTATCCCTGACCTCGAAGCGCAAGCCGCACCATTCATGGCTGCGCAATCCTCCACGAGCGGCGACCATCGCGGCGGCTCCGCTTTGCGGCGTCCAGGGTCAAAGGAAAACGAAGGGTTTGGCTCGCAACGGGACCAGGTGGCTGGAGGCCGGCTCGTCACCTCGGTGGAGCCGCACACGAGTGCTCGGTGACAGGACCGGGGTACGAGAAGTGTGGCCACCTGAACGTGCCAGCGTGATGAGGCGCCGCCTTTGGCTTTCTGCAGCAGCGCCCCACAGAAAGCGCAGAGGCGGGTTCGCCGAGATCGGGAGGTGAGCCTGGCGCCCCATCCATTCCGAGGGCACACGGTGATCGATGGGTGCTGCTCGGCGGCGGCGCAGTTCCCCTTCTGGACGGCGTCCGCTGCTGGGGCTTTGTGCAACGCCGGTCTACTTGCAATGCCGCTACAAAGGATCTATGCACCGGGCTCGAGAAAGGGCCCTATTCGAGACTGGTGCTGGCGACACAATCCGGCACCAAGGTGCACTCAGACGGCAGACTCTGATATGGCAGCCCTGTGCCAGGAGAATCCTGAGTTCGCGGCAATGGTCGGTGCAGCGACCCCGGCGGTGGCTGTCAGGGAGAGTGCGGTGCCAAGCGAAGAGACCAAACTGAAGCACTGCGGAGCTTCTCCCGCGCCACCGCGTCATACTGAAGCGCTAATGCGCGAGTTGGGGAGACATTCGTGGCCGTGACTGGGGGTTGCGCGGAAGGGGGGGCACAGGGGCGCGCTGGCACGGACATAACCTTATATGCTACACCCGTGAGTGCCGTTTTTCTTGCTCTGGCTGCTATTATTATTATTGTTGTTGTTGTTGTTGTGTTTAACTTTTACAATCTTATACGCGTTTTTGTTTGTGTAACCGTAGATAATCTTCGTTGCGGTCGAACAATATTGTCGTTTCCCCCACTCCTCTGTGGCTGTATTTGTTGTTTGTTAATTTGCGTGTGTGTGTTTTGCTATGGTATAGGCCGTGATTTATAAGAATACTATAAGGATGTAACTTTATGCAATGGTTTCCTGCCGTGCTTTCCTTGTATGCATCGGTAATAATTTTTTTTCTTGTTTATTTTAACGTACACATGCATGGAAGTGTTTAGGAATATTTGTTAAAGATTTGTTCGGGCTGAGCTTAGGTTTGCGCGCTCCCCGCTGGTCTGACCACGTCAGGACGGTGGGAGGGCAGTTTAGCAGGGGAGAGTGTGGGGACTGTGCAGTCCATTTCGTTCGAGCGCCACAGCGCGGCACGTTTTGGACACAGGAGCCGCATCGAGGCGAGCTCGCTTTCGAACTTCGCGCGCGCGGTCCACCGCTTACCCTCTCTCTCGTTCCTCCGAGGGCGCCGAAAAGCAGCGGGACCGTAAAACACTTGCTGCTGTCAGCCCCCGAACGGTCCAGGGGCTCACCCGATTCGATCAGTCTGTTTGGGTGGGAACCCGCGTTCCCTCTCTCCTGGCGGCTCAAACCAACCGAGGAGTGGCAACGCGGGGAGAATCTCTCGGACAGCGAAAAGGTGCGTACTGATTTCCGATTCTCCCGGTCACCCCTTGGGTTGGCCGGTCTTGCCGAAGGTCCTCGACCCAGGTCCTCGACCCGAGACTCCTGTTCTGGAGACTACGCCAAGGAGACGCGGCTCACTTGACGTGCGCTGTCGTACTGCGCCGAGTCGCCCTCGGAGGCTGCTCCGAGCTGAAGGAACTTTGCCCTGGTAGCACGGTCATTGGGAACCATCCTCCCGTAGAACAACGTGTTACCACGTTTTCTGATACTGAGTGTCACCCTTGACTTGCGGGAGCTTCGGCTCACAGGCCCTGCGCCGATACGGGTGGAGCAGTTATCGTAAACGCCAAGGTGGTTGTCTAATAAACGCTTTCCTTGTACTCTGGGCCTTTTGTTTGCGGCGCTCTGTTTCGCCCCCCAAAGAAGACCGAACGAGCGTCCGCTTCGGACACACGCAACACACGCGGCTGAGCTGATCGTCCCCCTGGGAGGCTCGGATCCTAGGACCCGCGCGGTGGTCTAGGTGACTCCCGGCGGAGCACCGCTATGGTCGAAGACCACAACTTCTGTGAGCTATTTTGTACTGTTATCCGCCAGTAGCTCCTCGTCATCACTAGGAAGGTGATGTACTTCGCTCTGCATGCCGACCTCGTATAGCAGTCTTTTGAAGTTGTACCTGGGTAAACTATGCCTCCGTTACGACGTTTAGCTGACAATAGTCAATAGAAACTTGGATACTTGCGTCTTTCTTAGCCACACACACAATGGGATGTGCATAATTACTCTCAATGGGATGCACCAATCCCCATTCCGAGAGGTGTACGAGCTTCATGACGAAGTGCCACAGGTATGCGATATGGGTAGCTATATCAGTATGCGATATGGGTAACCGTCGTGCCGAGGTAGGTTCAATTGGTCCTATGCAGTCTAGGAAAATTACCTGAAATGGTTCCCGTGATCGCGTCAGTAGCGTAATTGGCCCCCTGTCGATGGTACTTTTTCCTTTAAAAACCTGACATACATGATACGTCTGGCAGTGCTTCTTAACATAAGCTGAAAGGGTGAGCCAAAAAGTGCGCTGCGGATTCACTGATTGGTTTTCTTCTGTGAGAAGTGCCCTCCGCACAACATATCATGAGCTAGGATGAGCATCCCATTTCAGCGTCTTCGCGTTAGCACGATCTCCCAACAGGGCCTGCTATCCAGTTGCTCTGTATGTAACAATACGCCATCTTCTATCACCATGTCATGCGTGCTTGCTGTAGTCCGTGCATTTCATAAAGAGGGATCCTCTCTCTGTTCTCTCGCAAAGGTTGGATCAGCCGTACCTTCCTCCGGAGAACGCAGTGGAGAGTCCTCCTCCTGCCCTCTTTCCACCCTATGGTTGGCTTAGTGATCTCGCTCGACCCAAACTCCAGCCCTGGAGCTTCGTTGGGGCCATCCTCGCCTTGTGTTATCTCAGTTTCTACCTGTACTAACCTCGCCGCGTGTTTGTCGGCCTTTTTTGTCTCTTGCTCCAGCTCTTCAAAAACGGCGGCGGTCAGCAACGTATCACGTCCTGCGCTAACTGATCAGTAACTGCACACAATGTCAACAATTGTGTTTCCTCCACTATCTTTTGCGGGTAAACTCAAAGGCACATACGTGAGGTCTGCTAATATATTGTGTGCCCGAATGCTCTGCGCAAGCGGACCTTACCACTACATTCTAATTTTACTTCACGTCGTAGCATGCTTCTTTTCAGTATATTTATGTTGGTGTAGTGCGCAAGCGTGGCCTCTTGACGCAGAACATTGCCACTCAGCCGGACAAACCAGACGTCATTCTAACAGAGAAACCCAACTATGAGGAGTGAGTGAGTGAGCGAAACAACTTCATTCGATTCACTATAGACGTAAGCAAACTCAACGTCACCTGGCTAGGTCCACTCGGGCAGGAGTGAAAGAAAAATTGGCAGTGGCTTAGCTTGGCTACGCCAGGATATACGTAGCGAAAGCTAAGGCATACTATGGTTAGCCTTGGTTAATCTTGATTGCAAGTACAGGTTACTCTGCTTGTCTAGCTATGTTGCGGCGTTTAGGTAGTCGTTCGGCGCGCTGTTCGTCTGTTTCCTGGGCGATTCGTTTCCTCTTCATCTCGTTCCGATGTCGATTCCAGGCCTCCTTCTGCTTATCAGAATTGTCGCCGTCCATACTGCCGCCTTAACTGTGGTTGCGGCGCACGCGAGCTCTCCTTTTCAATCCTCCGACATGTTACCAAGCATGTGACGCAGCTGGCGAATCGAGGAGATGCGAACGCAACAATGAGGAACGCGGTGTGCCTAGGAACGCGGTGTGACGTCATGTGCCTCCTCGGAGCACGGCCACGGCAAAATCGCAAGTTCGCGGCCAGTAAAGCTTTCGCTTTAAAATGACGCCGACGACAACGAAGCGCGCACGGCTTCTTTTGTCATTGGACCCCGCATGTGCGTGATCTCATCAAATCAGCCGTGACGCTGTGTTATTCCGAAGATGCACCGTGCCACGATTTGGCCATGTATGGCGGTTGCGTGGGGAAATGCTTCATGGCGAGACAAGCGCCCAGTCGACGAGAGACGGACGACAGCTGGCCGAAGTGTTGGACGCTGGCGATGAAGGCTCCAGGGAACGGGGCCATCCGTGGAGCTGCCACCCGACTGTTGCCCTTGGCCGAGGCGTTCGCCAGCACGAGTATTGCAGCTCGGAGCGTGGCCTGGCCTGCTGTGTGAACTTTTGCCACGAGCATTGCAGATCGTGGGCAAGGCGTCTCCTTGGTCGGTTGTTCAGCGGAGCACCGTTCGTGGCTCGGCTAATGGCCGCATATGCGCCGAGCACTGCTGTTCGCGGGCAAGTTGCCCGGTGGGCAGGCTGACCATTCCTGCAAAGTGCACTGCGGCTCAGATGCAGGCTGACTGCTGAGCGGTCGTCCCTGGTTTGTACAGAGCCATATTCTTCTCGCTGTCCATCTTCAAAACGTCTTCTACGTCGTCACGTCGTCGCCCCTCACTACAGCACCCTCACTCCGGCAAGCTCTCCGGTCTACTGTACCGTGAACTGTTTCGAACTGTTTGTGTGTCCGATACGCGACAGCCTTAGCACATCTAGCCAGTCACATCATGTCATGTGCCTTAACGTGTTTTGTGATTTCAGTTTGATTTTTATAGCTTTCATAAATGTAGTTTCTTGTGGTTGTCACAAATCTATTTTGTGTTTTCATCATGTGTTCGACTAGTTTTCTTGCGTCATTTCCTCATCGCGCGGCACCAATACCTAGTGTGACGAAAGTCCCTTAACTCATTCACTTACTAACTGGAATATGTTTCGTAAGGATTGCGACTAAGGCAATGTTTCCATCCCTACCGACTATGACACTTGGCAGCAACAAATTCATCATCGCATTCAGCTTCATACCCATCCTTAACGCAATCAGAGGGTGCACTGGCGGCGAACGCCCATTTTCTCCGTCTTTGGGCGGCTCGCCAAGGTGTTATTCGCAGGTAGAGACGCAACAAATGTAACCGCCGCGGGCACAAACGCTTCTACCTCCTCAATGACGAAATCGCCACTTATTCGGGCTCTCTTACAAGAGAGCAGTGGTACAGCATTTGCGATAAACTCAGCGACACTCTGCGCCTTGTGTCTTTGTGGTGTCTAGTGGGTGGATTACTTATTGATTCTAAAACTAAAGCTATCGCACGCATGACTCTAAGCAAAATTCTGCACGAATACGCATCTCCCGACCACCTTTACCGCGCCCTATGGGGCAAAATATATCGCTACTCTCATGCAACCCGCCTGTGGAGACTACACTGGGCACGAACCTAACGACACCTACCTAACTGCAGACATCGCCTTAGCTGAACTCGAACAGGCTGTTACAGAAACCCGTGTAAACAAGGCATCGGGCCAGGACACTCTCACTGTACACCGACTTCGCAACCTAGCCGACCAAGATTACGAGAACCTGCTTGAACTGATGGATAGTGCTTGACATTCCGGTACAATACCTAGAGAATGGAAGACGGCCACAATCAGCTTCATTCCCAAGCCGGGCAAACCGCATATCATTGACAATGTTCGACCCATTTCCCTCAGTTCTAGTGCGGGAAAGCTTATGGAACCAGTAATCCTCCGCCAATCCTCCGGACAGACCGCCATTGGAATCGGAACCTGGCAACGTTTAACGCTAGAACGTTACCTAGTGAGGCGAGTTTAGCAGTTCTATTGGAGGAATTAAGGGCAGTAAATGGGGTATAATAGGGCTCAGTGAAGTTAGGAAGACAAAAGAAGCATATACAGTGCTGAAAAGCGGGCACGTCCTGTGCTACCGGAGTTTATCGGAGAGACGAGAACTAGGAGTCGGATTCCTGATTAATAAGAATATAGCTAGCTGGTAACATACATGAATTCTATAGCATTAGCGAGACGGTGGCAGGTCTTGTGAAACTTAATAAGAGATACAAATTGAGGGTCGTACAAGTCAACGGCCCTACATCCAGTCATGATGACCAGGAAGTCGAAAGCTTCTATGAAGACGTGGAATTGGCGATGGGTAAAGTCAAAACAAAATACACTATACTTATGGGCGACTTCAATGCCAAGGTAGGCAGGGAGCAGGCTGGAGACAAATCAGTGGGGGAATATGGCATAGGCACTAGGAATAGCAGGGGAGAGCTTTTAGTAGACTTTGCAGTACAGCATAATATGCGGATAATGAATACCTTCTTCCGCAAGCGGGACAGCCGAAAATGGACGTGGAGGAGCCCGAATGGCGAGACTAGAAATGAAATAGACTTTATACTCTGCGCTAACCATGGTGTCATACAATATGTGGACGTGCTCAGCAAGGTGCGCTGTAGTGACCATAGGATGGTAAGAACTCGAATGAGTTAGACCTGAGGAGGGAACGGAAGAAACTGGTACATCAGAAGCCGAACAATGAGTTAGCGGTAAGAGGGAAAATAGAGGAATTCCGGATCAAGCTACAGAACAGGTATTCGGCTTTAACTCAGGAAGAGGACCGTAGTGTTGAAGCAATGAACGACAAGCTTATGGGCATCATTAAGGAGTGTGCACTGGAAGTCGGTGGTAACTCCGTTATACAGGATACCCGAAAGCTAGCGCAGGAGACGAAAGATCTGATCAAGAAACGCCAATGTATGAAAGCCTCTAACCATTCAGCTTGAACAGAACTGGCAGAACTTTCCAAGTTAATCAACAAGCGTAAGACAGCTGACATAAAGAAGTATAATTTGGATAGAATTGAACATGCTCTCAGGAACGTAGGAAGCCTAAAAGCCGTGAACAAGAAACTAGGGATAGGTTAGAATCAGATGTTTGCGTTAAGAGACAAAGCCGGCAATATCATTACCAATATGGATGAGATAGTTCAAGTAACTGAGGAGCTCTATAGAGATTTATACAGTACCAGTGGCACCCACGGCGATCATGGAAGTGAGAATAGTCTAGAGGAATTTGAAATCCCACACGTAACGCCTGAAGAAGCAAAGAAAGCCTTGGGAGCTATGCAAAGGAATAAGGCAGCTGGGGAGGATCAGGTAACAGCAGATTTGTTGAAGGATAGTGGGCAGATTGTTCTAGAAAAACTGGCCACCCTGTATACGCAATGCCTCATGACCTCGAGCGTAACGCAATCTTCGAAGAACGCTAACATAATCCTAATGCATAAGAAAGGGTACGCCAAAGACTTGAAAAATTAGAGACCGATCAGCTGAATGTTCGTTGCCTACAAAGTATTTACTAAGTTAATTGCAAATAGAATCAGGAACACCTTAGACTTCCGCCAACCAAAGGACCAGGCAGGATTCCGTAAAGGCTACTCAACAATAGACCATATTCACACCATCAATCAGGTGATAGAGAAATGTGCGGAATATAACCAACCCTTGTATCTAGCTTTCATTGATTACGTGAAACCGTTTGATTCAGTCGAAACCTCAGTAGTCATGGAGGCAGCACGGAATCAGGGTGGAGACGATCCATATGTAAAAATACTGAAAGATATCTATAGCGGCTCCACAGCCTCCATAGTCCTCCATAAGGAAAGCAACAAAATCCCAATAAAGAAAGGCATCAGGCAGGGAGATACGAGCTCTCCAATGCTATTCACAGCGCGTCTACAGGAGGTATTCAGAGACCGGGATTGGGAAGAATTGGGGATAAGAGTTAATGGAGAATACCTTAGTAACTTGTGATTGGCCGATGATATTGCCTTGCTTAGTAACTCAGGGGACCAATTGCAATGCATGCTGACTGACCTGGAGAGGCCAAACAGAAGAGTGGGTCTAAAAATTAATCTGCATGAAACTAAAATAATGTTTAACAGTCTTGGAAGAGAACAGCAGTTTACGATAGGTTGCGAGGCACTGGAAGTGGTAAGGGGATACATCTACTCAGGGCAGGTAGTGACGGCGGAGCCGGATCATGAGACGGAAATAATCAGAATAAGAATGGGCTCGGGTGCGTTTGGCACTCATTCTCAGATCATGAACAGAAGGTTGCCATTATCCCTCAAGAGAAAAGTGTATAACAACTGTATCTTACCAGTATTCATGTACGGATCAGAAACCAGGAGGCTTACTAAAAGGGTTCTTAAATTGAGGACGACGCAACAGGCTATTGAAAGAAGAATGATGGGTGTAACGTTAAGGGATAAGAAAAGAGCAGATTGGGTGAGGGAAAAAACGCGAGTTAATGACATCTTAGTTGAAATCAAGAAAAGGAAATGGGCTTGGACAGGATATGTAAAGAGGAGGGAAGGTAACCGATGGTCATTAAGTGTTACGGACTGGATTCCAAGGGACAGGAAGCGTAGCAGGGGGCGGCAGAAGATTAGGTGGACGGATGAGATTAAGAAGTTTGCAGGGACGACATGGCCACTATTGGTACATGACCGGGGTAGTTGGAGAAGTATGGGAGAGGCCTTTGCTCTGCAGTGGGCGTAACCAGGCTGATGGTGATGAATCCTCCGCCGACTTCGCACTCAGCTGGACACTACACAACGCCTCCCTCCACTCCCTTACTGGGTACAAAGAACAGAACACATTTCAACCCAGAATGCACTGCTCCATCTCCAGGAAGCAATATTCGCCACACCCAGCACCACGCCACTGAAGGCAATTCGTGCAGTCGACCTCGAAAAGGCTTTTTATAACGTCCATTAAGACAGCATGTTAGAGGAGCTCCAAGCAATGAACTGTGGATCCAGGCTATACAACTACGTCCGTTGCTTTCTTCACAGCAGTACATACTGTTTCAGTTTAGGCGGCGTCACCTACCCAAACTACCAGCATCCCCAACGCGGCGTTCCACAGTGCTCCGTACTTTCGCCCACTCTTTGCAACCTGGCCATGTGGCACATACATTGCGCGCTGGTCACCATCGGAGATTTACATTACACCATATACGCCGACGATATCACCCTCAGGATTAATCGCGGCTCGGCGGGACACATAAAAGACACCCTGCAGCATATTCTAAACACCGTACATCACGCTGCTACCCACATTGGCTTGAGATGTTCCACCACCAAATCAGAACTACTACTAGTCCATAACCAGCGATGGCAGCCGCCGCGCATAAAACTCGAACATAAAGGCCCGCCTATACCACAGCCTAAAACTATTCGCCTCTTGGGACTCCACATCCAGCAAGATGTAGGTGGCTCTACTACTGTCAGTCACCTCCTAAAACAGGACAAGCAGGTTCTCGGCATGCTCCGTCGTATTTCCATTTCCTCTCATGGGCTGAAAGAAATGTATATGTTCAGACTCTGCGATGGCCTGTTAATATCCCACCTCCGTTACCATTTCCCGTACACTGGACTTACACAGAATCACAATACCAAGTTGAACGCCTTGATACGTAAAGGGAACACGTTGGCTGTGGGGTTTCCCCTTAATGCCAGGAGCCAGCGTCTGCTCAAAATGGGCGGTTACAACACGGTAGATTAGCTTATAGCCATCCACAGACGCAGGTAGGAAATCCGCCTTCTTCTCACACGACAGGAAGGGCACATTCTGATGCAAGTAGGCCACCATTTTCTGTCTGCCCCTCCCCCCCTCCCCTCTACGCGAAGCTACACTCCCCAATGCTACTCGCTCACAACTTCACATACCACCACTGCCTCGGCACGTGCATCCGCTACTAAATTTAGCCCGACGCACCCAACGCACTGCATACTACATCGGCTACACTGCCCGCAATCCACACTGATCTTACCTTTACACAGATGCCAACCCGTCTAGGACACAAACGGCCATAGGTGTCACAGATCAACGTTCGCATGATATCCACACAGCCATTCTTCCTCCCATGTACCCAATCACGGCGGAATTGGACGCCATAGCCGCAGCCATCACCCACGCTCCTTCAGCTTCCAATACCTCTGTGCCTATCATATTCACGGACTCCATGGCAGCTTACCGGCGCCTGATACATAACTAGCTCCCACACAGCATCGCTAAACAAACACAACGCGACCTACACTCACATGTTGAAATCGTCTGGATCTCAGGTCACCAGGGTATGCCGGGTAATGAAAGGGCTAACCTGCTCGCCCGAGAAACTCTTTTTTGGGCTCCAGTCATCCCTAGATCTACCCAAACGAGCACCACAACCTCACCTTCCCTCGAGCCATACAAGCAGTCGCGCCACTTATTCTCTGCCCTACACCCCCACATCACACGCCAGCAAGGCACTATCCCACGCAAAGCACGAAAAGACACCCTTCCAACCCCAGCCCGCCTTCACATTCCCCAAGGTATCACAGAAGATCTCCTTCCCTGCATACACTGCGTCGACCGGCGGAACACCAATCATATCTTGTAAATATGCCACCCGCCTCCTCCGAGTCTTCCTTACCTCACCTCTTTATCCTTCGGGAGGCCAGAGCTATGGTGGGCGACCGTGGAGGCTGCATTCCTGCACGCATGGTGCCTGCTTTGGGCACATGAAGATTGCATGCACGGCTCAGGTTTCTCCGCCGCCGCAGGGTGGCCACGACGGAAGCGGCCACCGGATCATGGACTGCTATTCGGCCACTCCCCGTGCGGCCAGCAATGCACCCCCGCCTGCGTCCGGCGGCGCCCGCACCGCGGGACGATTTCCAAAGGAGGGCTGTGTTCCGACCCGGTTCATTGTAGTTGGTTCCCTTTGGCCTATGCCGGCCATAAGGCTTGGCTGGCGCAGCACTCTGCCCGGCCGCCAGATCGGCCTGACACCGCAGCGCGGTTCCAGAAAGCCCCGACCACCGACGGTGGCGTTAGGACCAAAAAGGCTGCCTGGACTCTCTTTCCCTTTACTTGGTTTTGTCCTTAGGGATTTTTTGGGGAATCTGGGGACTGATGGGTGTTATTTAAGCAGCTTGCAGCTGCTATGTTGCTCTCTGCTTATAACCACGACAACATGTTAACATTATACAAATGATTCGCCGAGAAAGCTCTCCTCGTCTTTGACTGTGCGTGAAGTGGGGTCCAGACTTCCTCCCCGCCACGCATACCTCGGAACATGCAACAACGCACGATGATCATGTGGTAATATTGATGGGTTCAGTGCTGAATGCTGTCAACACGGGTGTCAGCACAAAACGGGCCGTGCTGCAGGCACCGTTTCTGGTTACAACTATCATGCTTTTCCAAAAACTTTGGGAAGGAGGACTAGGATGGGATCAACAGCTTTCAGAAGACCTGGCGGAAGAATGGAAAGGTTATGTTTGGACATCCCGAGCATACGAGACCTCACGTTCCCGCGTTGCCTTGCGCCAAATCAAACGGCTTCATGGCAGCCTCAAATTTTTTGTGACGCAAGCCCGAGAGCATACGATGCTTCCGCTTATCCGTGAACAGAGGGTTATATCGAAGGGTTCAGTGCAAGCCTCATTTTTGCCAGGTCGCGTGTGGCTCCTCTGAAAACGATCTCTCTGCCGCGACTTGAGTTAATGGCTGCGTTAACTGAGACTCGATTGGCTGCCTACATTCAGAGCGCAATGGACTAGCCTACACCAGTTTGCCTGTGGTCAGACGTCACCACAACACTCTTTTGAATAAAGAGCTCAGCTAAAGAATGGAAGCCATTCGTAGAGAACCGCCTGAGGGAAATACAAAGCTTGAGCAATCCGGAGGGACAGAGGCACTGTCCTGGAAAAGATAACCCTACTGATTGCCTTACAAGAGGTATGAAGGCGAGTTTCCTGCATGAAAGCACGCCGGACGTATGGCCTGTAAAGAAGGAGGCCACTACATGTTTTAATTCGCGAATCTACGGAGATAAGCGGAAGCATACTGTTGGACAGTACAGCAGCTACGCATGACTATTCAGAACACGTGCATGGAAAACGAGGTTTATAAACAACTGTCGAAAACGAACACGTAGCGTCGATGACCACCTCACGGTCCGCACCGCAATCGAACTGCACGAAGCTGGAAGTCATTGGATTAGCCACGTTCAGGAGATAGTGTTCGCGTGAGAGATTGCTTCCCCTAATCGGGAGGAGAGCTTACCTCCGAACAGCAAAGTCACTGTCTTCTAGCCTTTTCTCGACACTGAGCGGCTGCTGCGTGTGGAAGGTCGCCTCGTTCTCCTCGGTGCCTCACGAGACAACACAAGCAGTGCTACTGCCAAAAGAGCACGCTGTTGCCCAGCTACTTGTACGTGGCGCGCACTTTAGGACACTGCGTGGAGGTGTGCAAGCAGCCATTACAGAGCTGGGAGGACGTTTTTGGATTCCTTGCTGCCTGTCAGCTGGTGAAAAAAGTCATCTGAAGTTGCTGGATATGCCTGCGACACCGACTTCAACCAACCGACTTCAACTGCAACCAGGTCTTCTGAGAAGTCAGTATTGATTCTGCCAGCCACCTGCATACAAAGACGAAAAACGACAGTGCCAACAGATGCATTGTGGTTTCCACCTTGGACACCACAAAAGCAATTCACTAAGAATTGGATTCATGTTTATCCTCTGAATGTTTTCTACTGGTCCTCAGGCTCGCAGAGTCATCGTTCGCAGAGAGTGATGAATCACCTGAAAGAACAATATACACTGGCAATTCCTGGAGATTGAAGAGAGCTTCGAAAGTTATCTAGAGACTAGATGTCACATGAGTCGCATTAGTTCTTCAATTCTCCACCCCCACCTCCTAGGTATACACGCCTATTAAGCATCGCGTCTTTAAGGGCCGCAAGCCTACGTGCCGCGCCATTTCGCGCAAACGCTGGAGGAACGTCATCTTTGGTACATCCAGAGCACGTTGAGCTATGTGGATTCGTGACTGTTTTGTACGTGATTATATTGTTCACCGTAGAAGGTGACCGCTATAGTAGGGTCGAAACCACGGTGGCCATACACCCGGGATATACGTGAATCTGAGTGCGTCCATGGCTATTGTTTTGGGTGTAAATAAATTGCTTGCCAGTAAAGGGGACCGCGAGCAGTGTCTGAACCACGGTGGGAGCACGCCCGGCCTATGTTAAGTAGTCTTCGTCCGCAGCTATGGTTTTGTCTGTGATTAACTTTACTGCCTGTAAAGGTGACCGCAAGTGCAATCTGAACTATGGCGAGAACCAGTGTGCGCGTGTATGATCCATGTGTGCGTCTAGACGGCAAGAGGTGAACGCCGACGACTCGAGAGGTTTATAAAAACGAGCCGATCCGACACTTGACCAGTCTGCTCCGGGAACGATAAACGAACGCCGAGCAACTCCCGGGCAAATAAGCTGCCGACATCACGCCCCGACACCGAACACCGCCAGCTGCCGTGGATGCTAGCCGCCGACGTCGAGGCGCCGACTTCGAGGGTCACTTACGGGCCGCATCGGTTGGGAAGCACTGTCAGTGTGCCCGATTTATTATATGTTATTTTTGATTCCGTGGACTGTGGACTTTAAACATTTGCTTTCCCGATTACTGCTTAGAAATGTAGTTTGTACTGATGTTCACTGTTCGTGTTACGATTGCACATCTTAATTATTCAACATTCTTACACCTGTTATTTGGACTTGTCACTTTCATACTATTTCTGTATGACATATTCACATCCACTACTTAATAACACCAGTTTGCTTTGTTGTTGAGAAACGGCATTAAATTACTGCCCTTCCCTTGATTTCATCAGGCCTTTGTCTCGTTCCCGACGGCAATTGGCGAAAGCCAGGCACCAGACTCCACCCCCGGATGCCACTACTCAGGAGGCGCTAACGCATTGAGTCTGAGTCTTGATATTATCTGGTGTCCGCGGCAGGACGTCTGGTGCAAAAGCCGTTTTGAACGGGTGGATAACCTTGTTGAATGATCCCCTTTATTAGGTGAGAAATTTCTAGTTGAAAAAAAAATTGAACAGGAATTGTTGAACGCTTCTTAGCATACCTAAAGTTTATTTTTTACCATGGAGTTAGAAAAGTTGGTATCTATCGACACTCAGTTCGGTCTGTCAGGATCGGAGTAGATAGCGGAGGAACAGGCGAGACCACGGCAGGCAAAGGCTTTGGCTCGACAGACAGCAGAAAGAGAGCGAGAAGCAGCGGAGAGAGGACACCGCAGCACTTACGGCAAGTGAGCGCGTGGTGGAAGTGTTGCGTACGAAACTGGAGCTTCAGAAGCCGGAAAAGGAGAATCCGAGTAATGTTAGCAGCACTCAAGAGAGGGATGCCGACATCCAGTGGAGTCTGAATGCGAGCAACATTCTCATCGCATTCGACGAAAGAAAAGATGACCTTAATGCATATATACGCTGTTTTGAAGGTATCGCCAGGAGCGAGACGTTGCCGGAGCCGGAGGGAGAGTGGTCAGCAGTTTTGAGCACATGTCTGAGTTGTCAAGCGCTAAGCGTTTTGTCACCGGAAGGCGCGTCAAGCTACCCCAAGGTCAAGGCCTCTCACTTGAGGCGTTTGGAGTCACCATTAAGGGCTCCAGAGAAAAATTTATGAACGCAAGATCAACGGACGGCGAGACCGCTGCGCAATTTTCGGCAAGGCTGAGCCATTATTTTGACCTGTAGAGCAGTGGTAAACGAGACGGACACACGTCTTTTCGGTAACAAGGTCTAGTTTATTCTGTATAAAGAGAGAATTGAGCGGGCGCGCGCAGCGCGCCGGAAGTGGCGAGGGCTTTAGAGAGAGAGAGGAGAAAAGAAGGAAATGGAGCATAGAGAAGTGCGGTGCGCGGACCTAGTGCGAAAGGAAAGCAGTAAACAAAGTAATAAGAGAAGGGACCTCGCGCACGACCTTCGGCACAGTGAGTCGGATCATGTGTCCGTGTGCCTGGTGTCCAACACTCGCGAAGGTCCGCTTACGGGAGGCCCGCGGGACGCCCCGCGGAGTTGTTTATGGCTGCGGGGGTGGTGCGCCATAGAGTTAGTAGAACAACTCTAGAGGAAAAGCTGGGCCGGAAAAGTGGGAACCTCTAGGGCGCCGCCCTGTTGCTACTGGTCAATGTGGCCAGCGCAATTACTATTGAAGGAGCTGAAAACAAGTACAGGTCACCTTATGCTTTGTCATCTAAAAACGCATACCTGATGGCTTTATCAAGGTGGTGCGTTAATATTAAGTTTACAGAAAGCGATCGCTAAGTCCGTGACTTATGTAAATAACGATGTACGCATTCATGCAATAAAGGATGACGCGAATTTCGGTTTCGAATCTGTTTTTTGGATGCGTAGTAGTTTCGTACAGTTTAAGTTTGACATGCGATCGCGCGTCGACATCGGACGCTGCGGCATACTCGTGCCTTATGTGCCACCGAAGCCCCGAAGTGCTCCGGCATATACCTTCACATGTAAGTAAACGAATGTATCTCCTTGTTGAGAATATCACGCGAGTAGGCAGCTCTTGTGGTGCATCACAATCGTTTGAGAAGCGTCACAGTAGAGCATTTTTCTACATGCAGAGCGGTATTTTTATTTGCAGGTTTCCCTTCAGTAGGAAATTGCTGGACAGGCGAACCAGCACACCGGAATTGTACTGGCGAAGCCACAAGCAACTCAAAGAATCTGTTTAATTGTTGCACTTTGAACAATCATGCTTCTACAAAGGCCACAGCAGAAAAACAGCCTGATGCCGAGTATTTCTGTGCCACGAACTAATCAAGAGGCGAGTGCCTAATGCGGACGAAATCGAGTGCATCGAGACTTAGAACGACAGAAAGCTGAGCTAGTTGGTAAGCATTCATTATGCAAAACAGAGGTGAGGCGTGCAGACAGGACAGAAGAGTAGAGAAGTGGGCGGCACTCGTGTTGTTTACTTGTAAATACTCTCCTTTCGTGTGCTGTCTGCACGCCTCACCTCCGTTTTGCATAACCAGTGCATCAACCAACATATTAATAGCGTAGTCGTTTTATTAACTGTGCAATATTTCAACACTTCCTTGCATGCCATTTCATGTGGAATATCTTTTCTGGTCACAAATTTGTGCAGCGTGAATCTATTTGCATGATCGACTCCGGGCCTGTGGGACCGTTCACTTGCACTTGATGCTGAGTCTTTTACATGTATCCATAAACTGCAGATATGTACATCAGATCCCTGCAGGCATTTTCAAAATTCAGTTATTTTAGACAACAGGCACATATGCAATACTGACATAATCTCAAATACCACTAAGCAGCTGGGACACATTTTTGTTGACCATACTCGCAGGTAAAATAAGTAGATCATGTGGACAGCTCCAGCTCATTTTCCTTAAATCAGTGTGTACAAGGGGTATACAAAAATAATTTTTTTCTCGCGCACCGATTATTTTGCTGTATAAGCAAGAGAACCCACCACATTAGTGTAACGTATCTTGTACATCACACTAATATGTGCTTTAATTTACCAAGTGAGATGAGTTACTTTTATGGCTCATTCAGTCATATCACACTGCAAGCTGCATTCATCAATCTTCAATTAATTGGATTTTGCAAATGTTTAATGAAATTTATTTCCCTTTTATGCAGATATGCAATGGCAAGCCCTTCCGTGTGTTCCAAGGGTAAAATTTTAGCTCTAAATTAAAGAAGACATCTCTAGTCAGAAACAAGCAAAAAATGGTGAATGCAGAGTATCAGAAGCCCAAGGTACAGAAATTATGAGAAGTGTCGAATGATTTTAAGGAAAGAGTCGTATCTGAAAATGCAAGACTCTTTAGTGGAGGTCAAGCAAGTCAATATAGGTAGAATACTCTGCAAAATTATGCGAGTCAGGGGATGTCAAACAATGGGTCAGGAAATGCGTTGTTTTTCTGCAAAACAAGAACTGATTGCCATTACATAACTCACTTTAGCATCATGAGACTGCTGCTTGATAAATTCAGAAATAAACAAAAAAAAAAGAAGACACGCAAAAAAAAAAACAATTTAATGATGCTCTCTCCACAATAACAACAAACACATCACATTTAATGTGGACATATCAGACGCCTTGTGAAACAATCCTTGTGTTTATCAATTTGTGGTTTATCAATTTGTGTTTGTTTCTTTTGCGTTAATTTATTCACCGTGTTCTGCTTAATTGCTATCTTTTCCATATGCACTGTTTTCCCCCCTGCTGCTGCCATAAAATGGGTTTTTAGGACTTAGTCAAGCTGCTCACGCAGCTTTTTTCCCCAAGACCTGTCCATATTCAAATGTATGTTGTATATGGGAATAAAGCACTTACTACTTACTACTACTACTACTCCTATGTTTGAAAACTTTTAGGCAAGAAGAGTGCAAGAAGCTGACATAACAACTGCATTTATTTCCATAATTCCCCATTTGAATGGCCTTTTCTTTTTGCTTAGAGACTGCCTACGGCTAGCAACAGCAGCTCCCTCATACAGACTCCGCAAGCCAAGAGGCCGTGGAGGCAAATGCAGGTAAGAGGCAAGAAGCAATAGCACTGGTATCGACATTCATCTAATTTCTTTCTCTTTCTTTCGTTTAGGCAGCCAGCACACCTTGAACAGCCACCTTGACTGCGGGTGTGTCACCCTAGTCGCCAAGGAAACATTTAAGGGAAAGCGACAGGCAATGTGAACAGCCACTTCTCCGTGTAAACGATACTCTTTCTCTCGGATGACTCCTACGCCTCGCCACGCCAGTACACTTGTGCACAAAGATGCCGCGGAGGCACGTGCAGGTCAGACCCAAGAAGCAGTGGCACTGGTGTCGACATTGACCCAATTTCTTTTTCTTACACTGAGGCAGCCAGCACACCTCGAACAGCCACCTTGACTGCGGGTGTGTCAGTAGATTCATGTTGTACATATGCTCATAATAAACTTCAGTAAACTTGAACTTGATAATAAACTTGAAGGCAAATGGAACATTGATGCATTGTTTTTTGAACATTTATTGTACACATACAATATATGTTATACTTTGCAGTGCTACAGAGCATATTTTGAAGCTTGCCCCTATATTTTGTACCTTTAATTACGTATGCGTTGTGTGGCCCTCAATGCAGTTTATGTTGTAGCAGCTGCTTTGTCTGTGTATCGCACATTGGTTTAAGCTCGTGATATCCACATACTTCTCTCACATATACAAAATAAAGTTATATGTAGTCCTCAGTGTTACAACAAGAAATGAAAGTAAACAATCCGATCGTGGTATTGTGTTTATTATAGTGATTCCTATGACAGTTACTGACAAGTTGACAACTTGAACTGGTCAATCCGTCCATAGCCGCCTCTATTTTTCAAAAATAAAGGAGGCTATGATCCGTCATGGCAAGGAATTGTATGTATACATAAAAAAAGGGGGGTATGTGTGTGTGTGTTTGTAGTGGGGGGTATAGGATTAGGGCGGTACGAAAAAATGTACCAACACCGTCCTCTACACCCATTCCGTTAAGGTACCGTAACAAAGCGTATTATGCATAAAGTTCACACAACCAACTCTGATATTACTACACACGCCAGGCGACGCGAGCTACGTTTGCCGTGACGCATTCGCGACTGCACCGGATGCCCTCTATATTATTCTCGTTAATCGTGCTCACTGCACCGAGGCAAAAGAAAGATGATGGGCGCAGGTGCCTTTAAAGTATCTCGACCTTTAGAGGCACTGCTGCGCGTGTCAGGGGAGCTGTCCGTGCGAACACTCCTTGGCACACACCTGCCTCGGCAGCCCCAACCTACGTACCGTTCTGCTTCGAACTTTGATCCCCCCACTGTCCCTTGGGTGCCCTGGAGTTCCTGCGCCGCCTGCTTTATGATAATCTCAGGTGCTCTCCTGATACTTCCGTTTGTCGGGTACATGTGCCCTACAGCTGGATCAGTACTTATAATAATAAAAAAACCCGATCTATCGTCGCGACGATAGCTCGCGAAAGCGGCTTTTGCATCATACCGCGCCCGTGCGAAGAGAATTACGGAACGCCAACGAAGAATCTGACCACAGCTTCGAGCTCGTAACCTCGTCGAGTGACACTCCTGCAACAGGCGTGACCGCTGAAAACCGCATACCGCCGTAAACTTCAACAGGATCATCCCTCGGTTGCATAACTGCCACCTGTACGGCCAACATGGACCACACCCACACCGTCCCGCAACATAGAATAAAGAACCAACTTATAAAGCCCAAACACACGGCTGCACGCACACATCACGACACTACAAGCGAAACGCCATGCTGCTACGCTGCTACGGTTGCCGGATTAAAACTGACTACTGTCACCAAGTCTAGCAAGCGTCTCAGGAGCTGGCAACCTCGGCGCGTAGCAACATGGCGGCGTCCTTGCGGTTCCCGATTTCAATGCATAGGCCCTATGGGTAGCTTGTCCTCTAGAGTCAGTATAGTAACTCTATGTGGTGCGCAGCTCCATCGCCGCGCCGCTACAGACCGATGGATAGAGAGGGCCGAGATAAAGAAGGACTACACTTCCCTTCGCAAGGTTTTGATTAAGGAACAATTTCTTAGCATCTGCCACCCAAACTTGTCGCAGTACCTTGACGAGAGAAAAGCTGAGTCATTTGATGATATGTTGGGACTGGCCGATATCGATTTCTTTAGGCACAAGGAGGCACTAACCTGGGAAAGGTGAAGAAAGAGGGACGAGAAGGCGCAGGGAGAATTGAAACTGACGACAGGAGACTCAGCCAAAGAGTGCCACCGAAATGTTATCTTTTCGGTAGGGTGGGGCACCATGCAGCACAGTGCAAGAGCAATTTTGTGGGCGGGTATGATCCCGTTCACTTTAAGTGTGGTAGGAAAGGGCACAGGCCAGACACTTGCCAACAGAGATAGAAGGAAAAACCTCAGGATTCACGTGTTTATGCACCTGGCAAGGCAGACGACCAGTAGTGTATCCGCGAGGGATACGTTGAGCTAAAGAATGGCACCCAAATTCCCGTGGTAAACATGGTTATGATGACATGGCCGCAATTCTTAGTCGAGGGAATGCCTGTTGTTACCCGCAATATGATCGAAAAATCTGTCATTGTGACTGTACTACGCGGTACGGGAAGCATCACGGTAATAGTCAGAAGCCTAGTCAACGATGACCAACTCACAGGGGAAGGCAGTCCAGTCTATTTATAATTAGTAGGTGGCACCGTGAAGATGCTACCTGATGCTCGAATCCACGTCGAGACTCCCTATTTCTGTGGCAACATCACCGCAATTTGTATGCAGCAGCGTCTGTACGATGTAATAGTAGAAAACATAGAGGGTGTTAAAGCACCGTACGAGCCGTCTAGCGAGGCAGCAGAACAGACGGATGATTTCCCGGCAGGGGAGGAGGCGACCCCTACCTTAACAAGAGCCCAGGCGAAGAGCGCTGGAAAAAAATTTGAGAGGCTGAAAACAGCCTACACAGGAACTGATTCCGGAAGAGCAGGCGCATGCGCCGAGACACAAGAAAGGGACGAGTCGTTGCGACACAGCTTTTTGGAGATCGGCAAAAGGCCAACAGGCAGAGATAAGCAGAGCGCGATTGAGTTTAAACAAGAAAACGGGCTTGTGCATTGCACTTACATAGAGCTAAATGGGAGGTACGTTCAGCAGCTAGTCGTTCTGACGGAACATAAAGAAGCAGTACTAAAGATGGCCCACGATAGGCTCATGTCCGGGCATCAAGGAGCTGAGAAAACAAAAGACCGCATCATGCAAGAATTTTCTTCGCCAGGCCTTACCACCAGCGTTAAGAGGTTTGTGACCTCTTGCGATATCTGTCGGCGCACGGGGCCTAAATGAAGAATGCCTCGTGTGCCGCTGGGAAAGGTGCCAATCATAGACACCCCATTAAAGCGTGTAGCATTTGACATTGTAGGGCCTCTATAGCCATCGTGCAGGAGCGGGAATCGCTATATATTGACCCTTACGGACTACGCAACAAGTATTCGGATGTTGTCGCACTACCGAGCATCGAGACAGAGTGGGTGGTCGAGGCCTTGGTGGAAATGTTCTCCTGTGTGGGAGTGCCCGATGAAGTACTTAGCGATCCTGGATCTAACTTTACGTCCGAACTGATGAAAGAGGCCGCCTCTTATCCGTCCGACAACTGCACACAACCCCGTACTACCTCATGGCCAACGGCCTGGTAGATAAATTTAACGGAACCCTGAAGCTAATGTTGAAACGACTGTGTGCAGGGAAGCCGCGAGAATGGGACCGCTACCTGGCACCTTTGCTATTTGCCTACAGGTAGGTACCCCAACCAAGCCTTGGGTTTCCTCCCTTCAAGCTCTTGCATCGTTGCCACATCTGGGGGCCCCTAGCCATTCTAAAGGATATTTGGACAAACCATGCCCTTGATGAAGAATCAAAGACCGCATACCAACAGGTGATCGACCTTCGCAATCGCTTGGAGGAAACGTGTCAATTGGCTTGATTACATCAGGCCTTTGTCTCGTTCACGACGGCAACTGGCGAAAGGCAGGCACCAGACTCCACTCCCTTAGGCCACTACTAAGGAGGAGCTAGCGCATCGACTCAAAGCCGTGACACTGGAACATCCTACGAAGTCGCGAAGCCCAGGACTACAGCAGTTTACACCGAATCACCTGGAAGTTCATCATATAAAAAGCCGCCTGGTAGGGCGATTGCTTAGAACAGATGGTGAGATCTGTCAAAGTTGAATTTGGAAAATTCTCGGCCGCCAGAGCCTTAGTTTTGAAGAACTTCTTACAGTACTCTCTGACATAGAAGCTACTATCAACTCACGTCCACTGACATATGATGGACAAGAGTCTGGCGAGGAATCACTTTTGACTACATCTCACCTGTCGACAGAGAATCGAGAAATATGTCTGCCAGAAGCAAGAGCTGTAGCCATCCCTCCTGCCACAAGAACCGACATTAGTTGATGTTGGTGGTACCGTCCATCACTAACAGATGCCTTCTGGAAATGGTGGTGACGAGAGACTCTGCTACAGCTGCAGTCTGGGCACTGCGTATCATCTAGTAAAACCAACGCCCTCAAGACTGGCGGCCGGGTCATCTTCGTTTCATTTCATTTCATTTTATTTCATTTCAGCATTATGGTACATGTATAGCATGCACAAACATGCTGGGGCGCAGTCTAAAAGCCACAGAAGGCTTGACAGGCTCTGTACCTGATAATTTTACTTTGAGAGTGGCGAAAGAAAATGTTTGCATGCGACACGCATAAAATGACAAAAAACTATACATGCGCAATATACTACTAAAAGTCTAACGCTAAAAACTAAATACTTTGCTGAATGACATGAAACAAAGAAAATAGCAGCAGGAAGACAACCCACCACCACCTATGTGGAAAACTGGCCGCATTCTTGAGTTGTCCAAAGGGCGTGAGGGAGCCGTGCGGTCGTGCGTCAAGTTACCCTCCGGGAAAATCGTTTGCCGACCAGTACAGTTGCTGTACCCACTGGAGACTAACCTAAAATGAGCGACGCTCCTTTGAGGGAGAATGCAGAAGAATACAGGAAAGAAAAGAAACGGAGAGCGTCTTCAGGAAAAGGCGCGGGAACAGCCCCGGGAACGAAGCGGGGTCCGAAGAACGAAAAACCGCAAGTGAGGAGGAAACCCTCCCCCCAACTCAGAGCAGAGGGACGGCGGCTCAGACGAATGGCCAGATAGGACCGACGCGCAGAGAAAAGAAGACGTTTTTCTATTGATGCTTTGAATATATTTGTTTCCCTTGTCACCAAAGGTTTCTCTTGTCGCTTCCTGACGACTTTCCGTCAAAAAAGTGTATTCCACAAAATACGACAAGAAACCCATTCAGCGCACTCCCACATTTAAGTAGTTGGATGTAGTAATGGAAGTACTCTTCCATTGGAAATAACAGGTTAATAAATATCTAAAAAGACCGCTTTAGCATTTTTAAGCTTATTAAAGCCAAAGATTACTGTAAATATAAGGTGCTTAGATGTTTATATTTTTCCTTATTTCACTTACAACTTCGATATTGTAGCAAAATATGGGGCTTTACTTACATCGCGTACATATGACCCGTTGTGAGGCTACAAAAACTCGCTTTGAGTATTATAGCATTTTCGTCTTGTCATTGCCCAAGCACCGAACTATTTACGAATGCTCAGATATTATCTCCCATGTCACAACAAAATTATGTTAGACTTTATTTTAGGAAATATGTTATACTATATGCAGATAATTGTTGTATTTACGGTGAAATTTCGTGTGAGGCAGACAGTGGACAGCCACAAAGGAATCTGAACCATGTTATGTCTTGGTGTTCCACTTGGAACATTGCCCTCAATCTGCCCAAATGCTATCTGTTGAGATACACGAACAAAAAACAGCCCCTGATGGCAAGCTATGTCATAAACGGAACACAGTTGTCCCATGTGAAGGAATATAAGTACCTTGGAGTTGTTTTTCTAGGAATTTAACATAAAATGCGCCCATATATTACATTGTATCGAAGGCTAGCAACGCATTAAACTTCTTGAGACGCAACTTTAAACAAGCACCGGCCTGTCTAAAGGAAACCCTTTATATGTCGAATGTACGCCCGCTCTTAGAATACGTGTGTAGCAGTTGAGACCCTTTTATTAAAGTTAACGTCGATGCTCTGGAGCGTATGTAGTTGCGAGCGGTCCATTTCGTCACAGGTGATTACGACTATTCTAAAAGGTCATTCGACATCATAAATACTATAGGATGACCTCTTCTTGAAGAGAGGCGCAAATATTTCCGTTTGTCGTTGTTTTGTAAAAAAAGTATGCGTGGCTCTGCTATCGCAAACACCACAGACCAGCGGAGCTGGGGGAAGGCCAGTAAAGTAGTGCCAAACGGCACAGTTAGTCAAACTCTTGCTGGGCGTCCCCCAGCTGCGCTGGTCTCTGGTGTTTGCGATAGCAGAGCCACGCATAATTTTTTCCCGCTGCGAGAAAGAGGACCACCGAAGCGAGCGCGCAGGTTTTTTATGGGAGAGCAATGACGTCATACCACCTGTGTCCCCATCGCACCACTCCTTGTCTCCCGCTAGGCTCCACCCACCCTCACCGCGTCGCTATGCTACGGGGCGAGGGTGGGTTTATATGTATATTTATAGCAGAGTATAATTTTATACCCTGCTTTCACTCTGTCCACTCTCTCTCCCCCCGCTCGGTGAAGCTGCGGACGTCAAGAGAAACTCAGTGAGGCTCTAACAGCTCCACTGTAATGTTTCGTGGTTCAACGGGCATTCAAAAAGGAAACCACATGATGCTGCCAACATTTATATATCTGGACCTTTTGATCAAACTTTAAGATATCGCGACTTTGCTACCAGTATAAACCTATTCAAATATTCATTTTCCCGACGAACAATTCAGCAATGGAATAAGCTGCCTCAAGAAATTCTCTCGTTTTCCCTTTTAACATTCCCACTTGGGCTTCGAAGTTTTATTTCATGTCAGTCTGGGAACAGTCTGAAAATTATTATTTATGCTTTCTTTTCTTCTTCCTAGTGAGTTGTGCTTGGCTTTTCTTTACCCTTTCTTGTCTGTTCTCTTTTGAAAAAGAACACAAAAAACACATTTCAGAGTTGTTCTTCTGTAGACATTTCAAAGTAACGTGGAAGCAATCTGAGCTTTATGTTTCTTTTTTGTATATCGATGTTAATATTTCCGCCCTACACTAATAGCCCACACGGGCGTTGTAGGTATTAGATAAATAAATAAATAAATAAAGTACGGTTTTGGTGAATGCCACAATCAATACTATTTTCCCTTACCCTTGAGTTCATGTTATTTACCGACCAGTAACACAGGGCACGCAGCGAACGACAGCCTTAATCGTCCTACTTGCATTAACGTATACAGCGATAGAATAGTTAAATAAATTGGTGCTAAAATTCTGAACTCTTCTCTATTCGAAATTAAACTTGCACGTAATTTCAAATTATCTCGCAAAGTATTTTTTTAATCAGTCATGTAGTTATTCAACTTGTCAACGTCCTTCGTAACCTATGTATAGCACGTTATTGATATTACTACTGGGAAGGTTTGTAGAATCGATTCTGTATGCACTTTGTAGTTTTCTTTGCATGTTTCACATTGTCTTGTTAATAATTTATGTTGTTTCTTTTCACGCATATATCATGATTTTGTATTTGTATAGAATTGTAATTGCATTGTCATTAGCATTTTTCTATTAAGAAAGCCGCGCTGTCTGTAAAGGCACGCCTAAGAGTATACTATCCACTGCGCCTCCGCTTTTAAACTTCATTGTTTCAACGTCGATAATGCCATTAATCATTAGCTATGTCTTTAGTTTCGCTGCCGAAGAGGTAATGCGTTATATACGCGTTTCGTAGTACACGTTTCGTAGTACGCGTTTCGTAGTACGGGCATCACACGAGTCAAAGACCTTTACGGCCAGGCACTTACTATTCACCCAGTAATGCTGCTACTCGTTACATAGTGCGGTACTGGTTGCCTTTACTCGGTCCGCGTTCGGCTAGTTTTGCTCGGCATGACAGCAAATTTCTGACAATATCTTCTATGCAAATACTTGCACCCATAACTAACCATCTTTGCTAACGGTCCAAGTATTTCTGTAAACATTTATCCTGTGCTCATTGACAATAAACTCGAAATTTTGATTTTATTTGATTTGAAGTGAAAAAGAACCTTATGGGAAGGAATGAAAATGGCAACTTGGGTTACTCTCGCTAGAGTGGTATAGAAGTTACATAAACAGGGATAAAGTGCATCGGAAAGGCTAGTCTGCTTCGTTTGTTCTGGCTGTACGTCTCCATTTCTTTGGGTGTTTACTCCGGGAAAAGGCTCCAATGTTACTGTTAGGGAATTTAACCTAACCTTATCGACATCTATACCAAAATGTCCGACTCCATCTGCCAGCCCCCTCCTTGATTTTGGATTCTGACCAGATTGGAAATTCGGGTTTGCTGGCTATTTCTGATCATCTATTAACGGCGCGTAAAGCGAGCGAATTGCACTAACATGGCTGTGTATATCTTCTATTCTGTGTTCGTGACGTGTTTTACGCGCTGTTACTAGTTTACTCCCACCATTGGCTATACCAAATTTCATTATACACTGGAAGATAATAAGACGCCATGTAGACGGTGTTACGCACCAAGAATTTCTCAGAAGAATGAGTAGTAGGGAAGATGCAGGTAAACTACATGCTACGTAGCTAATAAACTGTGGTTTATACTGTGATGCCACTGAGTGCGTTGTAAACCACATCGAATATATTCAATTCTCGTCTTGCAATTTTTGGATTGTTAACGTTTAAAGAAAATTTATGTTTATCCTATCAAAAATAACTGCTCGTGCGATTGCTCGTGTATAGGCTGCAACGGGCCTACATCGGTGTATGCAGGCCTATGACGCAGTATTTTGTAATAAAAATTTCCGTATTCTAAGTTGATTATTTGTTCCATGGCACCTTGGAATACTCGGGCATTCTTTGTCATCGACCGTTGTCATCGACCTTTGATCTTTTTCATTCATGGCTGGCTCAGCATCATAGTCGGATGCGTCGGTATTTATTCATTGGTTCAGAATACCCCTAAGGGCCCGTACATGGTCAGTCCGCCCGTCCGTTCCGCCCTCGTCCGCCCGCGTGCGGAAACCCAAAAGGCGGAAGGTGTCGCAAAATTCGATGCACGCTCAATCCGCACGAGCGGATCACACGCGCACTCCTATTGGGCGACGCGGCCTGTTGACAGCTGGCAACCGTTCGGCGGAGCAAAGGTGTTCAAGGTTGGCAACGACCTTTGACAGCTTGACACTGGCATATTTTTGCAGATGTGATTTCAAGTTTCGCGTTCCAGTGAAAATGCGACTCTAGGCTGCCCCATTCTGTTCTGCAGCCGTATGTGTTGCATTGGCACCGTCATCCTACTTCGAAACATTGCACAGTCGTCTTATCTGCGCCACCTTTTACAGATGTATTGCAATCGCATCACGTCGCAGCACGCGACGTATTCTCGGATGATTACTTTCAGTGCGCGCTGCCTTTGCTGGTTGAACAAAACCTCTCTAATTATCCCACGTGATGCGTTCTGCGTCACGCGAAACTGATAGTGTCGCCGGAAGCGCGGTGGCGCGGTTTCTGTAGTGCTAGTGACAGCTTGCAAGAATACGGAACACACGCACATCTGTCGCGGATAGCGCTGCTTGGTTCTTCGCATATTGCGAGCTCCGAAAAATTTATCGGTCTGCTGTAGGTAGGCTTTGAGCCTGCCGAGCAAATTACGAATTATGTGCACTTGCGTAAGTAGCGAAGTTTCTGAAAGGCACCGATTACGAATACCAAATATTTTATCATTTCGAAACACATACGTACAAAGTTAAAATCATGTGTTTTGGTGTTAAGAAGCCAGTAATTATTTGCAGATATTAAATACTCGTGCTTGCAGTACCAATCACAACTGAAGAGCATTAGAATAAGAAATCAGAGCGTTTTGCATTTAGTCATTTCTATTTATTTCCTGAAAGGTCCCTTGTTGAGACATTACATGAGGTAGTAATGTGAATAAGAGAACAATTATCAAACATCATTAGCTTAGTGAGGCCCAAAATACTAATTCGGGTAACTATTAATAGCAGTAGTCGAGGGCACGCTTGAAAGGCACTATTAGCAGTCTGCACGTCAAAGCGCAGTCAAATCGTCGCCACTGTTGGTGAAACGGCAGCAGTCAACGCGAAAATGATAGCCACTGTTGGCAGCTTGCATGCAAACACACATTCATGTGGTGGCATTGTTTATTTTGGTTACCTGGCCGAGACAAGTAATGCGAATAGGAGAACAATTATCAAACATCATTAGCTTAGTGAGGCCCAAAATACTCAGTCGGGTAACTATTAATAGCAGTAGTCGAGGGCACGCTTGAAAGGCACCATTAGCAGTCTGCACGTCAAAGCGCAGTCAAGTCGTCGCCACTGTTGGTGAAACGGCAGCAGTCAACGCGAAAATGATAGCCACTGTTGGCAGCTTGCATGCAAACACACATTCATGTGGTGGCATTGTTTATTTTGGTTACCTGGCCGAGGCAAGTAATGTGAATAAGAGAACAATTATCAAACATCATTAGCTTAGTGAGGCCCAAAATACTCAGTCGGGTAACCATTAATAGCAGTTGTCGAGGGCACGCTTGAAAGGCACCATTAGCAGTCTGCACGTCAAAGCGCAGTCAAGTCGTCGCCACTGTTGGTGAAACGGCAGCAGTCAACGCGAAAATGACAGGCACTGCTGGCCGCTTGCATGCAAACACACATTCATGTGGTGGCATTGTTTATTTTGGTTACCTGGCCCAGGCAAGTAATGCGAATAGGCGAACAATTATCAAACATCATTAGCTTAGTTAGGCCCAAAATGCTCAGTCGGGTAACTATTCATATCAGTAGTCGAGGGCACGCTTGAAAGGCACCATTAGCAGTCTGCACGTCAAATCACAGTCATGTCGCAGCCATTGTTGTATTTGTTTATCTGACGGCAAGTAACACCAATGTAAGCACAATTATTCACCCTGAATAGCTTTGCTAGCATTGTTTGTACTAAAAAATGCTGAGTGAAGTTGAATGTGTTTTATTGAGGCAATTATTTAATTCACAAGCCATCGGCATAGTGATGGACAGCCAGGTTCATACAATGACATTTGTGAAGTAATAAATGGTGAAAGTTGCAAAAGCTCTCAGTGCACTGCTTCGCTGGGCTCCATTCACAGAAAAATGTCTTTGCAACGACGAAAGCGTCAGACAGGAAATGACTCCCCACTGCACAATGTTATTCGTGTTGAAAACTTTTACCATCATATGTGATGGGCAGCGAAACCGTCTGTTTACTAAGACTGAATGCATGAAAAATGCAACAGCATAGAAAGATGTTCCTTCGCAATATGCAGCCTTTCATGTGCACTTCTGGCGAGCTGCCACATGTACTGATGCATAAACATGAACAGAGGTAAGAGGCAAAGTTGCTGTGCGACCCACATGACGCTTTTAAGAAAATGTCTCTCTAAACCTTTCTGTTTTCATAGGCGATCAAAATCTGTTTTGAGCAAGTTGGTTAATCACATTGCAGCAACAACACAAGAAGCAAGGACAGAAAACACGGCGAGTAGGCAGATTGAGAAGACGAGGTAGACCAGTGAGAAAGGTTTTAATGAGATGAAAGAGGCCAGCCCTGCCGTGTACATGAGTTAGTGCTTTGAATGATTGGTTAATGAAAATGTGTAATGACTTTGCTGAAAGAAAACTAGCAAAAGCAAATGCTAATATAATATAAAAGGACAGAAATAAGGGTAAGTGCAAACACGCACGGAAGCAGGCACGTATTCACGCACAAACGCGAGAACTAAGAAAAACTCCAATATAAAGAAATGTGGGAAATAGAAAAAAAATATTGATAAACGCAAGAAAACATACATTTACAAACAGACGCGGGTAGAGGTATTATAGGAGCGGGTTCACAAGCTGCTGTGCCTACCTTCTCATATGTTTTCTTTTTTAACCGTTCTCTTAACACTGTCTTGGGAATTTTTAATTACATTCATGACATGAGTGCTCTCAGGCGCGTCCACATTTCACGACAGCGCTGAACGTCTTGACGTATGCAATTATAATGTTGTTCCCTAATTTCCCCCACCGATAGAAGCATCTTTAACCGTGCAGTAACAACTTTTGAAACAAACGATAGATGTACGAAGCAGAAAAGGCCGGTGTGATAGGGCTTCTCTATTCCCACCCAGCCCATCTTGCAAGTTGTTTTTTATTTATGAAGTGCGTTCTGGGATTTATCGCTCACTGCCAACGCCGCTGACACCGACGACACTGTCCTTTCTGCGACACGAGCTCCTTAACGCTATCGCGTTAAAACGCACCGCAGGGTTCCACAGGGCTTCGATGTTTTTAATAATGTAGTATTGATAGGTATCCCAATTGGCTGAGGCATATTTCATTTCAGGACTGATTAAAGTGATATAAGCCAGTTTATGTAAGTGCAATGGGGTGTGTTTCAAGTTACCTTGAAGAAATACAAGTGAGCTGTTTGCTGAAGCAAGGGTGACGTTATTACGGTAATGCCAGGACAGGTCAAACTGAAGGTTAACTCCAAGATATTTGTACGTGATCGTAAGTTCCACTGAAGTATTAATTAGCAACTATGACGTTAGGAATGCGAGAAGTTTTTTTAGTAAGAGACATCAACTTAGTTTTGGAAGGATTTAGTGTCATTAGCCACGTTTTGCAACACGAAGTTAAGGAGTGAAGGTCAGATTGCAGAGATTGATAGTCAGATTATGAAGAGCTCTTGCGGTAAATACCCCAATCGTCATCGAATAACCTAACTCTAGATTTGACGGAGGAGGGTAAGTCATTCATATAAATTAGGAAAAGCAATGAACCAAGCACACTTCCTTGAGGAATACCCGATGAGGCTGGGACGAAAAGAGAGTTAAAGTTAGACAGACGTGAACTATTGTCTACTGTAGAGGAAGGCTTGCACCCACGCCAGAACAAGTGGGTGAATATTAAGCTGTCTAAGCATAAGTCAGAGCCGGTGGTGAGGAACTCGACCGAAAGCTTATGAGAAGTCAAGGAATATGGCTTCAATCTACATGCCTTCGTGCAATGATGAGTGTAAATCCTCAGTAAATCCTGCAAGTTGTCTTTCGTATGAGAAGCCCTTGCGAAAACCGTGCTGGTATTTCAAAGGGACCCTGAAATGATTTTGACGATTTTCTACAAACGTACTCAGTCGTTAGAGTAGGTCCTTCTGATCATTAATTGACCCGTCTGAGGGCTCCGCGTAAAGCGTGTAATTAATTATAAGGTTTTAAAAATGCACATCGCTGCCGATCGCAGCACACTGCTCGGCGGAATTTTAAGCCGCCCCTACCCATATGACCGAAATCGCCCATATGACGTCAGTGGGGCGAGCTATCCGATTGGCTGACCAGGGCGCGTGATCGATAATTTTCCAACTTCATGGTAAACAAATGATGTTCTTAACAGTTGGAATGTTAGTTCATTTGTTTTTATAAAAAGAAAGGAACATAAAGAGAATGCACAAGAACAATTTTTCAGTACACTTAAGCACTTCCGGCACACAAGTGGCGTCTGCTTGTGTTACAACGTACTCCATTTTGACGAGAGCTCCGCGGTCAGAGTCGGTCTCAGTCTTTTCGCGAGCACTATGATTCGACTTTGTTACCTTGTGGACTGCAAACGTAGCGACTGGTAATATGTCAAGCTGCGACATCGTGTCCCTCTGCGAGGCAGCATACGAGCGAACTGGCTGCTGCGCATCGGACTGCCGCTATCCGATCGGCGCCAGGATCTGCCCGTTTGTGTCCGTCACTTTACACCGGAAGATTATTAACGCAATAGCGTTTCGCGTGTCCGGTTTTAGGGCAAACGCAAGCTGAAGGAGGCAGGGTCTGGCCGCTTGACTGTGCCGTAACAGGATGAGTAGAATCGCAAATGTGAATGGTCTGCACGGTGCAGCCACCTGGTGGCACAGAGCTCAACCATACACAGCAGCAGTAACGAAGTGTATTCTTCTTTACTGCAGGTGTGTATTTTTCGCAGGAGTGTAATCAACAACACGTTGTTTTTATAAATGTTTAAAATGTTTTATGCTTGCTTAGAGCAATATTAGCGCTTTGTGTGGCTGGTTAAGCGCTGCGCCAACAAGTGGCTGGACCGTGCAGACCGATCAGGCCACTCATGTACGTTTACGCTAAAGTTCCTTCATCACCTTGAGTTTATGACTCCAGCCATTTGCCGAAATGACCAGCTTGCCTGTGGTTACCGGAATACTAGACACTTTCGGCGGTACGACAGAATTCTCGCAACGCACGCTGCTTCGGTAGCTTTCGCTTGAGGTTGATGGCCAAGCGGCTAGCGGAGAGGTTTCGCTCGGGCGGAGTGGGGCTCCAAAACAACCGGAAGTGGACGATGTGACGTCGCATCGTGACGCAAAACCAGTGAAACCGGAGCTTAGCCTCGACCACTCGGCGAACGAGTTGAGGAGGAAAAACATGGTTAGGGAGGAGGGTAACTTCTAATCGCGTATAGCTCCATTAATACGTAACGCTTCACTTAAATTGTGCTGCGAATGTTCTACAAAAGCTGCACCCTACGCGTCTACAAAATTTGCCCGAATCTTTTCAGGGGCCCTTTAAGAGGATATTGTGCTCCTCTAAAGAGGTAATTACTTGTTAGTGTATAATGTGTTACAAGAGTTTGCAGATGGTACTACTTAAATATATAGGTCAATAGTTAATCGGGGACGAGTAATCACCAGATTTAAATATGGGCACTACTTTTGCTATTAGCCAGTCCTGAGGAATGGTGCCTGATGATAATGATAGAGAAAAGATGGTTGGCAAGCAACGGCAGATACCAGAAGAAATATATTAAAGTATATTATTGTAGAACCTATTATGCTCAGATGCAGATAACGTTTAAGATTTTCCAAGTAAAGATAAAATACCAGCTTCGTCAATTATTAGGGAATGTAGTAATATCCTCAAGAGTAAAAACTGATGCGAATGAATCATTGATTAATATAGCACATTCAGATTCAGGAATATGAGAACCATTGGTATTAGTAAGAGTTACATCGGGGTGGTTGCTGGGATTTATTGTGCGCCAAAAGTGCCGAGGGTTGTTTATTAGCAAAGATGACAAATCACGACTGAAGAAGCGACGACGAATAATTTTTAAAAGCTGTTGATATTCCTGTCACATTCTTTATAGCGACACCACGCAGCCGACAATCTCTGTTTGTCGGCCAATCTTAATGGTCGTTTTTTTATTATTATTAAGTCGATGTAATTGCTGATTGAACAATCTGGAATACATTGGTCAATTAAGTTTGAAAGAGTATTTTTAAAAGGTTCCAGTTACCTTCTACGGAACGTGACAAGTGGGCATCTAAAAAAAAAACGTTCCGTGAAATGGAATAATTCGGTACTTATTGCATCAAAATTGGCTCGCTTATAACACCTTATACACTGTCCAGTAACCCTCTTTTTGTTAAGGGAACAAGTTAAGCTTCCAGTAATTATGTCATGATCAGAAAGACCGTCGAGATGGGCTATGTCAGTAAACAAGTCAGAAGGAGAAGTTCAAATTAGGTCAAGAATATTTGCGCATGTGGTCGAGCAACGTGCCGGTTTTTCGATAATGTGGCACAACGCAAAATCAAGGCAAGAATCAATGAATTCCTGTGCCGGGGTATCGTTGGCTGAGTCAGATAGTGTGGAACATTGAATATTGGGATATTTGAAGTCTCCGAAGATAATAAGAACCGCATTAGGAAACCGCCCGCATATATTTCAGCAAGAACGCGATGAAATTCGCTTTCGAACGTCGCAATAATGTCCGGGGGGCGATAAAAAACAACAATTACGTCAATGAAACGAAGTCTCAGGGACACAAATGCGCTTTCAAGAAATGAGTTAACAAGGTTAGGTATAGCATTAAAATCTTTACAAATTGCAATAAGCACACCACCGCCTCTTCGATCCTTTCTATCGCAACGAAATAAGTTAAAATCTATGTGACTGACAAGAATGTAGCTATCGGAAACAGTATCGTTCAGCCATGTTCTGTTAGTGTGATGAACTTGAGTCGATAATTGAAGATAGCTGAACACTTTTAGAAAGAGCATTTCTGACATTAATGAAGAAGAAAGAGACCTTTCCGTATCCCATGCAAATACCTATGCATTTAGTCTCACTGCCTACGAGCTGGTTGCGTTATATACGCGTCTTGTTATACGGAAAGGTGGCACGTGAGTAACAAACCTTGACGTCTCGGCGCTTACTTTTCATGCAGTCATACTGGTACTCGTTACATAGTGCAATACTGATTACCTGTAAGTTGGTCCTCGTACGGCTTCCTCTGGAGCGGCATCTCAGCAAATGACAGCGGATATTTTCCCTTCAAAGCGAGACTTTGGCAATACCGTAAAGAAATCAGACATTAGACACACATTAGGCGCCGACTAACGACTGCTTATATACAACGACGAAAAAAAAAGTTAGATATAGTGAGAGTCGTATGGCTTCTTTCTATCTATACATCAACTCATACGCGCTTCTATTTCTTTTTTTCAGAAGTTCTTACATGTTAAGTGCTAAGGAGGGTGCGCCAATGTAGCATTGCGATGCAATATGGAATGCTTCGATGATCTTGCGTTGCGTTTATTCGTTGTGCGTGGAAATGCACGGAAGTTTTCCAAGCTCTGAATGGCTAGCACACCTCTCTGGCTTCCGGCCATAGAATTGTATAGCCGGCCTAGCTTGCTTCGTTAGTTCGTTCTGGCTGCACTTCTGTATTTGTTTGGATGTTTACTAACGGAAAAAGTTCCTTCGTGAGCAGGCAGTACACTCTGTCTGACCTTGTCGAGAGTACGCACAATCAAAAAAGCTACAACAACCATGCAACAATCTCGAGCAGAAATACAATCAAGTCTTTAAAACCACTGATGGCGGCAATCATTTTTTTTTCAGTTTGGCACTGCCACGCACACATGTTTGCGAGACTTGATACTCTAGACTGGACTAGAAATATTTGAAAGAATTGCTGGACTGGAAATGTGTGATACTCAAGGGAGACGGGTACATACAGTAAAATTTCACAGAGCGGTAGAACCTGCTGCGAAACACGTTGCTGAAAGAGCAAGCACAACAAAATCGATTTGGTGCGGACAGCCAGTTGCAGCATGAAGAGAGCGTAAATGGAAAAAAAGTTGTGTTTATAATGATATGCTGCCACATTACACCCTGCTGGTAAAACAATGATTGGAAAGCAAACGAGAGAACTGCGGCCACATCGTTCTCTCCCAATGAGCAAAATTACTGCGCGTGAACGCAAAAGCTAGGGAGACACAATCCATCGATTTACCGATGGTGACTGCTGAGAAATATTGTGGCGTCGTAGTGACAGTGAACAACCACAGTGGCCCAACGCAGGTCACGAAACTGTTTATCCGGCGACCTGTTCCCAGCGAAACAATAGTCCAATGTTGACCGCCAGCAAACTCGTTGATTGTCCAAATATGATTAGCTGGTCAAGAGCGTGTCAATTTACACCTGACTCGTCCGAGGTTCCAGCATAATCAATGACGCTCGCATACCTTCCAGAAAGCACAACACTGTTTGCATCGCTCACACAACCCGATTACACCAGGCTGGCGAGTATACAGACTAGTGCGGCGAATTGGGCATGTTACAACGTGTTTGAAAAGGGGGCAGCACAAGAAAGACAGGGAACGAGACGAGCCGACAAGGAGGAGCGCTGAACTTCTAACAACTTTAATTGTGAATGATTCACGAAGAAGTACATACTCTCCGAGCCAGGGGTTCTCGCCATGCTGACACATTCCTCCCCGAGTCTAGAAATCCGTTGAGATTCGGAGATTTTCCGCCCAACACGCGTTTTACTCTTCTTGATAATCTAAGTGCATGCAAAGTCGGGCGAACAGTCCTTGCTAGTAAGGCCACTACCTATCAGAAAAAACGCCCCAATATGTTCTTTCATTTGCATTTTTTACGTTGTTTGCGTGTTCCCTTAACCTATCGTTAACGCACCTCCCAATTTCGCCAATGAACACTTTGCCTCACCTCAAACGAATTAGATACACTACACCATCTGCGCATTTCACATGCGCGTGAAGGAAAAGATTCTAAAGGGTTTTCTGGCAAGTCATTGTCTCACATGCATGGACTTTTTGGCACGGGAAACATGTTCGGCAGTCCCACAGCGGCCGGTGTTGCCACGCCTCATAACCGAGGTCATACTCACCCTCCGTGGCAATCATATAACAGTTTACTTATTTTTTATTGATAATGTTACTTGATGACATGATTGTCGGGGGCTCACGGTTCTGATTTGATGCGCGTAAGTGAATAGACACATATTGCAACAGTCTGCCGTTCCACCTTGACATCCTGTCTTTTGAGTCGTGTCCACTGGAAACAGGCAGGAGCATTAAAATTACGTATGCAACTTCTTCTGCGCATGTACGTCCCATTCGGCCCAGTATTTTGCTTCCTCCTCGACGGAACGCATGCTGCAACGTCTCCGATGCCCGAAATTCTCCAAAACTCCCATCGCAGCGAAACGCAAACGAGCTGATTAACCATGGCACCTTGAATTCACCAGGGCCTATCTTGTACAAGTTCGCTTTTCGAACGTCCGGTTTCAGGGGTGACCTCACAAAGTGGGCCGTCCGCAGATTTTGTGAGACCGAAAGGAAGAGTAAAGCCAATATACGAATGGGTGACACCCCGGATGTATACGTCGTCTCTTTGTCGTTTACTTGGGGATGGTATAGTGAACTGCGGGCTGTTTCTCGCGTTTTAATGAATATATTTGTATTATGCAAAACGTTTTCTTTTCTTAACAGCTTAATGTTAACTGAAATATTGTTATGTGAGAAGTAAAATAATTTATTTGTGGCAATATTTTCATTTGTCACTACGTGGGGTCACTATCGACTGCTCCATTTCAAGCTGACGCTGTTGGCACGCATTTTTAAGGCTTACTTTTATCATGGCTGTGTACACGCACAAAGGATTCTTTGAAAGCTGTTAAGTCCTGCCATTGCGCTCTTTCTTTGCCATCCCGTTTGTTGCGTCTAAAGCAATTGAATGTTGTCGCGCCACAACGTCAGGTTAGGGCCAACATTTGTCTGAGCGTCAGAAAAGAGTTGTTCATTTGCTTCACGGAGGAGCATCTTTTTGTGGGGCGCCGGTCGGGCGCGCTTAGCCCTGGACTGACGGTGGTCAACAGGCAATGGCTCTGTGGGCAACTGGCAGTGGCGCGTAATGCCGAGGACCTCACATCGAAGACAGTCGAGCGGTGGCAGGACCGGCGGCGCAAACAGGTGCACGACGTCGAGCACCGAGCGGCCATGGCAAAGGAGAGTCAAAGGGGAGTGAAAACTTAGTGGTGTGCTCCGCCGATGTTACCAGGTGCGTTTCTACTTGCAGATAGCACGGGGATGGCGCCCTTCCTGAATGGCGTGGACGCGTGTCTGAGATCTCAGAAACGCTGGCTCTCACCGGCATTCGTGGGGTCGTATTTGAACCTCTGGAAGATGTGGCAAGTTCGTGCACCGATATTATCGGTTTCTAAGCGCTACAAGCGATAAATTAGAGAACGTCTTGGATTTAGCACCCAAGGGGGAATGCAGCGGGGCTCATGCCCACGAAAACAACCTTTAGCGATGCGTTCTTCTTGCATTGTTTGTGCATAGCCTAACGCAGATCGCGTTTGTGCTTTTATATTCACGAAAAGTGTCGTTTGCGCGTGTGTAGTAATAGATGGGTTCATCAATACATATTTCTTGCCTGCTGTCACTCGTGAGCATTATCTGCAGTGCGTTAGCTCTATAGGCATCGTAACGCATCAGTGCGCTGCGAAGCGATGCTTTTGACATGTTTTATGACACTTAGGTACTCCAAGAAGTCCCATGCACTTCTTTGATGAAGCTGAAAAACTTTATTTATCCCTCTTTAAAGGGAAGGGGGCAATGGAATAGAGGGTGCTTTGAAGCCCGCTCCGAAGCCAGCAGGTAAGCGCCCCAAGGCATGTTAGTGCCCCGAGCGAGCAGGCCGCGGAGCTGCAGGCAGGGCCGGTGTCTGTTGGCCCGACTGCGGGCACCAGTGGCTTGTCATGTGAGCCCGAACGTGTTTTATTCATGATTTATATGTTTTGCAGCAGCATATAACTAGTGTTCTAAGGTTACGTCTTGTTTACTCTTTTACCGTAACAGCAGTTGGATTGCAGCACAGCACCGCTGCAGCAAAGTTTCTCTCCTGCCACAGCCTCCGCAAGCGCCTCAATGAGTGCCTCGACGTACTGGCGTCGGGGAGGCGCTGTCCACAATGTCGGACCAGTGTGCCCGCAGCCTAATCCAGACAATGACACTGTCACGCTCAGTTGAACATTTTATTTTTCCTTGTATTTAGTGTAAGTAAATAATGCCAGGTGAAACGAACATATTTTTTCTCACAAATTCATCACACTCTTTGCCGTGAAGGTCATATGCACGTATTATGAACATGCTGGACATTTGTACGCGCAGGGAAAACTTGGACATCAAAGCCGATAGGTACACAAATGCATGAGAAACTTTGCTCACAAGGACAAGTGACAAGTGGGCAGAGAATGTTCCACCCGCACCCCTACATAAAAAATGCAATGAGCAAATTAAAGCAGATAAGAATTTTAAGAAATTAATGTCTCACGTTTCGGCGCAATCACCCTGCTGTGCAATTTTTTTTTTCAATGACGGCCGATTGGTCTTATTCAACGCAGGCAACAGCTATGTTTTTTCGCAGGCTGGAAAGCCAACGATGATAGAAGTGAGGACACCGCAATACTTGTGAGAGGTGCATAGAAGGGTAAATATTAAGTAAGCATCATTTTTTTTTCATAATGGTGCTCCCTGCATGAAATCAATATTTTCTGCAATGCGTCAGTTCTCCAAGCGAAAAAAGCGAATTATCTTGCCCGCTGTCACAAACCCAACAATGCTTCCACTTGAGAGATGTATTTGACGAGATCACAGAATATGAATTCCGTCGCCACTTTTGTCTGTCAATACAACAGTGCATTGCTTGTACGTCTAACTCGACACCATTCGAGGGCGCCATTGAGCTAGTAGGCCAGAGAGGGAAATTCCGTGCCTATGTTCAGCCAAGCTTAACATTTTTGGCATTTTTCCGGGTTTCCAGATGCTTCGAGACATGAAAGAGGCGGCCTTACGACATGCTGCAGCTCTTGAACGTCTCGCCGACGAAGCTAGCCAACAAAGAGCTGAGGCCGACCGCCAGGCCGCAGCTGAAGGAGCGTCTTGCGCAGCAGCATGCAGTTGCAGCAGGTCCACCGCATCGGCGTCCTGGCGCAGGCTATCGGCTCATCTCTCAAACAACGGGCTGAAAGAAGGAAGAGACCAAGGGGGCTGTGCAATTTCGTTTTTCGAACGAGGGCAGGCCAAAGTGGGCAGTGCAATATTTTTTGATGTTGAAAAAGTGTGACCCTGGCGAGTTTCTTGTCCAATTTATTTTTGTTTTGCACTATAACTCCAGCCAAATGTTAGCTAAATCATGTCAAATGACAGGTACTTGCTTGATGCTGGTATCACATTTAAATTAACCAAGAAGAATGTATTTTTCGTAGACGCGGCTCAATAGCAAAACAGGAATAGCTACGTGGCAGTAGCGGTAGATCACACGCAAAAACCCTTTACAATCGTGTCAGTTAATACCAAACATTGCGAGACAGCAGAGGAGGTAGCCATTGCACTAGGATTGGTCTCCACGAATGCTCAATACATCATTAGCAATTCTCCGGCGGCCATTAGAAATTATGCAAGAGGTAGGACCTGCCCTAAGGTGTGGCACTTCATCAGAGTCAACGAAGCAAAATTCTCAAACGCAGAGAAGAACGGAAGGCAATTGCTCTGGTTCCCAGCGCATACGACGCCAGGCATTCCCGCAATCAACCCCAACGAGGTAGAACACCGCGAAGCTCGACGTCTTACTCACCGAGCTGAGCAAATAGTAACTTCCATCGGTCACGAGAACGCGGAGGTGGAGATCTGGAGAGAAAAGACAGATTAACAATACTTAGCGGTATTATCAAATTATATCAAAATCGGAGGCTAGTATTACCAACGCCTCACATTAAACTGGCCAGAGCAGAATCCGTTACTTCGAGGCGATTGCAAACAGAAACTTATACGAGTCCTGTGCAACTTAAATATTTCTACCCCGATATATACGAGATCGATATATGCAAGCTGTGCAAGTCTGCTAGAGCCAGCCTTCAACATATGTTGTGGGGATGTAAAATATATAGAGATAGAATGGCAGTCTCTCCGAGAAATCTACGGGAGCGGTGGTCGCCCGCGCTGCTAAGCTCAGAACTGCAGCACCAACTTTAGGCCGTCCAGCGAGCCATGGGGGCCATACGGGAGCAGCAGCTCCCTGTGGCCATCTAGGCAGCCCCAGGCGCGGGCCTCGCATTCGCCGGTTTCAAAATAAAGTTATCTCGCTCGCTCGCTCACTGTATTTTGTCGTAACGGACATGTAAACACTCGATAATGTTCCTAATAATCTCTGCATGGTACAGATAACCTGTGTCTCAGTTTTTTTTATTTTTTGCGATCTCACCAGCATCCACAAATGCGATACAGTAATTATATGCTTCTGTGATACTGCTGCAAATCAGACTTCCTCATTGAAAGCCACTGCAATTCTATGCAGCTTTTCGCTAGTTTCGTATTCTGATAACTGTGATATTTTTTGGCAACGTTCCTCATTTCAGGTCCTACTACTTATTATGCACCGTTCTAACTAAATGCTTACGCTGCTTTGTACTCTGATGCGTCTTTAAAGGGACCCTGAAAGGATTTTTTACGATTTTGTACAAATGTACTGAATCGTGAATGTAGGCCCTTCTGATCATTAATTGAGGTATATAAGAGCTCCGCGTAAAGCGTGTAATTTATTATAAGGTTTTAAAAAAAGTAGATCGCTGCCGATCGCAGCACACTGCTGGGCGGAATTTTCAGCCGTCCCTATCCATATGACGTAAATCACCCAATTGACGTCAGTAGGGCGAGCAATCCGATCAGCGGCCCAGGGCGCGTCATCGATAATTTTTCCACCTTTATGGTGAACAAATGATGTTCGTAATAGTTGGAATGTTAGTTAACTAGTTTCCATAAAAAGAAAGTAACGGAAAGAGAATCCACAAGAACAATTTCTGACTACACTTAAGCACTTCCGGCACACAGCAAGCGTCTTCTGCTTGTGTTACAACGTGCCTTGACGAAAGCTCCGTGGTCAGAGTCGGTCTCAGTCTTTTCGCGAGCACTATGATTCGACTTTGTTGCGTTGTGGACTGCAAACGTAGCGACTGACAATATGTCAAGCTGCGATATCGTGTGCCTCTGCAGGGCAGCAGACGAGCGGACCGGCTACAGCGCATCGGACTGCCGCCATCCGATCGACGCCAGGATTTGCACGTTTGAGGCCGTCACTTTACACCGGACGATCATTAACGCAATAGCGTTTCGCGAGTCAGATATTAGGGTAAACGCAAGCGCAAGGGGACAGGGCCTGGCTGTTTGACCGTGTCGTTTCATGGGATGAGCAGAAGTGGAAATGTGAATGGTCTGCACGGTGCAGCTACCTGGTCACACAGAGCTCAACCACACACAGTAGCACTAACGAAATGTATTCTTTGCTGCTGGCGTAAATTTTTCGCTGGAGCGTAATTGTTAGCACGTTGCTTTTGTAAATGTAAAATGTTTTACACTTGGTTAGAGCAATATTAGTGCTTTGTTTGGCTGGCTAAGTTCTGCGCCAACAGGTGGCTGGACTATGCACACCGATCAAGCCGCTCACGCACGTCTACGCTAAAGTTCCTTCATCATCAGCTTGAGTTTATGCCTCCAGCCACCCGTCGAAACGCCCAGCTCGCCTGTGGTTACCAGAATACCAGACACGTTCGGTGCTGGGACAGAGTGCTTGCAACGCATGCTGCTTCGATAGCTCTTGCTCGGGGTCGACTGCCAAGCCGCTGGCGGAAAGTTTGGAGAGGCTTCGCGGGCTCGCTTGTAGAGAACCGGAAGTCGACGACATGACGTGCCATCATGACGCAGAGCCAGAGAAGGCAGAGCTTATCCCCGATCACTCGGCGAACGAGTTGAGGAGAAAATGCATGACTGTGAAGGAGGGTAACTTGTAATCGTCCGTAGCTCTCCTAATATGAGACGTTTCACACAAATTCTGGTGCGAATGATTAACCTTAGGTGTACCCTATGCGCCTACGAAATTTGTCCGAACCATTTCAGGGGCCCTTAAGATATTTTAAGCTTTTAAGTCAGACTGACGTTTTGCTTTTCCAGCCGTGACACATGAAAGCTTTCGTCTGAAATGGTACTTTTTAGTAAATACAACGGGACGAGTTCGATAATCATGATGACTAGGTGAAGGTTTGCAAAGAAACAGGAGCCGATACTTTATTCATTTGAGTCATGTGGATAACGTTGTGCTATGGTGAGGGCATTTAAAGCAAGAAGATGTTTTCTGTGGTTCGAACTTTAGATGTACCTGCAGCCGTAAAAATAACAATAAAATATTTGCACTGCTTTGCAATCATTTCTCTTCTAGACCGCAAAGAGAATGCTGGTGCATCTACATAGGCAGCAACTGCAGGAACTATGGTGTTCACGCCAGAAGACTACCAGGAGAAAGAAACATCTTGCAAAAGTTGCCACAGTGCCCTACTACTTTGCTTTCCATATATTATTGAGATGTGCGCTAGCTTGGCAGCCTAGCATTTAAGAAATACTGACTGTTGGGCGTATTGGTAATCCATACTCAAGGGAAAATTGCGCGAACAGGGACGACATATAGAGCATGGAAGAGCGCTGTAAAATGCCACCAAATTTGCAGTGCTAAAATGAGAAAATTTTCAATTTTTAACCCTACAAGTCTGGTGGCAGTGTATTGCGCTCGTCCGTGTTTTCTATCGCGTCCCTGTTCATTGGCGCCATTATTTAGTGACGAGCATATCTGATCCCACACCAACATAAGAACACTCGCTACTGAAGCCTACAGTGGAAGCTCTTCTAAACTGCCCTTAGGAGAGAATAATATTTCATGCAAGACACCTAACGAGGCAGCTACCGGAAGATGATTATTCCTGCGCTGCTGACAGATTTGAAGCAGGCGGTTGTGCGACATGGACAGCATGCGTGCTCTGTGGACCCCGAAACGGATTAACCACGTCATTGCGCTGCTGCTTACTCCCAAAATAAATGTACCGCGGTGGCAGAACCGATCTTCCTTGAGGCAGCACAGCTCGTGCCTTGGGTGCAGCTGCGGCAGGTAACATGACCCTGCAGACGTCGTCGCCCTTAAGAAGCTTTAGCTCGGGCCCAACTCTAACGCGGCGTATTCAAATACATGTAAAACGCAGGAACGCTCTTCTGAGATAACTCCTGGACCGATTTTATTTTTATTTTTGCATTTGAAAGAGAAAGTTAGATTGTAGTGACTGATGGAAGCGGAATGTCGATTTAGGGCCTGAATTCGGTTGAACAAAATTTTCAAATATTCAAAAGTTCTAAAATATACAAGCACGAAGTTTACCCTTTTATAGTTCTGCATTAAAAATAAACATTGTGGTTGTGTAAACGGCATACATTAGATCATTCAAAGCGGACAAATGCGATAAGTCAATTTATATTTTACATGAATTTGTTACGTTGATATTCAAGTGTTCTGCAGAAGCTGTATTTCCATATTAGTAAATTTCTTTTGAAAATCATGTGGAACATATCAATTTTGTTCGCTTTAAATTTGCTAATAGATGCAGCTCCCAGAATTGTGATATCACCTTTTATTGATGAGTTACGGAGTTGTAAACTTGTTAGTTATGGTTGCTGAAAATCTGCGATTTTCCCAATTTTTAATAAAACTGTAACAACCTAGTTCAAGAATTTGAAACCAACAGACACTGGAGTTTAAGCTTTTTTTTTAAGTGCAACAAACCTCGCCAAATTTGGTGCAGTAGTTGCCGAGAAAAATGAATTCTCCTTTTACATGTATTTAGAGAGGAGCACACGAGCTAAAACTTCCTCTTATACAGGGGCTCTTCAGTCTCCAAGGCAATGTTGTGGAGAGTAGCGCAAGGAGTAATGATTGCCGCTGCTCGATCGGGGCTCTAGAGCATCGCCGTGTAGCGCTGCAAGCAGCGTAACCTGCTCTTCAGTACTCCCATGCATCTCCCCACAACAGCGCACACGAAGACGTGAGCCCTGTTGTTTAGGCCTCGGGGATATCACCAGCTTGATGTTCAGCACTGGCGGCAGCAGCCAAGACTCCAAAGCGTACCCAGAGTCTCCTGTATCGTAGATGAGTTGTGCTTTCTCTTTGCAAGATTTACAGATTTGCAGAACTTACCTAGGAGACATTCACCAGGATTCAGCTGTGATAGCGGTTGCGCAGAGGGTTCTGCCGCCACAAGACGAGCCGTGGCACCCACCCGGAAAATGGGGACTGATCACCATGATCCGCAGGTTTGCACGCAGACTTATTTAATAAAAAATTGACACAAAGTGGCGTTACAGGTTTCTTTGAAAGCATTTCCACGTATGGGCCTGCCCAAAGTAATTGAATAGCATATACTGAGACAAGACTACTAAATTCTACCTAAAAGAGTATATAAAAGCTTAAAACCAAGGTTTCAGCTTGCACACACCCTCACCAAGGCTCTGAAAAGCGCAAACCGCTTGTAGAAAGGCTCCAAGTTCCTTCCTGTCCATTACTTCATAGTTGTAAAGATTTCCGCCACGACTTTGATCGAAATTGGTATTCTTTCATCCCATATTAAACAATATCTCCAACATATACAACTTAAATTTATGTACTCACGTCCCACGGTAAGGGTTAACTACTTATTTCGTACTATCAAAGGCACGCACGCTACTCGAGATAACTGCCATAGTGAAATGTGAGCGATAAACTTAATTGAGGACGCGCATTGTCCGAAGCGCCGACAGTATTTTGTTGCGTTATACTCGTGTCAATAGTTGATGTTGGAACGGGTCAAGCAAAAATGAAAGATTGCTATGACATACAAGTGATACAGGTGACCAGGAATAATAAAAAAAGATCTTCGATTATACTTGCGACCATGGTGTTGAATGCGTAATAACCCTTGCGGGTCATGAAACTCTCGGTGTCGCCTTGACTGAGGCCTTGGGACGGCTGTATTGCGATCAGCGTGCCGTAGACGCTTGCCCAGCATACCGGAGATCCGCCCGCGTCGTGCGTACACCGCCTTCGCACTCGCCTTGGCATTCGGGGCCAAGAGGAAGCTCGCCCTCTTCCACCGGGTGCCGACAACAATGATGGCCACCGCGACTTCATGAATTGTGCCGCTGACGGTTGGCTGCGCCAGGCCTACCAATTCTCCGGAACCGACGCTCTGTTGGAAGCTCTCTGCAGCAAAAGTCTCAACGTGCACAACACCTTTCTCTTCGTAGAAATGCCGCTGGCCCACTGGAATCCAATAACAGGGTCGAGTTAATCGCACCAGAAGAGTGCTGTTCATTTCGAAAGACGAAAGTGACGCAGGAATTATTCTGTATCTCGTGCAATTCGACAAAGTGTAGTGAAGGCTCACGCTGCCGATTTCGGTAGCCAGTCCATAGTCAGCTTAGTCCGCTTCGTGCATGCTACTTTGAAAGCTTGCGTGTTCACTAGTTATTCTTGCTGAACGGCACTGTGCTTAAATAGTTCGCGTGACTGGTCACGAATTTATCGAATTTCTTGTCGGTTAGCGACATATCTTACAATTTAGTGACCGGCGACTTCTTAACAGTATGAGAAAACAATTCGCGGAATATTAGCGACGTCGAAGTTACAAAACTTGCTTCTGAAATAGCTTGCTAGAACGTACATCATCGTCGACAAACTACAATTAAGCGGCCCAAATGGCCTGAATGACGCATTCGCTTCGTGACCATGATGAAGCAAGGGTTGCCTTCTCATGAATCGTGTTCACATTGTGCTCGTTCTTTGCAGCACGGTGGTTTTAACCCGTTTTCACGTTGTGGTTACCAAATGCACATTTTCTTTTTTGTTTTTGCAACGAAACTGATTTGAATGGGTCTTAACTTTGTGCAAGCTCTGCAATTTAACTATGAATACGTTCAATTGGCTATGCGAGGAAGCTAACTACCGGTAATCTAATTAACCAAAACCAGTTCGAATACAGTGCATGGTGAGATTTCGAACGCTGCAGGTGCATAGTCCGACGGAACCACTGTAGCAAGTCGCAAAAATCGGAACGGCTGCGCTAATTCCGGCGAATCTGAACGCAACACACCCGTCTTTCGCGGCTTCCATCCAAATCAATACTGCAAGGGCTTTTCAAGCGAGCCAAGAGGCGGAAGCGCAGTATATGACCTACATAAAGATCACGCAATTTTCATCGCAGCGTTAACGTAGAACTATGTGTCGACGAATTTCAATCATCTCTAACGAGTCCCGAGATCTACAAAATTTGCACGAATAATGTGGTCCAGAGCGAAAACAAACCGTTTACATTTGCTTTTTTTTTTTCGTCACCCTTGATTTGTAATTGCACTATCTGAATTTAACCGCATAATTTCAGCGTTCTTCATCCTTGGTTTTGTCGATATGTCAGTAAATTAAAAGGCCTCTACACCTTGCAGGTAAACTTACTGTTTATTCCTACACTGCGCGGACAATAAAAAGAAAGTGAAGCGCTTCGTTAAATGATTTCTGCCACGTTAGCTTGTGTTACAGTGTTTCAAAATGCCTACGTTGTTGCAAATTCACTTGACAGTTTTAGCCACAATATTAGTGACATTGAATCAATTTTTTGTGTGGTAATTTAGCAATATATCTGACTCGTTTTAGTAACTCGCCCCCAAAACCTATGGCAGCATTGAATTTGGGTGTTCTAACCTCTTTCATAGGCCAATAACGGCCCTCTAAATATGTGAGCCAATCCCGTAGACCTGGTACCGGTGCTCCCGGTGCTTACAATACTGGTAATACCACTCTTTGGTACTGGTGGTACGAGTGTCTATAACGGTACCAGTGGTATTGCTATTGATGGTACCACCATGCAGTCGGCATTAGCACTTTGCGATATCGGGGCTCCAGGTGGTATCGGTAACGGTGTGCCAGTGGTATTAGTAATGGTGGTATCTCCGTGCGGCCGATGTACCGGTGGCACTCCTGTGCGGTACTCCCTAAACAGTGGCGGTTGAACTAAAGGTTGAATCGCCTTCCACTTTTTTTATTATTTTTAATGTCTCATTCGACATTTGGTCTACGCCTACTATTGTATTGCTAAAACTTTCATCCCCTCCCCCTCCCCCCCGCTCCCCTATTTCTGGCGCGGCATTGTGTATATGTGATCCCTTCTGACACGTCAAGCCGACTACACCGCTAGTCTTTCCAGTGGTGCCGCTCCAATCTAAGTCTAACTCGGCGTGTGTTAATGGCCGAACACGCGAGCGCAAATTTTCAGTTAAGAATTATGCCAACGCGCATTCGCCTGAACATGGCTTGGCTTAGGAGTGCGAACCTCGGTTTAACGATGTAAGTATACTAGGCAGAATCCAAGAAAGTTACTCGGGATTTTTTTTAGTTTACCCTATCAGGACAAGAGGCATCGACTGCATCAGCGATACGTCTATCTACCTGCCACGGTATCTTAGCGGCTTTGGCATTGCGCTGCTAAGCGCGACATCGCGGGATCAAATCCTGGCCGCGGAGACCGGATTTTGTTGAGGCCAAATGCAAAAACGCCGTTGTCCCGTGCACTAGTAGCCCGTTAAAGAAACTCAGCTGCTCAAAGTTAATAGGGAGTCTCCCGCTACGTCATGCCTCGTATTCATATCGCAGTTTTGGCGTACCTGACTGTAGATACGCTGCACCTGGCTTAGTGCATTTGAATTCGTCATCAAGACTGGTTCCTGCTCTTTTTTCTTTAACTTCCCCCTCCCACACGTGCAAGGTAGCAAACTATTAAAAAGCTAGTTGACCTTCCAGAGTAGCGGCTTGCTTCGCCCCCGCCTTGGCGACAACTTCACCCTCTCCTAGCCTATCTTCTTTCCCCCACTAACTCCCCTCCCCGTTGGGACTGAACCTTGCTCCTTCAAGCGCTGCAAGAGACAATGATAGCCTTTCCCTTCATCATAAAGAGCCACTTCTCTTTCTAGTTAACCTTCCAGCGTTTTCTTCGTCGTTTCTCTTTGTCTCTGGCACGTGAAACCCCGGAATTGGCACATCTAGTTATCGATTTCCAGGCTGGCTACCTATTTTTTAACTTCAATGCGACTGCGTCATGGGGGCTCATCAAGCGGAAAACCTGGCATCGTGGCCGCAGATCGTACGAAAGGTCACATGGTCGCAGAAATCCGCTCATACCACTGCTCGCGCGTTCGTCGTCGTCGTCGTCTTCCACAACTGGTTCCGTTGCCGCTCATCATGTCAGCTTTCCCATACTGCCCCGCTTACCACTGCGAAGGCCCACTACCAGTCGCTGCAGTGATTTCGGGGAGTTTGGTCGTGCGCTCCGATAGACGAACTTTCGATTTCGACTTCTGAATCAGTAGCTGCGCCCCGATCTCTTGGGCATCCACGTGAACGATGCCGGGGCACGTGATGAGATAAATGATGCAAAGCAAAGTTGAAACAATACCATTACGTTTCGTAAAACGAGTCGTCATCGCGAAGACATCGCAATGTTTTGGCATTCATACACGTAGCAATACCTAAGTGTCCTTGACTTTCACTTTCTTAGCCGTGTTGAAGATATAGGCACGCGCAGTATTCTGTTTGGTAATCTGGGGCGGAGGGGGGGGGGGGTTAATATGGGACTCCAATAAATCAGTTGTGAGATTTTAACGCACGTGACGTCCCGTGGGCTGTTAAATTTCTTTAATTGCGCTGCAGTGGTGTACCTAATATTCCAAACTCATTTATAAAACAATATTATATATATCCAGAGTGTGCATTATGCGCACTGTGTAGTGCGTATTTATGATCACGCGACTATAGGCTCCGACCCTGTACTGACTGGAGTACTTCCCCGCAAGACACCGAGTACACTCTCGGAAAGCAGCGGACCAGACGTAATTTTGAAGCCCGACCCATGACGGCCGAACCTCAAAACGCAGACTCAAACAAATGTGCTTCGGCACAGGCCATCTGGAGGACAAATGGGCGAAAGAAATAGATACTTCACCCGGCCAGGTGTCGGATGACCGCGGGTTTGAGGACGGATCTGGCGGGCACTAAGAGGTCCGCAGGGACGAAGACGGCCCGCAGCTCTGCGCGAGGCCAGGCGCTGTCATCGCCAACTCCGCCGACCGCTGCCACCGCCGCCGATGATAATTATGAGCAACCAAGCCGCTGCATACAGGAGCCACAGCGCCAAACTCCACTGATGAACTGACATCGACGCATCGCGTCGGATGATGGAGGTGTAACCTGTGAACCCTTTCCTAAAATCTCATTGTTTCGTCCTGCACCATGTTCTGTTATGTCACAGTAGATGTTTGACTTTTCTGTGAACTATTGGTTTTGTTCGTTGTCATATTTCTTGCCGGTACGTTAATTATTGATTTCCAATATGTTTCAATTGTGTGTTTGCACGTGACGTCACGTGTCCACTCTCTTCGCTTAGCACAGCTACAAGCGTGACACTAAAATCTCTTAGCGACCTAGAGGAATCTGGAAGTACACATGCTGCAGGGTGTTCTAACGCGTTGGTGAATCGCAGGAGGTGCGATAAGTTTAAAAGGGTATTTCAGACAGCCGAACTTTGCCACAAAGTGTCGTGGGCAGCGTGGCGCAAAATCGCGTGCAGTGGTAAGTATAATCTTGCCTCCCTAGTGAAGAAAGTTAAACAGTTACTGTTTTTCTCAATAGAAAATTTAAACCATTAGAACACGATGCCTACATGCAATGCGAGCTGGCTCACAGCTTGTGATTGCGGTTACCAGTGCGTAGGTCTCTTTTAGCTTCCGCAGAGTTGAAGCTATGCAATGTTTTCATGATAATTACTCTAGGGCGTTTTGTTTTTGCACATTGATGCACCTATTGCTTTCCAAGGCGAAAGTCTTAAGTGGCTGATACCCGCGATGGTCTTGAGCAAAAAAACGCGTCGTCTGACCAATCATCATTAGCAATGGCTCATACCCCCAGACAGGCTGACAGACAAAGGACTTTAATGAAGTCCTGAGAACTGCTGCCCTTAGAGCAGCCCCGCGGGCCGCTCCCACTTCGGGACGGGGAGGCCTAGCCTCACCGCCGCATCGTGGGCTCTCTGGACAGCCCGAAGTTGCGGGAGAAGCTCGGAAATCTTGATGGTAGAGCTCAACTCCTCTTCGGCAACTAGACTGGGCCTGCCTAGCAAGCGGTACCGCCAGAGCACGTGATCTAAGCTTCTAACCAACTCGCACTCCGGGCTTGTAGACTCGTAGGTGTCCGGAGCGATAATGCCGAGGAAAGCTAAACCGGGATATGACCTAGTCCCCAACATTCTTAGTGTCACTGCCTCGGCTTGGAGAGTTTACCCCTAAGCAAGCAAAGAATCCAATGGCCCAATCCTCTCATAATACAGGGGCTAGAAGCGCTCAGCAAAGTGAAGCGAACTGTGCATACATTCATCGAAATCACCCGCGCAACAAAAACAATAAAATACGTTTCACTTCCCTGCTGCGAGGATGTAAGTTAAATTTGAAGACAGACGTCGCTGGCGTGAGTCTGACCCCGCTATACGAGCGCGCGAAGCCGCAGCTAAGCGTCGAAAACGAGCCAAAGAAGCCAAACTGAGAAAGCAGCAACGCGATGATGCGAGACGAGGCATCAGCAAGTTTGCAGCTGGCTTTCGCCTTCACGTGTTACAGGAGTGATTGTAACACGCTGCCGAACATTTTAGTGGTACGAGTGTCGGTGACACTCTTGTTTCTTGATCAGCACTTCCGGTTCACCTCCTGTGACGACCAGGGAGGAAATTTAAAATAAATCATAAAAATAGAAATAAATAGTACAGTATAAAATTCAAGGGCTTCATTATAGATATATTATGAGGGGATAAGTTTAGTTACAAGTTTAGTTACAGAAATGTCTCGGATAATTAGAACTAATTCGAAATAACAGATTATCGCCCATAAAAAAACACACAATCGTAGACTTTAGAGACCCGCCACGCGAGCACGACTTCGGCGAAATTCCGGGAAGCCCGGAAGTAGAAAGGCGAAGTAATTACGTCACTCATGACGTCACACACAAGAAAGTAGCATGAAACTGAACCGGCTAATTAATGGAAAACAGCTTCCAAGTTCGGTTCATGCGTTGCGTCTGCCTAAAGTTAACGTAAAAAAGACCAATGCCGAGGTGCCAGTGTCATTAAAAGACAACTAAGTGAGAGATTAGAGTTGCCCACGGCTTTTTCGTTCATGTTGCAATTATTACGCTCATTTTTAAGCTATGGTAGATCTTTTTTTTTTTTCCGTAGAGCATTTCTTGCTACCATTTCGTCGCTGTTCGTATTTGATTCCACAGATTGCGAACGCGTTTTTTTTTCTTTCTTTTTTGTGCGTGCGTGTAAGGCTGATCTGTAAGTTCATCGCGAAAACTTGTCTAGGCTCACAGCTGAACTGCTGTCTGGGAGCGCCTAGAAAGTGTGCTTCGGTGGAGCGGTGGCGAGACGCGTTCCGGCTAAGAGAGTGCTGTGGAAAAGGCAGCTTAGCCTGGCATGCATTGTTTCTTCAAAGACGCTTAAATTGTGCGGAGCGTAACGAGTAGCAAACGGAGAGCGAGAGAGAGGGACGAGGTGTTAGGTTCGCTTCTGAGCCGAAGTCACACCACATTAAATGCGAACGATACCACTTGTCAGGAAAAAGGAGCGGGGAAATTATATGTTGAGAAAAGAAACAACTAGTATTGACAAGGAAATACAACAATGAAAATGCGATACATTTGATATAGCTAAAACAGATGCACGCATTATCCTAATTAGAAAAGAATAACGACTTTTTATATTTAACTTGAGTTGTACTTAAGCGTAACTTTTATTCTTTTTAACGAGCAGCCACATCTGCGACGTCGGGCAGCGTTTATATGCTCATGCGGCGCTCTAATCTTATGTATATTTATTTTTTGCCTTTTATCGATAAGTCTTTGGAGCATGCTCTTGATCGGAGGGGGGCAAACATTAAAGGTTTTAAGGTATGTGGATGATTTTTTAGTCCATCTAAACAGACAGGATGACGATAGATCCGCTGCTATTATTTTAGAACCTTTTAACAAGAAAGGCCAATGCATTCTTCTTGCGCATGAAATCCCTGGCGCTGCAGGCCTGCAGTTCTCAGATGTAAAGCTCTATTTTGCTAATCGTCAGGAGGTCTGCTGGGCTTATCAACCGCGCACCTTGAAGCGATTACTGCCTTATGACTCTGCCCATTCTAAGGTGGTGAAGCGAGCCGAAGCACGCTGTGCTTGGAATAGGCTCTTTCCAAATCGTGCACGCACCAAATGCGGTCTAATTCCCCAAACCATGTAGACCACCTTTAGGAATCCGGTATCCTTTTGACGGTCGTCAAGGCTGTAGCCGTGTCTGTGCTGCAAAAAAGTGAAGCTTGGAACACGAAGAGTAAGAGCAGAAATCCAACCACCGAAGTTTAGCTCGGAAGTTATACCATATGTACAAAGAGTGTCACACAATCTTAAAGAGGTTGCGAACGGTCCCGGTATACCCCTTAATTTTTCCAGCGCCCAACAAGCTCTCTAAGTTGTGCCCTTGATTTGGCTGTGAAAGCAGACGGGGCTGCCACGCTAGGCATGAGAAGCCCTTTATTAAGTGCTCTAGATGGGTTGGTCATGTCATCACCTAGTCTTGTTGGTAGTTGTATATCGGTCAAACCGAAGGTTGCATGAACGATCGCTTAAGAGAACATGAGCCAGAATTAAACCAAAAGAAGGAAAAGGGCGCACATATGGTGGCCTAACCCTACTGAAAGAAAACCCTGTACTGCCCGTTACTCCTCTATCCAATAACATCACGCGACATATAGGAAAAAACGGGTACTCGTGTGAGATCCTCTATGTTTCGTATAGGATTATTGGATGCGGGAGTTATCGGGCATACGCATTCTTCAGTGGGGTCATATGTTACCGCGTGTGGGTGTGACGTTCCGTTTTCGGAGACAACCATTCTAGGCAGAAGCGGCAACGCTTCATTTAGACTTGCACTGGAGAACTTCTTTATGAAGAAGTACGCAGGTCGGTGAGTGGGTGAGCCGTCTATCACACTACTTGATTCTGAGTTCGACTTACTGCGCAACCGCCTTTGCTGTACGCGCACCTATCCATACTGCTCTGTAGGCGCACGTGTGACACTAAGATACACATGTAGCGCACGACAGGGGTCCCTGTCAAGCTCTGCGCGCCGTTCGCTCCTGCACCTTTCTTGAAATTGCATTCGAGATCAAAAAATAAACATCCATTCATTCATTCAAAAAAGAATCCGTTTCTGCCATTAAACAGTTGCGAATAGCGCTTCTCTTTGTCTCCCTTTCTTGTGTCTGTGTTTCCTTGGGCTAATTTATATGTTCAGCTACGCAAAACCAACTAGCTCTACAATTAATTCTTCTACAGTACTCGTAAATAAACTTCGAGGGAGACGTTCTACGCACCTTTTGCCGCAGCCTAAGTGTTAAGCTATAAGAGGTTCAAACGCGCCCTAGCAGTGAAAAACGTTTCTTACTGACTATATTGCACAGTTCATCAATGATGTATAAAAGAGCATCATCGGTACTCGAAAGGCAGAATTAACTCGCACTGTGTGCGTTCGCGCTAGTGCGACATTTGTTGACACTTATGCAGCAGACTTATCACTCGTCATTCGTCACCTAAATTAAAACCACAAAGGTGTCGTTAATTACTGTGGACGGTAAATTATCTGCGGTAGTGCCCATTTCATACAGATTTAATTATGCCTGATGTGTATCCTGAAGCGTTGAAATGGGGGCTGAGCAAATGCTTTGAATAATAGTCCTTGCAGTTATGCACGCGTATAAAAATATATGTATTAAAACAGGCCTCACCCATTGCTCCCTGTTAATTTTTTTTTCTTTTTTTTTTTGGGGGGGGGGGGTGGTTTGGGTGTTGTCGGAGATAGTTACTTACAATATTTGCAGTTAAGAAAAAAAAAAGAAGTGGAGTGAGAGTCGTGACAGCAGACTCGTAAAGAGGCACTTGGTTTTCGTTTTTGGTTGCACTACGAAAGATTAAATTAAACGAAAAAAAGCACTGTTTGAATCCGATGTATCAATAATGCTCTTATGTGCAAACAGTGTACTACATGGTGCTTTAGACAGCGGCCCTACGCCACCATGCTCGCCTCTCAGTTCCTTGAGTTGAGTTGAGTTGAGTTGTTGTAGGCTACTGGTGGGATTAGCCTTGCAGTTGCTGCCGGCAATTGCTCCACCATAGCGACACTTAAAATAAGTAAATCACATTATCAGACACAGACCTCACAAAACACAAATGGTCACTCCTCAGTTCACCATGTGGAGGCCAAATCTGTGTCCTGTAGGTAATTTAAAAGAAGGCGAGAGACCTCCTTCCTACACAACCGGTTCCCGCGCGGGAAAACAATGTCTTGAAAAGAGCTGTGAGGAACTCCTGTCCTCTTGAGGGACCCGAATAACGCCCTCCTTTCCGCGTTATACACAGTACAGCACATTAGGTTATGTTCTATGCCACCGCACACACCACACGTTGAACATAATGGTGATAACGCCAGGCCAGTCTTATACATCCACGCAGGGGTTCGAGCAGAGCCCGTGCGAATGCGGAGCAGTAAGGTGGCTTGGTTTCTTTTGAGGCCCTTGATCACACATGTGGAGCTCACCTCACAAGCTCTCAGTTCCTGTCTGGGCAGAGATGATGAACAGTTTTAATAGATGTTGAAATGGTTTCCCGAGCTAACCGACAATAAGCAATTAGGTGCACTGAAAACATCTTGATTTTCTTGTGACGCCAAATCTTTTAAACAAAATATTTTATTACTTCAAATGAGCGCTAACTGCCCACTAACAAGCTCGATTGTGTTACGAAGGGCTGCAATAAAGTGTTGTGGTTCAGACTGTACTAACTATCGCAGAACGTTCTGAAATCTTGACTTTAGCGCTGACACAGCCTCAAAAATATGCTCGTGATAACGCTAAATAAAAAAAAACCTTTTCTCGAGTAAGTTACCTCACATATAAGTCGGCCTTCTCTATGCAAGAAGAAATTAACCTTGCTGGGGCGCCAGAGACCTAGGCTCCCCAATTCGGACACATGCGCCATATTATATTTTGCTCAGAGCGTACATTATTAATTACTTGCAAGCAATCCAAAACCAGTCTCCTTGCTACCCTCCAGCGAACTACGCTTACTGTGGTCGTGTTTCTTGAATAAATTCAGAATTTTTTCTTAACTTTCGGACTTGGACGAAAGGCCTCCCATATTCGTAAAATGTTTTCACTCGTCGAAGATTATAGAGAAACTTAGGTTGCATCGATCATGCATATCATCATATTTTCATTGCATACATAACTTTTGCGTTCCTTACGGGCATAAAAATTGTTCAACGTTCATTTCTTTTACCATGAAGTATTGCCGTAGTTGAGCTGTAGTTGATGTTATCGGAGGCTAAGCGTAATTTTTTATTCGCTGTCAAAACCGAAACTCCGCATGAAAAAGAAGTGAGAAAAGCACAGCTTTGCATTACCGCGTGGAGTGTCGTTTACACTCCACTCGCTCATACTTATCAGACGTGCAATGAAATTCGGGCTCCAATGTAGGAACTGCAAGTGTGGCCCTATTTCATTGTCAGCGTCAAGTTTAGCAGATAACGTTGAATAAAATCTCATCGTTTCACCGCAGCTCAATGTTTACGCCTGGTCTCGGGGTTCGAAATAGCAATGTCCCCACGTGTGCACTGAACATCACCGCTAAGTGATGCTCGAGAGTGCTCCAGCCTCGATAATATATTCGCCATGCGTGGAGGTCCCTCGTTTCTCGATTCAATTTCTCCGAGAGGGACTCAAAACGCCTATACGCGTATGCATGTCGGCAGGAAAAAAAAAAATCTTAGAAAACGAGCTACACGTGTAAGCAATGCCGCAGGATATTACCGTTTTTTTGTCAGCTCTCGCGAAGATTGTAAAAAAAAGCCGAGTGCGTGCCAGCCAGGGACGGGATGTTTTCGTTTCAAGGTATTTTGAATACACCGTAGTTATTATTTCGAATTTTTCAGATTTGTTGCTCCATGCAGGGGAACCAATATATCTCGCATTACCTAAACTGACAGAAGGTATGGCGAGATGGTACCAAGCTTCGTTTTCTACCTTTTGTCCTTTAAATTGCTTGGCCATCCATACAGACGAAGTCCTCAATGTTTGATCTCGTCGTGGTTCAGAGAGCACACCAGTATTTGAGCAAGTGAAAGTGAGTCAAAGGAAGATGATACGAAAAGTTTGATCATACATCTAGGTGAACTGTAGCATCAAAAATTTGGAGGACGCTTATGCTTCGCCTTCGAGAGTGGAACGCGATGGCATTTCAAGATCCCCGACTGCATCTCACGCTTCCCGGCAACGGCTAGTTATGTATACACGCAATGATTTCCTGGAAGCATTGGCGGTGAACGCTATGCACGAGCTCGAGCTTCCTGGTTCTTATTTGGGTGGTGTTGCAATGAACCGAGCGGGCCGCGCCGCTTCTTCTAAGGCATACCTCAAACGGCAGCTGAAAAACGCAATCGTGTTAAAAGGAGCTTGTGTTTAAGTTTTCGCGTAATAGAATAGTGTTTTCTCGTATATTAAAATTACAATCATACGCTATCATGTCTGTAGCTTGTGTGTGTGTCGTACTTTACGAATTTTCTGATGCATTTTATTTTGAGAACTTCAGTTAGTTCAGCAACACCTCTGCGACACGCGGAAGGCCTGCGTGGTCTACAGTTGCACAGTTCGCGATGATCTTCCTGGCCGGAGAGGCCGCCGCCGACACCGACACCGGATTTTCTGCGACGCGGGTCCCTTGACGCTATGGCGTTAATATTGCATATCCATTTAACTTCTTCAGCGTTCATCATATATTCAGAGCGGTAACATGTGGAGACTGGATGCGGGCGTAACCAGCGTTATTTGTCTGATTTCACTTGTAAATGTTTAACAAAGCAAGCTTACTTTGAGGGCGTTACTTATTGCCTGTGGCCAAATAAAGAAAGCTTTTCGATGTAAGGGGCTCTCGACAGCCTACCGCTTCAGAAGCACATGTCTACCCGCGCAGACTTTACTGTTTTCTGCTACTCTTCACAGCTCCCACGTTCAGAAAATAAAAGCTTTCGCATAAACCACAATCAGTATGTGTGCTTGCAATTTTTTCTTAGCGTAGTTGCACTGGTACCTACGTTTATATATATATATATATATATATATATATATATATATATATATATGTATATATATAGATAAAGGCAGATATTTCCACGCAATTTTGGGGTTAAATACAAAAAGAAATTGATGGTTGCTGCCTCCGCGCATAAACGTTCGTGCAATAACGTGCATTTACCCCGTAAGACAGTTTTAATGCGAAACATTACGCAGTTAGCGGTCAGCAAGATCACAGAAGGTCATCTTAAAATGTTCAGCTTACGTTAAAAAGATTCCAGCACACCTAAGCAGTTCGCATGAGTTGTGAATGCGCAAGCATTGATCTCCAACTGAACGCCGCTGCGCAGTCCTTCGACCTCCTCGCGGGCAATCGAGGGCGTTGAGACGTTTGGCGCGTTTCGAAATGGCCGTACCGGGGCGCAGCTAGAACGCAAGCGGGAGACTGCGCGGACAAGGTACGCGCGCATAACGCGGGCTACCGAGAGCGAGGGTGACGTGGCGTCGCGGCAATGCCGCCTCCTCTCGCTCAACCCCTCGCGCGCCTGCAGTGGCTCCCTTTCGTGCGCTCTGCTCCATCGAGGCGCGCACGTGACGTGGCGTCGCAGCCAATAGGAATTTAATTGCTGTTTCGCCGGTACAGATGAACGACGCCGGTTTTTTTCGCTCAATCGACAGTGTGACGCTTTAGAATGAAAACCAGTTTTCGATGCCGCCCAGAAGAGCACGACGCCAGCAAACTTGCGCGCTGGACTTCAATATTCGACGCCTAAAAACATGAAAAAATGTGATTCGCACACGTTGTAGATGTTGGTTCTACTCGTATTATTTTGGAGCAAAAAAATATTTAAATCTTGTCAAACAATAAATGTACTCCAATTTTGGTCAGTTTTAAAAAAAGCCCTAAATCTCCTCCATGTAGCGCCTATCTGAATGCGTGGTAAAGAAGGAATATTTTTTCTTGGCACCCACTGGGCTAAACTTGATCAGGTTTATTAGATCATAACAAAATAGTTCGAGATGAGTGACTGCAAGGAGCAAACTTTTTGTTGGGGCCGCAAATATTTAATAACATAGTTTAAAATTGGAGAACTTTGAAAAACGAATTATCAATTTTCATGTCTAACCTACCAGCGAAAGCCATGCACAATTTATGCAAGAGAGAGAGAGAGAGAGAAGTTTAATGATACGAAATGCCGAGAGGTCGGCCTGGGGTATATTCCTCTAGCCAGCTACTCGGCATTGGGGGAAGGGGAAGAGGGAAAGAAAGACGGAAGGAAAAGGCGCATGATGGGTGACGATGACGATAGAAGGATGATGAATACATGGCAAGCAATTTGGCATGCTCAAAGTCTGCAATCCAGGCCCGTAATTCAACGCAGCTGTGCCAGTCTTCTGCACAGACTAAGGCTGAGGGTAGCGTTTACGCGTGGATACGTGCACCTCATGCGACGCACCGAGTCTCCACACTGTGAGGTGTGCAATGTGACTGAGACTACATGTCATGTGCTTTGTGACTTCCCTAAGTACGTGGAAGAGCGTGAAAGGTTGGACAACGACTTTACGCGTCTCGACAGCGCACCGTTGTCGGAGTACGTTATTTTAGGCCCTTGGCCAGATGCTCAATCGAGTTTCAAGGCCATCCAGGCATTACTGAACTCAATTTATGAAAAACGTGTTTCATGGTACGTATAAGAAAAAAAATCTATGCTGTACAAAATTGATATACAACATCCTGAAATACAGCAATATTATGAGTCTCACTTTTGCAAAGCCTATGTAAATATGATGACCAATTCACGGAAATTGTAAATTAAATGATAACATTGGTCAGCTTTATATGCTCCTTAGGATGCTGTATACAAAACTGAGATATCTGTTTTGCGTGCAGAGTAAGGAATTGGTAACTTCTTGTAATGCTTTCTATGTCAGCGATTTTCGTTCATTTTTTTAAAGGAATTCAAGCCCTAAATCACACTTTTGCTTGTTAAAGTAATCAAAATTCAACTTTAGTTCACAAGAGCCACAAACCGCAATAAAATCGGTCAAAGAGTTATCTCAGAAAAACATTTCTTTGTTGTGCGTAATGTGAGCAGGCGGCAAGGGATTTGGACATGAGCTAAAGCTTCTTCCTAAGCTCTTGTCATCGACAAGCCACCAAGGCAAACTTTTATATTCTTGTAACGTCTTCTTAGCGTGTCCCTGAGTACAGCTGCAACCGAAGGGGTTATACAAACGCCGTTGTAGAGGATGTAGAAGGTATCAAGCTGCGAAACCAATGTAGAACGAGAACGCTCCAAAGAAATGATCCACGGACATGCCATAAGAGTTCTGGAACTTCAGTGTTTCCTGCGTGTATATATATTTTCTGGTTTTTTACTGATCCGCTCACAACATTGCGTGAGACATGAAGCTCATTATTGAAGGTAATTTCCACTGATAGAACTGGCGCTATAGTGTCGGCACTGACATTGCAGGAATTCGGACTCAACTTTAGGCTTGCGAAGCAGGCAAGGGTCGTCAATGGCAAGAACGTACACAGACTTCGGCAGAAAGCCATTGTTGGAAACGGACACTTTTCCTGGCATCACTCGAGTTCCCCGGCCACATCCAATTGCCGTCGCATTCCAATTATGGCGCGCAGGGGCGCGTCTACCATGTTCCCGGACCTGTCAGAGAAGTTGGCGACCCCCACCTCATGTGCCACACGTCGAGCTATTGTCTCCACCCCTGCTTGACTTTTCCCGATAGTGAAACGGGAGCCGGGTACGGTTCCATGTAGCTGATCTTGGTCCCGAGCAAAGCTGAACAACCCGTCTCCTCCAGCTGAGCGCTTGCAGGCAAGGAGGCGACGCCGGTGGCAAGTCACCCGTCGGACAGTGGAGCCCTTGGGGAGGCACCATGGGCCGAATGTGACGACACCTGCACGGGCGCCTACCATTGGAGAAAATAACGACACCTGAGTGGGCTCAACAATTGGCCGAAAATGAGGTGACCCCGAGAGACTGAAGGGGTTAAAAGCGATAGACAGGGAGAAGAGACATTCATTCCTTCATTCATTCATTTTTTTTCGTTCTTCTTGACACGGGCCGCAGCGTCCGATTTGCTGCCGGCCGTTGATGACTTTATGCCTGTTCATTACTTTGTGTTATTACTGTAAATAAAGTAATAAACCTTCAGTTTCATCTCAATGTCCTCTTCAACGTCGGCCAACTCCCGCACTCAACGACAAGATCTAATACCGTCCATCAGTCGCTTCTGACACAACGCCAAAAAGAAAGCATTCAACTTTGTACTTTCTTTCACAAAAATAACACATAAACGCATCTGCTTTTGCAGTTCTAAGTCTTTTAAGACCGGTGTCCTCGAAGAGCTTGATGTTATTTTATTTATTTATGTATTTATTTATTATTATTATTAAATTTTTTTTTTTTTTTTTTTGCCGTAACGTCTTCTGGTTGGACACCTCAATCTCCATGAAATTGCTGGTCAATAATGCAGTGGCTTTGTCTCCGCAAAACGGATGGCGGACGAGCACAATCTCAACTCCTTTGTCGGCTTGAAACAGCTTAAGACCATTTATCAATTACGCTGGTGAATTCTCGAGTTGAATACAAATCGAACAGCAGGGTCAATATTATTTATATTCGACATTCCAAAGATTCGCACACCACTATAGAAAGCAAAGTCTAATGTAGCCTGCCACTGCGCATATTGGTACCAGTTGAGCTAGTCGTGCTTTTCCTTCAACAAAGCTTGCGTTATTGCTAAGTATTGCTGGAGAACAATACTCCACCTATAGTTTGATTTATTCGGGAAAGTAATTATGCTCGCCGGTGAATTAGCGGAGCGTCTGCTTAAACAGTTGGCGTGAAAGTTTTACGTGGCGTGATTTCCGCCAAGTTTCAGAAAGTTCTTGGCTGCTGCAGTAAAGCATTACAACGCTATTGTGCTGACATATACTATGTAGTAAAGGCGGAAACTCCAATAGTAGGCCCTGCAAATATTCAGCTTTGCTTCTAGTTTTATTTTTTCTGACGTCATGCTCCTCAATCTTCTGGCCGCCATAGTACATTCCACAGCGCCAAGAACAGTTCAATTGAAATTATAATTGTACAGCAAAAATATAAACTATATCATTACGTCTTGTCATCAAAATTGCTTAACCTGCTGTTGAAAATAAACCGGTGTTGCGAACACAAAATCAACGGTTCCACTAGGCTTAATCGTAGCTGAACAAGAATAAGATCAATTGTAGCGTGTTCGAGGCACTTGGCGAGTAGTGTTTTGTACATGCAACGTCTCTGTGTACATTTGTGCTTGGGCACTTTGCAGAAAATAATTTCGAGCACATATATTGTGAGTGCAAAAACACATACAGTTTTCTGCAACAACTATTACATGAAAATACTGTTTACGGAACCTGCAACTGCGTTGGTTTTTCCAGCATGGAACAATGGGCAGTACTTGAATTTGACTGAAGTTTGTGCTTTTCCCTTCCAACCGCATTTTATGTACTCAAATTTTTATTATCTATGGAAAATTGTGTTGTGTATGCCACCACTCTTCATGTTAAGCAGTTGAGTAGAGCCTAATTTTCTCGCTCTGTTATAAAATGATGAGTGATCGCACAGAAAGTGATATAATACGGCTGTGATAACGTAAAAATCTGCCAGCATGAAGAACAGAAAAATTCATGTAATATCTGTCATTCACATGGTAGCGGAAAGAGGACAGCGCGAGGGTTTTCTTAGTAACATTTTGAAGAAACATACTGCAACACCGCTATTCCTAGCAGGGTGTTGTTAGTGTGATTACCGTATTCAGTCGATGTAACGCGAGTCTTTTTTTTTTAATATTTCCGTTGCTTGAACTTGAAACTTACGTTACAGTCGACTAAAGGCAAAATTGACGATTTTAAAAGAAATATCCAATTTCTCGTGGATTTTATCCTTATGTCGGCAATCTGTACCTGTCGATACAATGAATAGACAAGTTTGTCGGAGTGAAAGCTTGGTTTTTGTTGAAGTCGATGCTATTTTTGCTGCGGTGCTGCTGCATCCTGTGGCCATTCCCTCTTCGCCTCTGTTTATTCGTGACGTTATGGAAACGTGACGCATTCGGTATGACGCCCGCTTCGAGAGACGAGCAATCTGATGGCGGATATGGTGGGAAACTCCGCTGTGGCTCGGCGAAAGGCAGAGACCAATGAGAGAGGCCTGTTTAGTGACGTGTGCATGGGAAACCGGTGTCATGCGGATACGCCCGACTGCTCGATGAGTACTCGCATGTGGTCTCAGCCGGACCGCTCGTTCGTACCTTCGTCTCATTGCCATTACCATCGTCAGCCTTTGCCAGGAGCGAGTCAGAGGGGAAAGGCGACGCTAGAAACTCGTTTCATCCCACCGCGTTGAATGTGCACAATGCCCTCTGCAGCTCTCTGGCTGTCGCCACATTAGCCTCTTGACAGCTGTAATTATCCGTGACTCCCCTCAGAAGCACTGCAGAACTGAGGGGAAGTAGATAGAACTGTAGGGACGAGGGAGGAGAAGAAGCAGTTCACATACAAGTGAGCAGGGTGGAAGGTGACGTGAGAAGGCAAGCAAACCCTTCTGCTTACTATATGACGACGGTTGCGACGCAACTGGATAAGCTTAAGATCCAGATACGGTACAGTACGTTGCCGCTATTTCTAAAAAATAAACACCATGCAAAGAGGTCAAGCGGACAAACTACGCAGGGCGTGCAGAAGCAGAGCCGCCTTAATTAACGCGCTCCGCAGGGTCCAGGTACAGTACGGAAGCTGTCGACCGTAAAATCAACACTTCTGTGCCCGCCGCGTCAGCTTTGCGCATATGGCTTTGCTAGAGGCCGTGGATTTAATCCCAACCGCGGCAGCCGCATGTCGACGGGGGCGAAATATAGAACGCACGTGCACTTAGATTTTGGTAGACGTTAAAGAATATCACGGTGTCGAAACTAATCCGGAGTCCGCCACTATACGGCATGCCTCATAATCTGATTTTGGTTTTGGCACGTACAGCCCAATAATCCCAATTCAAGTTTAACACTTCTGCCATAATGCGATGCGCCAGGTGAAACAATGACTAGGCTCAACTCTCTCAGAGCTTATAAAATATGGCCCAGAACAACGCTTCAAACAAACACCTCTCCCTCTGTGTCCTTTGTACTACGCAGACCAACAGCAGTCGTGCCCGCAAGGTAATGTTTAACATAAACTCACCACTGTCGTGTTAGGCCAAACGTTGAAGAAATTAAGCTTTAGCCGTCAACATCACTGCTAATTATCGTCAGTCAAAGCATCCAGCACGGAATGCTTCGCTTTCATCAATTGCCACAGTAGGCGGGACCTGCATATTTTTTTGCCTCAATATTACGCGAAATAAGAACACGTATAGAGCTGCGCTCGAACTTCGCATTAGGATGTATCGTAATTGTCGGCGAATTATTGTTTTTGCTAGTTTTTTGCCGTTCTCAGCAAATAATATCTGTGGTTTTTTTCCACACTTACTGAAATAGGCGCTTATTGAGATGCGCGTGCTGCTACGTCGACCGAGAGCTTTCTGGCGTCTGACGATTTAGCTAATGTTGCATGCGGTTGCGCTGTGTCACGATTCTCCGTCGCTAAATATCTTTCTTGTTTGCCTTCCGATTCATTCTCTCGAAATGTACTGTGCTTTCTTGGGTAATATGTACACATTTAGAAGCCATATACTTGCATAGCCATTTGTCACTATTCTTACTATTGCTATGGCAATACGCGACCACAGCTCCTGCGATTGCTTAGTTTGGCTAAGAAATCATATTCCAAATTTTTTTTCCTGAACGATGCGTCCGTTCAAGTGCAACAAAACTCTTAAAACTACCTAAGCAATCGGCTGACCTTGTTCTATACTTTCCCGCGCTTTCATGCTATTGATGCAGCGTGAATGTCCCTCTGTGGCCGCCTAGTGTCCGTATAGGTCTTGCTGCTCGACCAATGAATCGTTTCCGTCTTTGGTGTGGATTGTTTCCTTTTTTTTTTTTTTTTCCACGGTGTGGTCTAACGTTTACACGCTAGACACAGAACCGGTCGCAACCTAAGAACTGCCGCCGCTGTCCGCCGTTTCTGCCGGAAATTACTATATTTGTTGTTTGATCTTTTACTATAATTTCTTCGGTGTGCTATTGAGCCTTATCACGGGCACGCCGGCTGCCTTTTGGTCACTTTAACATCAGTTGCTATCCTTTTCTTCTCTGCTTCCTTAAGTCTGTCTAAACCGGCCGGCAAGCAGCACTATATTGGCGCCCACAGTCTTAATTTATTGTTTCACGTGTTTTCATTTGTGCGATATTCGGTTGTCCTAGCGGGCAGGGCGGTCCACAATGGTGGCACTTGCAACCCCGAAAAACGAAGTCAGTGACACATGTTGCAGCCGACGAAGAACAAGAAGGCGCTTCGTGGTGGTCAATTTTTATAGTGCCTTTTAACGGTATTTAAGTAGCAAGCATATACCGGTTACGTATTCAGCTTGTCGAATACCCTTCATTGCCATTCTGTCCGGTTGTATACGGCGGTCTACTTTCAGGCCGCTCTCAACATTCGCAACGTCAACGTTTTTAGGCGATGCATGTAGGCAGCGCACGCTACTTTTATACATCGGGAGCAGATAAACAAGGTGGCTCGGCAGAAAATGAAGCTTGGCTTGCATGCAGTTCTTTATTTTCTTTCAACTTGTTTTAGACGCAAATATGTCTGTTATGACGTTACGACAAGGCTAAACTGCCTTACGGGGGCCCTGTCACCGGTAGATTGCTCGAAACGTAAGTGGCATTACATAAAGCAAAAACATGACGTTGTAATCGACTCCTGAAGAGTACATAATAAAAAGAGATGGCAAAGTTTTATACACAAAGCGCACAATGAGTTCCAACGAAAACAATTATATCAAATAAAGAAAACCTTGTGCAGGCTCTATGGATGCAGAGATAACGAAAGAAGAAAGAAAGTGAGACTTGGTTTACAAGAAATTCCATAAAAAATTGACAAAACAGTATCTGTCGCCGAACTGTTATCCTGAACATGATATGAGATTATTAATTTCCGCAGCCATATTTATAGAGCAGCCATCCTGCGACTTAGAGCGTTGACAGTATAGCGGGGCATTATATGGCTTGAGGCCCCGACGCTTTCTCGACCACGACGACGTAAGTGTTCCGACAGTGTTAAAGGTTCAACCTCCTAATTGACTGGGGAAGTCCGAGCGAGTTTGCGGTAGGGCCCATGATATCGGGCCAGTAATTAAGAGGAAAGCCCAGGAGCACTCGGATGAATCCAAAGCCAAACGAGGGCACCGGTGGCGAAAGTAGGGAGATGGCGGTCGGGGTCTTGCCTTAGCTGCTGGTGACCTTGGTCCTCGGTTGTCAATGAACGGGCTAATTGTCGACAATCTTCGGCATACCTGGCCACATCCGAAATGGGAGTGTATCCAGAGGATTCAGTTGTCTAGTGAAGCATAGTGTCAAGTGTGCATGATGGCTCGCGTCCGTATAAGAGACAGAACGGCGAGAATCCTGTGGTCGCGTGCGTAACAGTGTTGTACGCATATGTGACGTTTGGAAGCACAGTGTTCCAATTGATTTGATCCGATGCGGTCTACATTGTCGGCATATCATCCAGAGTGCTCCAGAGTGCGATTAAATCGTTCAGTTCCCATTCATTTGAAGATGGCATGCAGTTGTCATGCGATGAACGATGTTGCACTGAGCGAGCAAGGCTTGAATAGCAGCTGACAGGAAAACACGTCTTCTGTCGCTCAAGCGTTCACGGGGAGCACCGTGGCGCAGAACGAAGTTGCGTAAGATGGAAAACGCAACGTATCTCGCTGTGGCTGTGGGCAAAGCTGCTGTCTCTGCGTAACGCGTCAAGTGGTTCATACCGACAATTATCCCACAGGTGGTCGAGGGATGCGGGCCGTATAAGTAGATACAGACGTGTTCAAATTGACGGGCGGGGCAAGGGAGAGGCTGAAGCGTACCGACAAGGCATTGTAGTGGAGCCTTGATCCGCTGACAGGCAGTCTAAGGACTTATGTACTTGCACACGGATGTATTTTTCCGTGCCAGTACTATTGCTGATGCAGGTGGTTGCACGTTTTGAGAACGCCGGCGTGAGAGCTTTGCGGATCGGCGTGGAAAGCAGCGCAGATTCCCGTTCGCACGTGGCGAGGTACCACTAGCAGCCAGCCACCTCCGGCCATCAAGCGCGTAATTTCGCCAATAGAACTGATCGTCTCGAATACTGAAATGGGCGGCTTGGCGATGGCGTGTTCTTGATCTGGATGAGCTGACGGATAAGTTGGAAAGTTAAGGAGTTGAAAATCCATGCATTCCTGCGTTGCTCCGACGACATGCCTGCGAAGTTAATAGGCGACGTGGTAGCCGAACAGGCTGACGGAGAAGCCGTGTGAGACGCTAGCGGCGAGCGGGACCGCGCATCGGGTGTCCGAGTTTTTGCAGCCGGATCGGTACACAAACCGAATGTCGTATTTTTTGCAGGTGGCGCCAGTATGGACGCCAGTGGTGCATTGGGTTCAAAGGGACGAAGGATTGGTGGTGAATTTAGTAAGAGCCGTAGCGTCAGAAAAGATTCGTCGCATACTCGTTACGAAGCAGGCAGGCCGCTAGAATTTTTCAGAAGGTTGGTAAGAGGCGCGATGATAGAAGCAATGTCGCGCACAAATCGACGAAAATATGAGCACAGCCCAATGAAACTTCGAAGCGTTTTCATAGAATCGGGCTTGGGATATTCGGCTAAGGCACGGAGATTCGCGGCGTCCGGAAGAACGCCGTCCTTGCAGACCACGTGACCTGGTATCGTCTGGCGCGCAGCAAAATGGCACTTTTTTATGCTCAATTGAGGCACGTGAGAATCGCACGAAGACGAGCAAGGTGAGTTGAAAAATCTGAAGAAAAAACAACGATGTCGTCAACATCGCAAGCTCAGTAGTAGCGAAATCACTCCAGAAAAATACTTAACGACCCGAGCAGCACTATTTTAAATAATGCATGCAATGCCGGCAAGTGTTATCAGTACGATTTGGCTTCGAGGCTACACCTAGTAAAGTTCGCGGCGTCAATCACAACTGCGGCGACCGCATTTTTATGGGGCCAAAATGCAAGAACGAGAGCAGGTTTAGATTTAGGTGCATGTTAATGAACCGCAAGTCGTAAAAATTAATCAGAAGTCCCTGTCTTCAACGTGCCTTCTAATCATATCATGGTTTCGCACGCAAAACGCCTAAACAATAATATATTATTTCGATCGAGAAATCAGTGTGCGCCCTATACACTTGTGCTTTTCTTTAAAGGGAAAAGCCGCGGAGGAGGAGGAGGACGAAGATGGAACTTTATTATTGTAGAAATCGTTGCGCGGTTTACTCCTGGGCGGTTCAATCTGACAGGGCTCCACTGGCGATCGCGGCTAGCCGGGCCTGGTCGAGGGTCGCCAGTTGGCTTCCCAGGTCCAGTTCGGAGAGTCTCGCCTCCCAAGACCACGTAGTGAGTGTGTGTGCTGTGACTCGTGGCGAAATCGCGTCGCCCGGATGGTTGGTGCATTCGTGTGTTATGTGTGCGAGTGTCGCTGTGTGGTTGCTACACCAGGGACATATCCGGGACGTATATCTGTCTGGGGAGATTGCGTGTAGACGAGACAAGTGTGGGTATGTGTTCCTTTGCAGGCGTCGCCAGTCCGCGGAGTCTGAACCAAGAATCAATAACGCAACAGGAAATAAATATGAGTTTGTACGAGAAAATGTTTGGAGAAAGCCGAGAATCACTTTTAGACGGAGTGTTAGAAAAAATTTTCCGATCAATAAAGTTTGCCACATAAACGCGACCCGGTATAGAGCACATTTCTACATGCAGAATAATATATGGTTAAGTACTGCAGTACTTCTCTATCTTTCGTACATTGGAATCTAACCAATAGTACTGTAAATCAATAGTGAGCTTTCACAAAACGGTACTGTACCTCTTTGAGGGCCTAGACCAACACAAAAGTAGTGCCAGTAATTAGGACAATTTGCAGGTTGCCTTCCATGTTTCATCATCGTCGAGATCCACAAGCAATATTAGCAGTGCCCCCCCCCCCCCCCCCCTTCACCGAACGCTATATAAGAAGTTTCAACCACGTTGGAACTAAACGTCTAAATTTAAACAGTGTACCTGTGTACCTAAAGAGTATAAAGTGAATTTCGCTTTCGCAAGAAGCGCAAGAAAAGCGTTTAAGAATGTTTGCCATGTTTCGCCCTCAACACGGATCCTGAGACCGGTGGCGATTGCGTGTGATTTCGGAAGTCGCAACAACGAATGCTGCAGTGGACGACGACGACGACAAGTGAATCGCATGGAATTTTTACTTGACAAGTCGAGAGTGTCATGAAGTAACTGTTTTGGTTGTCACTTTCGTGAAAGCAGCGTCAGTGCGGCAAAAAACGCGTACATTACGACAATGACGAGTCTTAAACATGACACATGCTCATAATGCAAGACGCGCCAAGAACCAGACATTTAGTTGCAAACAACGAAAGCATCGTCGCCGTCACTGGTAGCAACAACGTGGCCACGAGAATGCCACATAGCTTTCTTGCGTAGTAGTTCACGATCAGATGCTCCAAGCGCTTCACACACACACACACACACACACACACACACACACACACACACACACACACACACATATATATATATATATATATATATATATATATATATATATATATATATATATATATATATATATATATATATATATATATATGTATATATGTATATATGTATATATATATATGTATATATATATATATATATATGAGTACCTATACCGGGAGAAAAGCACCTTTCGCTCAACTCTCGTATGTAACAACTCACTTGTACGTGTCATTTGGCTCGGGACGCTAGTGGCAGAAATGTCTTGGTATAATAGTAAAAAACAAATCGCAGTTCCAGCCGACAGGCGAAGCACCGACTGCGATAGCAAATTCTACATCTGTACGGAGTAAGGATAGTAGTTTTATCGGTCGCATAGTTGCAAGCTTTCGCTTACTAACTAAATAAGAATGATAGAATGTGTAATCGTGAATGAACGAGGACGTAGAAAGCAACAGACACACAGAGACATCGCTGTCTTTGTATGTCTACTTCATTGTTCAGTTGAACTTGCACATTTTATCGTGGATTAAAACCAACTAGCCCGTCAACGTGTTTTAACTAAACTAACCAGCATGGTGTCACGAGCGCACACGTAAGCATGAGCACATCTCGCTCGATGATAGCGGAAACTGTCTGTGAAAACGCTGGAGTTGGGAATCGCGGCAGCAGCCGTGAGCCGATTGACCTCCGTATATACATCTGGCTAAAGTCTCCTCTGTTCTTTCAATAGCAGTACAATTGCTCGATCGCCAATGGGAGCCGTTGGTGAGCCTTAGTTCAGTAAGTTGCCGCGATGCGACGCTACCAAGACGGTACGACTAATTTAGCTACGCCTACTTGTGTAACGCGGGCTTCTGAGCGCGCGACGCGGCCGTTCCCGATGAGCAATGGAAGACTGACAGATGCAGGGACGGAGCCTGCTTGTGTCTGTCAGTCTTCCTCCGACTTCCGCTGGGAGGCGCCACCCAGAGGGTACTCTGCCCCTTCCCCCACCGACCGTAAAGCAGGCTCGAACGCTATCCGACGGGGGCGAATAGGAAAGGACGATAGGAGAGGGTGGTGAACTGTCGGATTGGTCGCATCTTGCTGGCATTGAAAAAAATGGAGGAGGCGCTGATTTGTCGCTCAACGCGAATGAAACGCCAAAAGCACAGCGCATAGGAAGCTACCGGCACTACGAGCATTCTGCAAATATAGCAGATCGCGTTGAAGATGAGGCCCGCGCGGGCACGCACTTTGGCTACGTCGCAGATCTCTTTGAAAACACACGAGCACCGGCAACGCGTCCCTACGGCGTCCACCAAAGGCGTCTACTACGGCGTCGGCGATTCGCGTGGCCACTGCCGTAGTATGCGCCGCGGTTGTCTCCACTCTGTATGGAGCGGCGGGCGAGGATAGTGTTCCTGTATCAAGGAGCAGAGTTGCGCATAGCTTTTCCGACGCCGCTCGTACCGCTATTCACCGAGCGCGATCAAGTTGTGCAAAATGACGTCAAATGAATGAAAATTTGATGGTTAATGGTGCAAGGGCCAGGTGTGCCAAAAGTGAGCCATGCTAGTGTTAATGAGTTCGCAGTGGACTGATGGGTTTTGTGATCTTAATGTGCCGTGGCTGTAAAGGGGCCTAAAAAAGTTGATTTAAATTCTATAAAACCTGCGAGTAATAAAATTATGGGAATGACTATTGACGTGTACTAGCTATGAACATTAGAATGCATTGAGAAAGAATGATGCAATATATAAAATACGTGAAATGCTAAAATTGTCTACAGCACTACTGCCTCGCTAGAGCCCTTGAAACCCAAGGGCCCAGAACCATGTGCTATACAAACTATCCTAGCAATATCCTCTGTAAAGAGGATACGCTACGAAATGAATGGGCTTGTAACATGCAGTACAACATCTTTGAAAAAATCGAGGACTGCTTTGGTCTTAAAAAGCGGTTCTTCAGCAAGAAACATAGCCGGATGCAGGGGAATACAATGGCGGTATGCAAAAGGGAAATGTTTCCTCCTGTCTCTTTCGGCTTCCGGGCACTCCAGGAAGGCATGGAGGACGGTCAGCCGGTCGCCACATCTACCACAGGTTGGAGGCTCGTTACCGGTCAAGCGAACGTGATGTGTGCCGAATGTGTGTCCTATTCTTAGTCTAGTAAATAGGACATTTGTTTTTCGTGTTTTCGTAGTTGGATGCCAGAAACCTAATTTCGGCTTAATTAGGTGAAATTTATTACTCGTTTCTGCGTCCCACGAGCGTTGCCAGTGGCTTCGTAGTTTGTTTCTTAGGAAAGGCTTCATGTCTATGACAGGGACAGCAGCAGAACGAATACCCTGCGATGTTATTGATTTGGCGGTCTCGTCGGCAAGCACATTTCCCTCGATTCCTCTATGGCCAGGAACCCAGCATATTACTACATGTATATGCGATAAATAGATGTTGCATAAGAGTGAGTAGAGTTCATTGAAGACAGGATTCGTATGCTTTTGTGAAGAAATGCGTGCTTTTACAAGACTTAACAAGTCTGTGAATATGATTGCTCTGTCAAGTTTCAGTTTCTTTATATGTTTTACTGCAGACAGTACTGCATAGGTTTCTGCAGTGGGTTTAACACGTCAGATTCAGAAAAAGAGGGACCAAGAGCAGCGTAAGATACGCCAACACGTGATTTTGACGCGTCTGCGTAGAATTCGCTGCTGCAGTACTACGATTGAAGTTCACTGAAGTGCATAGCGATTTCGAGGTCAGGAGCGTCAGGAGCGATTTCGAGGTCAGGAGGAGGTCAGGTCAGCTCATATCCTCTACAAAGGATATGTCACAGTCTATCACCTGCCACTCCCAGCGCGGTAATAAATTAGTTCGAGCCTTTAGTCGATGTTCGATGTTCGGGTTTTAATTGCACACCATTCTAAATCAGGAAAGATGGAAGTGGAGCTGACCGCAAGGTCTATAGAGGAGTACGAGTTATGATGTGGATTAAAATACGTTGGTTCTTTCTTATTAAAGAGGCACGCACCGAAGCTTAAAAGGAAATTTTGAATGAGTCGACCTCTCGCATCGCATCGTGAGTCTCCCCACATCGTGTTATGGGCGTTAAAATCTCCCACGAGTATATAGGGCTCGGGAAGCTGGTCAATGATTTTTGTAAAATACTGTCTTTTCGAGACGATAGCTAGGGGGTATATAAATACTACATACAGTGACCAACTTATTAAACAGAATGGCCCCAACTGACACTGCCTCAAGGGGCGTGTTAAGGGCGGCAGGTCGGCAAGCTACCACCTTGTCCGCAACTATTGCAACACCGCCGGAGGCATTAGCCTCGTTGCGGTCTTTTCGATAGATTGTGCATTGACGTAGAAAGTTTGTCTGTGTGGGTTTCAGATTTGTCTCTTGAACACACAGCAACCTTGGATTATGTATATGTAATAGTTCTCTAATGTCATCGAGGTTATGTAGAAGTCCTCGTACATCCTGCTGTAGTATTTGTGTTTCCATTTTGAAAAATGTGTTTGGTGCTTTGCGTTTAGGAAACAGATTAGTTCACGGGTGCTTTGCAGGCGCCGTGACGGGAGTTTTGTCTTTTTTCTAGCGGTCGAAAGATGCTCGCCGCTCCTGAGGCACAGGTGGCGCCGTCTGGCTCGTCGTTGTGTCCACCGCCTCATGCGAGGCGCTGGACAGGCGCTCTTCCGAGCGCTTTGTTTGACGTGAAGGCCTCTGCACGTTAGACGAGACCTTCGAGGCCACCTGCCCGGAGGTGGATGGCCCCTTCTGCTGCGTTGGCAGAGCCGAGCTAGCTGCAACCGCCACTGGGGCAGATGGCGCAACTGCCGACTCGCTGCTTGCGGGTCGGACAGCCTCCGGAAGCCGTTGTGTCGCTGCCCCTGACGCGTCACATCGGGAAAGGTGTTCTTGGGCAGGTATGACACCCGCCTTCGTGCGTCCTTGGAAGTTTTATTTTCCTTTACTTCTATCGTCACAATTTCTTTCTCTTTTTTCCAGGATGGGTACGACCGCGAGTATGCGGCGTGCTCCCCTTTACAGTTTACACAATGGAGAGTGTTCTCGCAAGCTTCAGAGGTATGTTCGTGGGCACTGCATTTCGCACAGGTTATACGGCCTCGGCAGCTCTGCGAACTGTTGGTATTTGTAACATCTGAGGGGATTGGGCACGTATGGCCTAACACGCAGCTTGATGAACCCTGCCTCGATTGACTCGGGCAGGACACTTGAACCAAAGGTGATTATTAGGTGCTTCGTTTGGAACTCTTTACCATCTCGCCTCATCTTAATTCGTTTAACATTTATGACATTCTGTTCACTGAAGCCCTCCAAGTGAGCTCCAGCAAGTCATCGTCCGAGACAACGCCACGGGTGGTGTTCATAGTACGGTGTGGGGTTACGACGTGGGGTTACGACATGGGGTTAAATGACGTCAAATGATCGACTGCGTGCTCCGAAGCCAACTTTACGGAAACAGCGCCGACTCGTTTCTGTCAGTGCTATCAAAATTGCAATCAGCGGACCATCGAGCGTGCGTAGCAGCGACCGGCTCCGGGTTGCAGGTACGGTATTCGAGGATATTAAGTTAATGACTTTGGTGAAGTGCTACGAAGCAGATCGTTTTGACACTTGTATTCCAGTATGACGGGTTGCAGCGCACCAAACTGCGCAAATCGCACGGAAGGTGGCAAAGCTTTTTACGTGGTGCCGTGCGGACGGACGAGACCGGCCGGCTCCGAAAGGGACCAGGATATCCGATGTCCGTTCGCCTTGTTTACAGTGGTGAGTTCGGCTTCTTTACACTAAAGTGGCATTTATCTCGAGTAACACTCCAGTACACGCTGAAATGCGTACGCCTGGCATGAGAGGTTGTTCACTTGTGCAATTTTTGGCGTACATGTGCAGCGCGACAAAGACGCGGTACAATAAAAGGACGACATGTGTGTGTTGCGCTGCACGTATACGCCAAGAATGTCAACTTATCAACTCGCTCAATTCGCTTTGTTGCTTGTACGATTGTTCTGACTATGCGGCTCCAGAAAAATGTGTTCATAACAAAGTAAATACTAGCAGGTACAATTTGCCTGCTGCACCCTGGCACTCTGCTCCATTCTTTTTAAATTTTTTGTCGGCGTTCTGATTTTTCATGTAAAGTCGATTGATGTGCTGGTGTTCATTGTTTTGTAGTAAGCGAAAACACCGTGCGCTCCCGCTAATGAGACAGCTGCGATAGCTTCAGTATTTACCACCCACAATATGTTGCTTGTTCGATCAGCCTTAGTCGATGTGAGGAGATTGAAATTATTTTTGTATCTTTAATAATAGCTGTGTTATCGTGAATTACCCTGAGTAGTATGAAGAGATAAAGAAAAATGTGCTGTCATATTACAGTCTGCAATGTGTGAATAATTACTTTGCCAGTTTGTCATCTTATGTGATTAGTGCAATAAAAATAACCTTTTGTTACTCTTAATTTCTTGTCGTTCCAGTGGCTTTGAATTCTGCCCCCCAAGGCTCCAAGAACCAGCACTCATAGCCTGCTGCCACATGCCTTTGCCCATCCGTTCCCTTGTACGAAATAAATTTGATCTAGAAGCTCGTGCATCTTGAATCTTTTTCCACTTTCAGATTTGCTGCTACGAAGCAGCTGTTAAGTCTGCGATATGAATCGTAAAAATAAGCTTTGCATAAAATGTGCGCATGTGAACATTTGAAATGAGTTTAAATTTACGTGTCTGCATCGCATATATCGAAAAGGTGCAGCTGCTGTAAACGCCGTTCAGGGGTGAATGACGGTCAACGGTCACTGACATAATTGCAGGCATGATAGTTCTGTTGGCGACATTCATTATTCGTCTCGTTTCGGCAGCTAAAATGTGCCCACATAATTGTTTACACACGTGTGTGAAGTTTTCTTTAAACACCCTTTAAAACATTTCTTGCCTTCCGCCTCCGCGAGAAAACTTCATATGCATGCTGAAAAACATTGCACCGCTTTTTGTTGGAAGGTAATGCGCGTTTGCGCGCGAACTTTTGAGCTGCTCGAGCCACGGGCGTAGTCAGGATAATACTTCGAAAGGTCGAGGGGGGTCCTATTCTTTACATGTACACTCGTGCGTGTGTTTGTATATGTGCCTGTATATATGTACACACAAGCTGCGCAACTCTGCTCCCTGTAGGAGCATATACAGGAACACTAGGCGAGGACAACATAGACGCACCCTAGCAGCCGCCGGAGAAGAACGCCCCCCCTCCCTCGCTTGATACGCCTTTCTCGCGCGCCACAGGAGAAGGCACGCATCTAGGCCGCGGTCCTCGCTCGCGCAAGCGAGATCGAACTGCGTTCGCTAGCTCACCCTTAAACGCCTTCACTCATACGGAACCTCACGACCACGCTGACGGCAGAAGTGCGCCTGGAGTGTCCATGCAAATGCTATCGTAATAATAATTAATCTCTAGCCGGGCATCTCAAAAACGAATCATCGAGCCTGCACAAAGTCTAAAACAGACACTAAATTTTGAAAACGGTGTCAGGAAACTTCATATTTTAAGGTCATCTCATATATCACACATTGCCGACATACTTCTGTTGGAAAGGTGCTGCGAGTTGTCCTGTTAAAGGATGGAAACGGAAGATATGTTTGTTTGACGGAACTTCTCGATACCTATTACACCAATCACAAAGCAACCTGCACATGATGTTACACAACATAAGCACAAGGAACATGGTGGCCCATATTATCTGAATGAAATCGTTTCAGATATTTAAAAGTTGGACTCCATTAAACAAAAGCTAAAATATCATGACCACCCGGCCAAGAAGAAGCGAGCATGACGTTTGTACACTAAAGAAATCCATAGACATATTCCATCGAAGATACTTAGAATAAATGTTAGCCAAATTAACTTATACTACAAGTACGTAAATCTAGTTTACTTAGACACGAGGAGTGCGAGAGCGCTAAGATCTGTCCATGTATAATAAATTTTGCAACACGCATTACTATTACATAAAGAAAGGAAGTTGCGTACATCCGAACAAAGGTATAGTCAGAAATTAGACATGCGACCATGTTTCTTTCGGTGATATAAGGGAAATCGACATATTAATATGCATTTATTAAAGATTTCATTGATGAAATTTCTTGCTTCTGTTAATGAAGTGTCTAGAAAAAGTTTGTACATGCGCGTGAACATAGGTACATCAAAGGCCTTAAACACACGGCTGATTCACAGGGAGAAACTTTTTCCGCAAAGACGTATCCCGCGAGGTTTCGCACAACCTGCAGAGTGGGTAGGATACGTACGAAACTGCGCATCATGCATGCATACCTTTATGTCATGACAAGGGCTACGCTGGGTTTTCTACATATTAGGAAGAAAATTCACGCAGTTGCTTACTTCGATGACATTCAGCACCATGGTAGCTCACCGCTCGCTTTTCTAACTAAAGAGGAGCTAGAAGAGGCTCTGTGTGTTCAATATTTTACAGGTAAGAAGTTATAGTACAATGTACGTATAGGGCAAAAGAATAGGCCTTCACAAACGCCAAAATATACAAAATTCATGCGGCAGAAAGCTCTGACGTTTGCAGTCAATGCTTAATAAGGCAGCTATGGTGAAGTGCCTGCACGCAGAGTGCGCCTTTGGCGTTGTGGTAAGAGGTCCGCTTGCTCTGTGGGGTACGCGGTTTTCATAGAACGCCGGAGCTGTTTGTTCTTTCTTTTTGCTTCCTTTTTTGTCTTATTTCTTGGTCTGCGGGAGTTCGTCTGGCGCGGCTAAATCTTTCTTTTTTGCGTTACTTACATCTGACAATGGCACAATGACACCAAGCAGTGCGTCGGCACGCCCACTCGACAGCCACGTCTATTCGACCGTCAGGTTATGCGTTCAAGTACTATTGGCCAGAAGTCATACTCGAACAATGGAGCGCGCGGCCGAAGCATAACTGCAGGTATTGTGTGCGCAATCCACTCATCACCATCGACAAGCACGGAGATCTGGCTTGACCGCACTGTGCGATGATGGTACCCCTATACTGCAATATTTTCGGTTCTGTATTGGCTCTCCTCTATTTGAAAGCGAGAAAAGAAAAATAGGGCATCACTCATCTCACGGCGACTGTCGATGGTAATGCGAATCGCAACCGAGAAATGGCGCGGCAGATCATATTTCTGAGAGAGAGAAACAGCGGAAAGGGGACAGGCAGGGAGGTTAACCAGAGAAAAAGATCAGGTTTCCTACCCTACGCTGGGGAGAGAGGGGAGGGGGAGGTAAAGTGGTAACAAAGTAGAGATAAAGAAAAAAAGAAAGGAGCATAGACACATAATCACAATCGGTCACTATCACCGCATACTGTCACCGCACAGCACAGTAACACTTGCAGCACTACCAACATCTGTTCAGGCTACAGCCGCTTGTCCAATTCTGTCGCCCTCAAAAATCTCAACAGTGGCCTCGTCGCCCTCTGCTGCGATGGCTTGTGATGGCGGCATTTTAATATAAGTTCCTCTGTGAGAGGTCTTCGGTCAAAGCGCGCTATCGCGATTGCGAGTGATTGTCTCTGTAAATTATAGCGAGGACAGTCACAAAGAAGGTGTTGAAGAGTCTCCTCGTTACCACAGTCATCACAGGAGGCGTCGTCGGCCCATCCAATTCGGTAAGCAAAAGACTTGGTGAAAGCCACCCCTAGCCATATTCGTAAAAACAGGGTAGCTTCGCGATGGCAGAGTCCAGCTGGAATGCAAAGGCGTAGAGAGGAGTCAAGATTGTGGAGTCGGTTGTTTTGAAAACTTCCTGCGTTCCACAAGGAGAACGTGATGTCACGGCTGAGCATTCGAAGTTTTCTAGCGGCATCTGTCCTTGATAATGGTATCGGCTCCTCTTCGTCCCCTTGAAGAGCCGACCGAGCAGTGTTATCGGCGTGTTCGTTCCCTATGACTCCGCAGTGACTTGGAAGCCACTGAAATGTCACGTGGTGTCCTTTCTCAGTTAAAGCATGCATTAGTTCTCTAATCCCAAATACCAGTTGTTCGTGTGGCCCGCGCCGCAGGGCTGTTCGCAAAGACTGCAGTGCAAGATTGCAGTCACCCTTACAACACATGTAGTGGTAAATCTGATGCTTTAGTTGTTTTGGCAATATTCCACATACTCCGACATCGTCGCACTTTGGTGTGGCAATCGCTTGCCACGATGGCCTTTCAGCATAGAGGCAGGACAACGAGTGTATGACGCCTACGCAGTGACAATGGTGTGAGGAAGAAGGAATAACATCGATCGAATTACACAGGCGTATAACGGCAACTACACGACAACGGTCAGATGTCGTTATTTAAATTACGATGACGATTGGACGACGATGATGGGGAGACGATGAAATGAGAACAATGACATGACGACGATGCTATGACAACCGATGCATGATTGCGTCTGTCTGACCACGACGCAATGAGGGCGATGGCGTGACAGCGGTGGCATAATCACGGTTAAATGACGACAGCGTGATTGCGCCGCAATAACCAAGAAAAAATGACGGCTGTGGATTGACGAAAGTGGTCTGATGACAACGACATGGCGACAATGAGATGACTATAGTGAAGTAATGACGATGGTGAAACGACAGCATGAGGGAATGGAACGAGGACAACGGTATGACGAGACTTGGATGTATAAGTTACAACTCTACTGAAAAAGCAAGCTCTTCAGTGTACAGTACCATGACGAGTTCCGAGCGCAGAGGTGCGCGCTGGATGCTGGAGCGCGGGACAGGCGCGACATACTGGAAGGCGCGGAGTGCTGGTACGAAATACAGCTCTATAGAGCGAAAAATACGAGGTGCCTGGTTGCCGTATATATTCTTTTACATACAAAAACAACACAGGATGTCTTAATCAAATAAAGAAAGAGAAAAAATTAAGAAGAAACATACCAGCACCAGGATTCTGACGCCTGACCTAGGGATCCCAAGCGCAGAACCCTACCAATACGGCACGCCGGTAGGTGGTAAATTGTGAATGATTTGCCACGTAAACACGAAGGCACAACTTTAGTTTTGCACAGACGTGGTAGATGCGCTATCGCCTCGCAACCAAAACTATAGGAATCACGAATAGGAAGTTGTTTTCCGTATTCAAAAGTATGCCTGGCAGTACACCAACGCTGACTTTCTTTTGCGATTGGTATATTAATTTGGGAAAAAGTCTTAAGTTAACCGCCCACTCCGGACGCTGTGCGGGCTGTTACTGCCGCTTTCGATAGCCGTTTCTTGTCCTTCGCGCATGGAAAATGCAAAATTTCCATAACACCACAAACGCGTTTAAATCGACACGTCTGTGTAGTCACACATCTCTGTCAGAGAAGAGGCGGTTAGTCCAGCAGGCAGTCTGCCGCGACAGCGCACATGCGTATCTTTATAACGCGTCACAGCTGCGCTCATCGCTTCTTGTGCTGACACTGCAGTAGACGCGAAAAATATGTTTAATTAGGAATACCAATGTGAAATTTGAACTGTAGAGTGATTTATCCTTCTTAGATTGCTTGATTTCTGAGCGTGCCTATAGCGCGAAGACGGACTCGGCGGGTACGCTAGGCCTAATCTTCGGTGTAATGGAGCAATCTCTGCGCGGGTACCTGGCGAATGCTAAAATGTGCGTATTTGAGCCTCAGAACATTTCAGGTATTATGTTTTACTGCACTAGGGAAAGTGGAATCGCACGAATCGCATCAGCTTTGTTATGGGTACAATAATATCAATCAGCAAAAGGCTTCCTTGGACCTATTCGAACGCGACTGAATCACTTTCGGGTTTCGCGTAGACTACACAATACTGCGATAACTCGCAGTCCATGGTTGAGCATAAACTACTAAAAAACGAGGCGTTATCTGCGTTTGCGTAATTTCGTTCAGTAATATAGCTATCCGCTCAGTGAAAAGAAAACTACAATAAACGAAAGTGATCTTCAGTACCTGTCACATATGCATGCATAATCGGGGCAGCTCACGCACCTTTATTCGAAGCTGCGACGCGAAATGGATGTTTATCACTCCATGATATAGCCTTATTTACGACAAGGGACTAGTATATCTACTGACTATATTGCATGAAGCATTTAATATTCAACAGCGCCTATATTCCTTTCGTACTGGAACCAGTGCGGCACATACGTAAACAGCGCAATGTGCAGTACGAGCCACTGAACTGCAGCGAGAACCAGCGCGTGTTCAGCCCATTGTTCAGCCCATGTTCAAGCATCACTGCAGTGAAAACAGCGTCTAATCCAACGTGACCCATCTCTTATCCAGCGTTCTCAACGTTGTCCCAGGGGCTCCCAGCGAGCGCCAGCGTCCCCAGTGCGATCCAGTGTCGAAAAACGTACTGGTTTCACAGTGGATGGCACTGGAAGACGCTGCTATTTTGCAATAGGGAATGATGGCGATGGAGAAACTGCGACGACATCCGGACGACGGTATGACAATGAATGCATGACTACGACTGTGTGACGACAATGCAGTAACGACGATGGCATGACAATGACATGAGGACAATGGGATGACGACGAGTTTATGATGACAATGGAGTGATGCCTACGGTATGACGAGAGTCTGATGACGAAGCTTGAGTGATGATTGTGGCACGACCACAACGGCATTGCCACGGCTGTCTCACAATGGAGGCATGATCTTGACTATCTGACGATTACCACATGAAAGGGGCTGATTAACGTGAGTGAATGACAAAAGTATGATGACAGTACAATGACGAAGTTTGACGTCTAGTGAACGACGAAGGCGGTATGACAACGACTGAATGACGACAAATAGGATGGCCTTAGTGGAGTGATGAGTATGATAAAATGATAGCGTGACGACGACGGCATGACGACGGCTGCGTGATGATTATGGAGCGATGACAACGGCATGACGAGAGTCAGATGAAAAACCTGGAATGACGGCTATGCAAAGTCTACGGTGCCATCACGACCCCGAACCCATACTTAGTGGCCCAAGCTAGAAAGCAACTTGGGCCACTGGGTCGGAGTAGAAGGGGTGACGAGGGCAGCATGGCGAACGTCAGATCACGAAGCTGGAAGGACAACGACAGCAGCACTTTGGAGGTGTGATGACGAATGCATGGCGGCTGTACGACGACAATGGCGTGACGGCAACGGCATGACGAGTGCAGGATGACAAACCTAGAATGACGGCGATGCCATGATCCACGACGGCTTTACGACCAGGAGCACATGCCCAGTGGCGCAAGCATGTAGACAACTTGGGCCGCTGTGTCGGCGTGGATGGATGGATGGATGGATGGAGTGCGGCAAAGCCGTATGGGCTATTGGTGTCAAATGAAACGTGAACAGCGATGCGCGTAGTTGAGTTTGCGCATTCATCATTACAGCGTCGTGATCTTTTCTTCTTTCAAACAAAAGAGTACCAGAACATAAACGAAAATATCGCAGTATAGGAGGAACATCATTGCGTAATGCACTCGAACTAGATAAGTGCGCCTATCACTGGTGGTGACTACACGGCGCGCAACTATGCCTTCAGTAATGATTTGGCCACTCACTACGCGGTTCACGCTTCATTTGACGCCGATAGTACATTTATTGCGCTGTTATATATGAGTTTTCTAGGACATGTTAGAACAGTGCAATAGACTTGCCCAAATGCATGAGCTGTTGCATGTAGCAATCGCAAAGTAGTGAGGACGCGCTGCTTTCCTTCATCTTGCCCTTGTCTGACGTAAGTGGCGAAAATAGCTTTCGCACTTGAGGATAACTGTTGCCAAGGAGAAAAAAAATTCATACAATATAACGTCAACTGATTTATAAACACAAATAATTTAACTTGGCAATGCCTTTCTAGGTTAAGTTAGGACACTGAATTAACAACTAGTCGTAGACCGATTCTAGGTCATGACTTTCTTCTCAGAGCACTTAGTCCTTGGCCGTTGATTCGCTAACACCTGCGTAAGAATAGTCTGGTTCCTGTTCATATGCAAATCATACTAGATTTCAAGCTCTGTCTTAGATTGCTGTCTGTGTTTCAGAAACGCCTAAGCTTAAAAGCTACACTAGAAAGAAGCATCATATGCTTTGTTAGTTCCAAACTTCGCACTTAGGCCATCCGCCACCTACTGGAATATCGTCACTTTGGTATAATTTTTACATGTCACTAGTAGAAGTTCGATCATCTCGATACAGCTGAAACAGCACGTCTCGGACAGGCTCTTTCAGGTACTAAACCATAAGCACTAAAGTCCTGAATGCGCAAAATGACTCCTTGCGATGAGCTGTTCGCTAGCTTATGAATATTCCAATGCATCACAGCTCCCATGGCACTTCGCCAAAGGTTCCGAACTTCAACAGTTTAGCGATAAAAGAATTTATGATACCGCTGTTCATCAGGAACGATAATTATGATTTTAAAGGGTTTAAATTATTTAAATAATTGAATCGTATATATCTTTATAATCTTACTTATATTATTTAATAATGACTTTTTATTATTAATTCAAATAACTTACCCAATTTAAATTTAAATGTTTTAAATAATTATGACTTAGAAGGGCTTGGGTGCGAGCTTGTTGGCACGGGTCATTAAATTTCAACAGCTCCAAAAAACACACGGACAAGAAAGACCTCAGGACCAGCGCTGACTGCCAAAACATCTTTATTAAAGCCCGCACAAATATATACTATTCGCAACGGGCTGAAACGGAGAAAGGAAGAAAGGGACGGCGAGTCATCGTGAATGAACTACCGCTGTGTATGCGTCAAACGTAAAACTATACAAATGTAAAATACACAGTATGTACTCAATCCAAACTGATTAACTTCTAATGATCTTAAGTTTATTGTCGATAATTATACACACACAAGACACGAAAACAGGAGCCGTAGCACCAAGGCATTGCCTTGCGAAAGATGGTTTGCTAAATTATTACTGACGTGTGTACTATATTACACACGTCAGTACACGTATTCAGTACTGTTTGTCTCCATCTTAGCATGCTCCACGCAGAATATATTAGGTTATATAGACCCCTGTGAGTTGCCCTTAATCCCAGAGGATGTAAAGGACCCAGAAAAAAAAAAACGCTAATAGAGCTTTACTAGACCCCCTGACTTAGACCCGTTTTTGCATTAATAGGAACAGTACACTTGGTTAACGAGGAACTGGTGATTCTTTCTTGGGATCCAGTTGCTAGGTGAATGGACATCGCGAAGCACTTACACAATGTCAATTCGACATACCGAACGGCAGCCAGTATCGTTGCTGGCCCATGTGATATGCTATTTCCTTGTACAGCGCATCCGAATAACGGAGCATGCTGTGCGATCGAAGTGTTGCTCTTTCTAGTGGGATCTGGAGTTGCTTCGAGAACAATCGGGTTAGCAGGTCTGATAACGAAGAATAAAAAGTAGTTCAGAACGCGGTCGCGTCTAGTGTGTCTGCCTCCCATTGTTCGCTAATCGGCTTACATTAGCCATAGCGGTACGTGTCCGTTCTTCCGTGTAGTGAGCACTTTTCGATGCGTGTTATCATCGTCCTTCAGACGGCCAGCTTTAGCTGTTCGTGAAGGCGAGAAGTGCTTCAAAATCATCAGTGATGAAGGGAGCTCTATATGCATGCTTATTATTTGTGTGGCGCTACCAGATGATTGAATATTTTTTAACTTTATTCTAGTCAACTTGTCATTCCCATCATCCTATTTCTGAACATTGGAGGACGAAGGCCTCTCCCAGCAATCTCCCTGCTAATTTTCTTAATTTCATTACATCACCCAGATTTCTACCGCCTTCGACTGCGCTTCCTTTGCCTTGGCATCCACTCTATAGTATTTCCCAGCTAACAGTAGCCTAGCTGTTTGAAGGAAAGAGAAAGATTTAAAAACGAGCACAAAATACGATTTAGAAACTTACGGTGCTCGGTCGGCAGACTTCTGATGACTTAGCACCGGAGGTCCCCTAATTGTACTTTGCATCGTGACTGTTTAACTTTTTTTTTTCTTTTAACAGTTTGGCTCACTTTATGTAGGACTCACGGTATTGCTCTAATAGGCAATCGGCAGCCTGCCCTATGCGTTACATGGCATCCCCAATTCCATGACTTCTTATATGCTTAACTATATTAGCGGCTATCTCAGTTTGCTCTATAACCCACATCGTTGTGTTGCTGTATATTTAGGTTACGCCTGATATTTTTGGTCCCAACGCTCACTGCGTGGTCGTTCACTTCTTCCGAAGCTACCTGCAACCTGGGTTCTTTGAAGAATCATCAGGCGATTCTTGGGATATCATTTTCCTTAGCAGGTTAGGAGAACTGGTGAGTCATAGACAGTGATGACTAATGACCACGTCTCATGCTACACAGGTCTTCCAGAAAAGAGAAAATGCGGGCTAAAATTTTTAATTCTTATAGATAAAGCAGGCAACAGTAATGAATTTTCCAGCCATATTAAAAAGATCGCAGCGGTTGTAATGAAGCTAAACTGAAGATACCTATCAAAGGTAGTACAAGCCTATCCTCCGGCGTCCAATGATGGTGATGAATGAGTAGCACAGCTCTGTGGGGATGCTGAATTAATGATGGGCAATGTGCAAACTCAGTATACTTCTGGGGTAATGGGCGGCTTTGATGCGAAAAGGGTTGAAAAAGTTGTGCAGATACAACGCATATCTTGAAACCTATGTGACGCAAACCTATTGTGACGTGTTTAATGAAATGTTATAAATTTCCCCCTTTCATTCCTGTGCCACGCTTTTCGCAACGTAAATTGACACGCATGTATGTGCTCTCACGCGCCCGTGCTATGCAATGTTAGATACGTGGTGGTCGTCTATAAATGTGATCAAATATAAATAGCCAGCAATACGACGAAGTAGTTAAGTATGTCAAGAAAAGAGCCGAGCTTAGTAGTTTATTTCGGCACATTACGCCACACGCTTTGGAATAACTTATAAAATGGAATGAATTTGGCTGCCAATATTTGACGCTCATGCAACATAATAGGCAAATTGAATGAGCCGACTGGTTGTAGCAAATGTGCTTCGGAAAACTTGTCGGTGGCCTAGAGCAACATTGTTATTTGATATGTGTTATATAATTTCCATAAGAATAATGCGCTACAAAAGTTTACAGCCTGTAGATGTTAGAGATATGAACGCATAATTAGAGCGTATTTGATTGTTACGAGATTATAACATTGTTATTACATTAGTGATTTTACAAATGTGGGGCACCGTAGAACAGTCAAGTGACTTATCAACTATAATCGTAATGCACCTAACACTCCCCTCCGCATATATTATAAGGCACATATTGGTCATGTCATCAGGCCAAGAAATTTTTGACTTCAATTTGCAACAACAGCTTAAGCACAACGGGACATGTTTCACTCTACAGGATAGTCGGAATTGGAATTTTCAAACTAACACAACGTTAGCCTCGTCATCATGAATAAGTACTGATTTGAAATATTCGTAAAAAGCTTCAGATATTACTACTGGCTCAAAGGAGGCTTCTTCAATAATTATAAGCTGGGAGAATGCAGGGCAATTGTGGTTTAGTGATTTCAATTGCTTCGATGGATTCCTGTTCCTATATTTTGTTTTAGCGTTATTGTAATAAAATTGTTTAGCCTCATGCATTTTATCAACGTCACTTTTGCTAACTGGAACTGTTCGACACAGTCATTGCGGGCGGTTTTCTGCGGACCCGTTTGATGTGCCGTTTAAGCTGTATGATTTCGCGTGTGTTGCATGAATTTTTCTTTTTAATTTCTTAAAACGCATTTTATGAGGAACAAACTGATGCAGGCACTCACGCACAAGTGAATAATACTTGTCAATTAATACGTCAAAGCTTTGGTCATCACCGACATGTACAAGCAAAGAACGTGAGAAATGTGAAAATTGCCTCATCATGTGCCTGTTTAAAATAGATTACCGTGTCATAAACTGGCTTCTGAGGTTCTCAAACGAAACAGAAAAATGGCTACTGCTTTCTGATCTGATATTTCTTCAACAAGCTCAGATTGGAGACAATTTGGACCCACTTCTAAACTTACACATACAAGATTCAACTCCGCACTTTGACGTGGGTCCGAATGAATCATTTCCGGGATGCCAAATGAAAAGACCACATCGCGACAACAGTAGTTACGCTAGATACTAGGAGCATTAAAAGTGCCAAAAGTATTAATATTGCACCGTTTAACTTTGTAGCATGTGATGTACACAGAAAGAGCAGATATTGCGCTCTTTCCAGCACATGAGAGTCGATACACTGCACCTACAATAAACACAAGACCTTGAACATTGTCATGTAACACGTGCACGCCCCGTGAAGCCGGAGGGCAAGCGCGATCGGTGAATTCGTGGTCAAGAGTTCAGTTGTTCAGTGCGCGGTTTTCTGCCGCTCACCATCACAAGTATAAAGTTGTTGCTCGACAGGGCGTTGCGCGTCTTCCATTTCAGTCGCGTTGCGCGTATTCCCTTATTATTTCTTGCACTGGATTTGCGATAAAGGAATTCATGACTGTTGATGAATTATATGTTTACAGACACTCCAACTTCAAGCACAGCGCTAAATTATGGGGAACCGGGCCAACCAGTGGCTAGGCGAACGCTTAGCGTGGCGTCTCGATACCAGAACGAAAAACAAAGAAACATGCGCTAATTCAATATCAAATGGAAGTACAGAAAACAAGTGGACGTGTGATCCAACAGCGTGCCACTTGGTGAAGCAACGGCATCTTTGAGTTAGAGCACGCAAGCCATGTCTGTCCCTATGCCACTGGTGAGAGCTGTCAAGACGCGTAGAGCGATGCGCACCAACGTCGTACCCACTCTTTCAATTTTTCTCGCACGAAGAGCCTGTCCTGATGAATTTCTTGTCTTCGTCATTTCCAGCTTCGCCATTTGCACAGCTTCAAAATAATAATACTTCACCCTACAGCCACCATTGGGATTTGAGCCCAGGTAAGGGAAGCGTTCAGGCTACGTACACATCGAGCATGGCTTAAAGATATGATGCAATCGTAGGCTCTTCGCAAGGTAATACGATGGTACAGGTTTTGTGGAAACTTCAATGCACTAAAATGCAGCTGTCACACACGCACACACACACACACACACACACACACACACACACACACACACACACACACACACACACACACATATATATATATATATATATATATATATATATATATATATATATATATATATATATATATATATTCACACGCGACATTGCTCAGATATCCCAGACATTCAAGTCAACGACCTCATTCTAGTTAGGAAAGGAGTAAGAGAATCCAGTGCCAAATTTTACCCCAGGAATACAAGATGGACGCCAGTTTTATATATATATATATATATATATATATATATATGAGCGTCTTCATTCACTTTTGTTAAAGCACCTTTTCTATATAGCGGCTCCTCTAAGTTCGTATGCGTTCTGTCCATATTTGCGTACCACTTTCGGTGGCAATGAAGGAAAAGCTATGGGCGCGTGGCTGCTGCAGATGTGTTACGGCGCCATGTAGTCTGCCAGCGTTTGAAAGTGCTTTTGGTTGCTCGAAAGACACGCTGAATCGACTCAGCTTCCACGTGCGACGGTTTTGCGTTTGCCCAAACGCGGAAGGGAAAAGCCGCAAAATAAGTGAATTTTACTTTCAGTCGTGTGTTTTATCTTATTTAACTGTTGTTAATAGGGTGTTTATGTTTTAGCTTACCCAGCTTAGGCTAACGTAGATGAAAACAAGAGACTCTTTTCAGAAGCGCTCTCACTTGTGTGCGCTTTTCCTCCATAGCGTTCCCTTCATTGCCAACGAAAGTTGTCCGCGAGCATAAGAAACAAGTCTTACGAGTAAGGTGTTGCCACTTTTTATGCCGTCATGTCCCGGTTTTCTCGGATTCCCAGAAACTCTGAATATACAGTTTTACACTGCGGTGCTTCTTTTTTTTCTGTTGTGCTATAGTATAAGTTTAAAAATTTCAACGCAGACGAACACTACCATATTCTTAGGCTTCCACGGAACGACGAAGCCAACAAGTGTGAGAAAGCTAAAAATAGAGTGAGTTTCTCCCTAAGAGTGTATCCCGCTCATACTCTCTCGAATATCAGCGGTGTGCTGCCCCCGTGCATGACGTTCAAATTTAATGCGGTACGGTACGCTCCAGTTCGAGTTCTTGGAACGCTATAGATCCTGATTAGTGCGACGTAAGGCATAGCCTGGTCCCTGCTATGCAGCAGGGAAACGATGCATTTTTCACCGAAGTCCGAAACTTCTTTCATGGAGGATAAGAAGCAACCATGCAGTCAACACTCTGTACTTTGCAGTCCTTACATGAGGGAAAGTGCCACGTTCCGCTGCCCCAGTGCACATATTAGCGGTGGTGATGAATATAAAAGTAGTCTTGGCTTCTTAAAAAACGCCCTGACGAGCTATAGGGGCGCATGCTTTTCAAGTAACTTCGTGGTGTTATGGATCATTCAACATGTAAGCGTCGTTGTGGATCGTAAGACCAGTAGTAAAGAGATTATTCCGGAAAAATACTCAACGACTCGGGTAGCACTATTCTAAATAATGCATGCAAGGCCGGCAAGTGTTATCAGTACGATTTGGCTTCAAGGCTACATCTAGTAAAGTTAGCGGCATCAACGCCAACTGCGGCGACCGCATTTTGATGGGGACGAAATCGAAGAACTTGAGCAGGTTTAGATTTAGCTGCATGCTAATGAACCACAGGTGGTAAAACTTAATCAGAATTCCATGTCTTCAGGGCGCCTCATAATCATATCATGGTTTCACACGCAAAACGCCTAAACAATAATATTGTCACGTGGTCGTGACGTCAAAGAACACAGTAGCAATACTGTGAGACACAAAACTAACTTTTATTGGGCGAACCTGTGCCCACAAAAGAAGCTACACTTATAGCACAACGATAGTGGCGAACACGGTCGGCGATCGACGAAAATCTCATCAGCGGGTCAAGCGCGCCGGCTTTTATAGAGCAGTCGTCGAATGTTTCAGACTATTCGTTCGGACCCGCGTGCCTTCCACAAAGTTCTACACCATTCGCGTCACGCAATAAAATCAGATAACATAAGGTTCGGTGACAACAGACAGTGGATAGAAGCATCGATAACTTTCCATAAACTTCGCATACATGCAGGCGCGTCCCACGCTGTGCGATTACATTTGTTAGGCGGCGAAACGTGGTTGCCCGATACAGATAAGTACACGTGTCAATATCTTCTTTCCATCGAGAAATCAGTTTACACCCTACACACTTGTGCTTGCTTTAAGGGGAGAAGCCGCGGAGTCTGAACCAACAATCAATACCTCGTCAGGAAAGAACGATGTCTTTGTACAAGAAAATGCTTGGAGAAAACAGAGCTTCAGCTTTAAACGGAGTGTTAAAAAATGTTCTGATCAATAAAATTTGCCACGTAATAGGATACAATATGGTTAAATCCTGCAGTACTTCTCTATCTATATAGTAATGTAAATCAATAGTAAGCTTTCGCAAGACGCTTCTGTAGTCCTTTGAGGGCTTAGACCAGCACAAAATGGGTGCCAGTATTTAGGACAAGTTGCAGGTTGCCTTCCGTGTACCGTCATTGTCGAGGTCAACAAGCAATATCAGCAATGCCTCACCGTATACTATAAAAGAAAGCTCATTATATTATTGTCCTGACATGCCGCAATCAACGTATTTGCTCATATGAAAATTTGACGCAATGTGCACGCCTAGCCAAGCTGGCCCATTAAAGGTCACTCACAGTAAATATTTAGGAATTTGGACCAACCTTTCGCGAAGATAATGTGTCGCATTTTTAGATAAGGGTACATACCGTCCACGGCTATATATGCGTTCTGCAAGGGACCCCCTGTCAGTTGGCATGGTGGCACCATCGACATGCGGTTCACAAATTGCCCCTTCGTCTGCATATCGCAGGTGATAAAGCGGTTTGGAAAATGGATCCGCTCAAGTGACCGTTTCTTGCTGGTGTTGCCGTGCCCATGGCAGTATGGAGCTTTGTGTGAGTCGTGCATGACATATTTTAAGAAGCTATTGTTGATGGGTGGAGATACTGAAAGCAACCCCGGCCCTCAACTCGAGGATATCACCTAACAACTTACAGAAATAGCTGCAGACATGAAATATATCAAAGAAAAGCGACTAGCGGATATAGATAGGAAGCTCGACGACATTAGGAAAGTAGAAGCTGAAGTCACCGCATGCCGTACAGAAATGGCTTGTATGAATACGGTAATTAAGAGTCTTGAAGCAAGAATAGATGACCTAGAAAGCCGCAGCAGAAGGTCGAACCTAATTGTTTATGGCCTACGAGAAATGGAAGAAGAAACAAGCGCAGCGCTAGAAGAAGCCATGAACGAGCGAATAATCTCAAAAATCCTTGATCTTGAACGTGTGGCTATTGAGCGCATACATCGCTTAAAAAGAGGAGGACCAAACAAGACGAGGCCAGTCATATTTAAGCTACGGGACGCAAGAGGTAAAAGTGCCATACTCAAGAATGGCTTCAAACTTAAGAAGTTGGACCTCACGATAGTCGAAGATTACTCGCGAAAACTTGAAGAGACTGGAAAAAACTCTGAGACAGTGCTGAGCAAAACCGCGAAAATAAAGACAAAGAGTCTTTGGCATAGAATAAACTGTTCATTAACAACCGTGTTTTCATCTGAGATGACGAAAAGAATGAAAGGGTGAAAATAAAGAAGCACGATAAGATGGATAAAGAAAATAACGAGAACGTGGAAAAAATAAAACAAACGAAGGAAACCGCCACACAACGCGCCAAAACCAGCGCAAAAAAAAAATTTAGAAATAGCCTTGCTAAACGTAAACGCTCGAAGTGTTTTGAATAAGGTACAGCTACTTGAAAACTTGCTCGATTGTGAACAAGTTATAGTGGCAGTCACGGAAACATGATTGCCATCGCCTGTCTCGAGTCATGACCTTATTCCCCCAAACTACGTACTGGTTCGGAAAGATAGGCAAGGACGTGGTGAAGGCGTGGCGTTAGCAATAAGGAAATCAATCCCACTGGTCATTCTTCCAGAAGTAGCTGATGCTCAGGCAGTTTTTCGTAAGATTAACAGGTAGAAGTATAGTTGTTGGCTGAATCTATCGAAGCCCCGTATGAAGACATGAATGCATATTTGCCATGCAAGAATATTTGCAGCTACATGCTCGAAATTGCCGTGTTATCCTCATTGGTGATTTTAGCCTTCCCGACCTTAATTCGTCTACCATGCAGTACACAACAAAGGCTTCAGAAGCCCTCCTCGATATGATGTTAAATTTTATCCTTCGCCAAATTGTGGAATGCCCCACAACGATGAAAAGTGAGTCTCGGAGTGTGCTCGACTTGATCTTGCTAAGTAATAACTTCGTATTTGAACAAGTTAAAGTGGAAGTAATAGGAGGAATATCCGATCACAGTATTCTAACCTGCATCTTACCTCTAGACTACAAAATATTAGTACAAAGCGCAGCCCAAACTATAATCAATATCGACAAAGCAGACGACGCCCACATGCAAACCTATTTAGCTCACGAACTACAAGAGCTTTCGATGTTTGCCTCGGATCCTTTGACTGATATAAGTGCTGTCTAGTTGCGTTTTAAAGCCATGGTGTCACACTATGTAACAAATTTTATTCTAGTAAATGAAAAAAAGAGATTGAAAAATAACCCGTGGATCACTCGGGAAGTAATACAGGCGGAACGCCAATTCAAAAGGTTACAAAAAGTTAGCAAAGCAACGGGCAAAACCTTACACCACTAGGTTAGCGCTTTCAGCAAAATACTTCAAGCGGAAATCCAAAGAAGCGAAACAGCACTACGTTAACATTGTACTTTCCAGCTTCCTAAAAATCAACTCACATAAGTTCTGGAACCACTTTCGCCGAAAATGTACAGTCAAAATTCCGCTCTCGTCAAGTGAAAAAGACGACAAAGCCATTATATATAACCAATTCTTTCGTTCGGTCTTCACAAAATATAATGGCGTCATGCCGGACTTAGTTCCATGGACTGTTTCCACTATCGACCTACTCGTTATCACAGACGCTGGTGTTCTTACTATTCTGCTTGCCCTAGACATTAAAGAACCGTGTGGCCCGGATAACGGTTTTCTTAAGAAGTACGCACAGTGGTGCAGCAGATATCTCGGCCTTATTTTCCTTGACTCCCACTCGAAATCAAAACTACCCTAAGATTGGAAAACAACTAAAATTATTCCGATCTACAAATCGAGAGATACACGCACGGAATCAAATTTCAGACCAATATCGTTAACGAGCACGGCATGCAAAATACTTGAACGTATAATCTTAAAACATTTAACGCTTTTTTTTTAATATGAAGGCATTCTGTCCCCTAACCAGCACGGTTTTCGCAGGCGTCTATCGACCATATCGCAGTTAACCGAAGTCATCCACGATCTCGCACTAAGTATTAACAATCACAGCACACGGATATAATCCTACTTGATTTTTCTGAAGCATTTGACTGTGTTTGTCACGCAAAGCTAATAACTTAACTAAAAAAGTTATCGGAGACGGAGAAATTGTTGCTTGGGTTCGTTGGTTTTCACCCAATAAGTTTCAGTTTATTATTTTCGAACATATCGCATCAGATATAGTACCAATAACGTCAGGAGTGCCCCAGCATTCTGTGCTCGGGCCCTTGTTATTTCTCGCACATATTAATGATATAAATAATAATACAGACTGTACAATAAAATTATTCGCGGATGACTGTATCATATATAGCGAAATTAAAAACGATCGAGATCACTACTCCCTTAACAAATCCCTTAGTGCTATTACAGAATAGTGCTCAGACTGGCAGATGGTAATCAATGCAAAAAAATCTGTATGTATGACGACAACGAGGAAAAAGGAACCTTCAGACATTTGCTACACCATAAATGGCACAGCTTTGACTAAAGTACCGGAATATAAATATCTAGGCTTAACAATAACGTCAGACCCAAGGGGGGACGAGCATATTGACCATATTACTTCATCTGCTATGCAAAAATTATTTTTTCTTCGCAGATCACTTCAACTAGCACCCTTGTTAACCAAACTCCTAACATAAAAAACATTTGTTAGGCTGATCCTAGAATACGGTAAAGCTGTGTGGTTTCCTCATATGAAGATTAACATAAAGAAAATAGAAAACGCACAAACGAAGGCCATTCGATTCTTCCATCAGAAATTTAAACGTGAAGGCTCTCCTACTAATCTTCTAACTATTTCTGGGGTCCTTACGTTAGAAGCACGCGCGAGACAGGCACGTTTAAAATTTCTTTACCAACTCCTGCATAATTATTTCAAAATTGACGATTCAAATTATATTTCTTATTCACAAACATGACCTAATAGCAACAAATATACAAATACTTTAGTAGAATATATATGTAACAACGATGTGTTTAAATATTAATGTTAGAGCCTTTAAATTTAAATGTTAGAGCCTTTTACCACTAACGCTTAGTCACTGTCTGAGTTTGAGTTAAAAATTGAAATTGAAAAAAATCTCCGTGCATGATAAAATAACTAGTGCTATTATTTGATTGTGCAAACCAGCTTGTACCTGTACTTTGTCTATGCAGTCGTGCATGTAGCATGTATTCTTTAAATTCTGCTTTATTCTATCATGAAAATTAGCATGTATTGCAATTGGTGTATATATTATGTACTATAAATTGCCTATGAGTAAAGTTGAAATTGTTGCACATTTGTTGTTACATGTGTCACAAATTTTTGTATCTGTGCATGTATATGGTGCCCACCTGCTATGGCTTCAGTAGAGACTGGCAGTATTGGAAATAAATAAATACTATGAAATAAATAAAATAAGGCCACTATTTTAGGTAAACCTTTCAACTCTACGGCAATCAAAAACTTCTATCGCAACAAATTAGTTAAAGGCGTAAAGAAGACCGGACATGTCAAATTTCGCCTAACATTTCCGAAATGGCAGAGGAACTCGGGCGAATATATGAACAAACGCCGTACTGGCTAAGGTAAAAAGTCGTACAATCGCGATCACAAACACACGGCCCACGGCTGCGGTCGCAGGAGCGACTGCGGGTCCACACCGCGGCGCTGTCTCCGTCCGGCGCTTGTTGCGAGGGTCACCGAGTGACGCCAATCTTCGCCCTCACTCTCGTGCGGCGAAGTCATCAGCTTGATAAATTTCAAGCACGGCGTCGGGTTGTTTCGCAGCTCACGGTCAGTTGGAATGAAGTTCGTGAGGGCGAAGTTTGTCGTCATTCGATGTGCCCTCGCAGCAGGCACCCGATGTAAGGTCCCTGAATAAAATTTAAAGGTAGCGACATGCTTTCATCTTGCCGCCGCCGCTGCTGCGAGGAGCACGAGAGGAGGCAGGAGAGAAGGTCTGCTTCTCCCAATTGGTTAAACGCCGTCACGTGGTATTTTGCGCGCCCTTTTCTCTATTTTTTTCTTTGCCACGTCTCGATCGACGTACTCACCACCATGACAGTTGGCAGTCGAGTTTCCGCGGTGACGCTGTCGCAAGGTATTTCGGATATTTTGGCTAAGTTTCGTGGCTAACCGCGTCATTTAAGGACTCAGTTTTTGTTTTGTTTTATGTTAGGGATTGATTTTAACAGTACTAGATGTGCAAACGTGTACGAACGGAGCTTTTTTTCTTTGTTGACAAGGTATGGAGCTCAGGCATGGGTAATCTCATGCACGGGCGCTATTCTCGGTGGTCGTTCAGATTTGTTTTCCTCATCGCGCTCTCGTAAACAGTTGTAAGAAGCTGTGGAGTGCGTAGGCTGTGTTCTGTCATGTGTCGTTCTAGGAACGTAACACGTGTTGTTGTTGCAGTGTTAAGAGTGCGTAGCTTAGGTAGTCCATGCTTTGTTAGGCACTGCAAATATATTTTGCGAGTACAAGCTGTTCACTACCAGCGCAAATGATTTAGACTCGGCTTCGCCATCTCGGCTGGCTTGTTTGTTGGCCCATATTAACTTAATTGGAGCTGCGCAAAGGGGGAATGTGCTCATTGATGGAAACTATTTGTATGTGTAACTTTCGTCCTTGCATACGCATTTTTCACAAATGAAGCACAGGTTCCACTCTAATGTTTGCCCTTGAGAGCCAACGGCACCAGTTTGTCATAAAGGCGTAGGACCAGTTACACTGCATAAAGAGATGCCAGCGTCCTGACGAAACGATGAGAATAGCCGAGATGCTCCGTGTTGAACGCGCACGTTTCTACATGACGCTCGCGTTATTCAGGCCATTGTGTCACGCGCCTTGCGTTCGGTCATCATGGTTTCAATTATGACGGTGCACAAGCTGGACACACGGCAGTCGATTGGGTACACGCGCGTACACACGTACGCACTTCGAGCAGCGCGAACGCAGCCCAATTGTTGAATCGGCAGCTACACACTGCTGCCCACACGCAAGCGCAACAATGCCTTTGGTGTGTACTGGCGAAACCTTCATCGCAGCCCTTTCACGCCGGGCAAGTGTCTTTAGAAAACCAAATAAAGAATTCTATCAATGCAATAAAAATAACTCGCGAAGCGGGTTGATCTATGCAAGCCGCTACAGTGTTCTTGCCTACGAGTACAATACATGGCAGTGGACGACACAGGATTCAAACAAAGCTCTGGCATGTATATAAACATCGTATACATTACGTATACATTACTGGCGAGACAACGAATTTCTATTTTTGTGCTAGTACTCGACACTAAAAGGAATTTGTCCACCAAACTGCCCTCAAAAGCCTTCTTCTAACTGGAACCAGACAGCCAACCCGAAGCCGCAAACCGAGCGCGCAGTTACGCGCTGAAAAAGCACAAAAAAAAAACACATCCACTTCCGCCAGTTTCATAGCGTTCCATCATCGCTGCTAGCACAGCACACAATAATCAAGCCTTAACTGCGGTAAAAATTGATGCGCAAACACCCAACAACAAGTTTTGATGTCTCACCTCGTGTAACTCTTTTGGCCTCTTCCGAGCGAACGGCCAAATGGCGAGGGTTTAAGTTTTATTCAGAGATTTTAGCCCGATACAGGGTGCCTCGATGTAGCGCGTCTACTTGCGCCTACTAATAACTGCACAACTTCGTGGCTGCGATAGCAGCAAACATGCTCGGCTATCATGGATGAACAAGATGCCCGCCGCTCTCGGCCGACCTCAATTTAAAGTCGGTAAGGAAACTTTGAGATAACAAGCCAAAGACAATGACGAAATTCTTGAACCCGACATAGTGGGACGAGGCTCGGATCAATCGAGATAAATTTGGTCGCATCTCGCGCCACAGAAAAACTGATAATGCGGCGTGCCGGCCGCTTTAAGAATGATCAAACAAACAAAAGCAAGCTTCGCGGCGTTATCATCGAGAAAGAAATTTCAAGAAGAGCGGACACTCCCATAGAGCTCAGCGGCCGAATTGATTGTAGCACACCAAGCGGATGTTGACTCCTTCCGGTTTCGGTTTTGGGCGCGCGCGTTTTGAACACCAGTTGGTACACGCCGCGCCGGCTCCGCTGCTCGGCGCGGCATTAATTTTTGTTTGTTTTTTTCGCTTCTGCTGAACCTCGCGTGGCCTTGGCGTGGAATCGTTTCATTATTAAGCAGAAATGATTGCGACTGACTTTTACAAGACTGCGCCGAATCTGTCAGGTGCAATTTCATAAAGAAAACGATAGACGTCTTCTGAAATGATGAAATGTTTATTTTGCTCTATATAAATGCTCGTTCCGGGCTTCTTCTGCATTCATCCAAAGCTGTAGCACCAGGTAAGCAGCAGTCGTTGCCGTACGATGCTCCACCAGATGCCATCAGCTGAAAGAAAGTAAATTACAAGCATGTATCATTTCGGTATATTGACCTAACAGGAGTATTGCGTGTAGAGGCGAAACGTGCGTAAGTGGTGAATGAGCGGCAATACAGATGAATTCACTTTTACGTACATTTCGCAGCAAAGGCTCCTCCCAAGCAATGCCATAAAATCTGAACATACGATTTTCAAGCACCCCTCCTTTCCCGAGCATTATTTCCTGCACTTAGTGTGCACAAATACACGGGTGACTGCGCGTTTCCAAAACAACTTGGCCTCAGTCGACACGATGGTACGCCAAGTACACAAAGGTGGCTACAACACAGGCTCAGCCAGACCATGTTACACGCTCGCAGTATGCCATCTAATCGCACTCAAGTCAGACTCGTGGGTGCAAAGCCTGTTTTCAGTCGCTCAGAATACATAAATGTCATGTTCTTGAGCTCCTCCATGTTAACCTTTACCCGTCCTGCCGGCGCATGCAACGCTCCCGTGTTATCACTCTCGAGAATCGCTCGTCGCGTTTTCGAGAAGCGTGAGTGCCGAAATAAGGTATATGTTGTTGCAGAGCTATAAAAGGCGTCACAAACTTGTCCCACTAAAATTCAACTAACTCACTATGGCCGGCTTGCTTTTTTGCTAACAGCTTCACAAACCCAGGTGCGGCGAGCAAGCCTCAAGAGATCCCAAAAAGTTACCAAACAAATTACAATACTTTTTCGGGTCAGAGAATGCGTCACGAAGTTCTACCAGTAAGATTCAGTACACGCGAAACTAACTGCGGCACACAGCCGAGCTGCTTTTCCCTAACTGCGTCAATAAGCCGGGCGCGGCAACCGTGCTTCTAAACTACCCCAAATATAACGACGTTAGTTACAATAATGTTGGGGGCCACAGAATGCGCGACGTAGTACGTGATAGTACACGCATGTACACGCGCAAATGCGTCACAAGGCCGAGCCGGTTTTCTCTTACTGCGTCAATAAGCCGGGCGCGGCAAGCGTGCCCTAAAACTACCGAAATAAGTTCCAGTAATGTTGGGGCTCATAGAAAGCGTCGCAAACATCTCCCAGGACGAGGCATTAACTCAAATTAACTGCGCCAGGACGGCGGAGCTGTTTTTCGCTAACTGCGCCACTCGAACTAAGCCTAAATGTGCTTAAAATGCGCCGCACACTGTCAAACACATTTTCTCACCTTGCCGTAGTCCAGTAGTGCAGTGGTGCCATGTCGAAATGCAGACGATACGCAAGAGAAGGCCGGGAGCCCCAAAAAATGGGCTATATCCAAAACAGACGGGTCGCCGAGCACGCGAGCTTCGCACGTACGACCGGCCTCGCTCACTCCTGCGGCTTGTCTGGCGCATAACGTATGCACGCGCGTCTGGCGTGCCGCTAGCTTGTTGCCAGGCAACGCAACAAAAAGATGCAAAGTAAAAGTTCATTTACACGCAAAACGTTTTCACGTTTAGTGGGAAGGAATAAAAAAAATAAAACGTTGTCTGGAAGTTTATTTCACATTCTCTTTTTCTGATGCTCGCGTCAACTAACGGATGGTGTTGAAACTAGGCGTGACGTGTTTCCTGTTGCCAGTTTTTGAAGTGTCCCCTCTCGTTGAATTTCTTTCTCTATGGCGTTATTCTAACCACACAATGCTCGTACCTAAAAGTGGACAGGTGCTTACTTTCCTCCGTTCCTTACCCCGTGGAAAGCGAAAAGAGCGCATGTCTTTCTTTGTCGAGCCGGCAAACAGCGGTACACAACACCCTGGCGTGCTGGTTTTTGCGACTGAACACAGCTCAATCGCACAGCACCTGGCGCACAATACAGCAGCTTCGCAAAACTCCCCAACAGTGCTGCTTTACCAATGCTGGAAGGAACGGGCGCCGCAAGTGACTCGACCCATTAGGGCGACTGCGGTGTCCAAAAGGTGTCAACACCCTGTGCGGCGGCGCGCTACATCGGTGCACCCTAGCCTGATGTAAGCCTTATGGAGATAGCCGCGCCGTGGTGGCCCCCGCAGTCGCTCCTGTGCCCGGAGCGGGCGGCCGCGTATTTTTGACCGCGTTTGTACATGCGCAGCAGAATCAGCCGTGGTCCCACAAAATTCATGTCAAGCTCAATAGACATGAGGTTAAAATACAGAATGAAACAAACATCAAGCGCATTAAAACCAAAAAGCAGCATTTCGTACGAGGGCTGAATACGAAATAACGTGGAAAGCTCTCTTTAAAGAACCACACTTGTTTCATGCTAAGGGAAACCGACAGCTTGCTAACACATTTTTTCTTATTCACCATTAATATATAAGACCTCGCACGTCTCCCTAGTACCTTGGTCCTCGTGACGAAACAAGATGGTCGTCTTTTCTGCTTGCACTTGGCACCCACAATGCCTGCAATGTGCAGGCAAATTAAGTGCTCGCCCCCCGAGTCTTTCGAAGAATAGAAGTGCTCTTTCAGTCTCATATTCACACAATATTCGCACAGTGCCTTCGTCGTTCTATTTACGTCATAACTTCGTCGTTCCATCGTCTTCACTGCGACGTCATCATGCAGTCCTTATCATGGCGTCGTGGTCAAAGCTGATCCTGGTTAAAGAGTGTAATCGCTAAGTTGACCGACCTGCTTCTGCTTTTCAAGTTCAAAAAGTCGGTCTAAAGGCGTGCGAAGTTAACAGTGTCGGAGTCTAAGGAACGCGTCCGAGTGATGAGGAATTTAAAAAAAAACGACTAACATAAAAGTTATATTGTCGAATAAAATGTACCATGCCTTTCACAAACTTCACTGTCAGATTTCAGAATACAAGTGCTACGATGAAGCACAAGAACACACGCAGAGCGCTTTTATTTTTGTTCTTTTCAGCTCATCTTTCTTTCCCTTGCGGTGCATATTTGCCCTCATGTTCCAAAAGTTGAGCAACAGGATACGCGAAAAGGCACAAGTTTTCACCTTCTAGAAATTGAAAAGCTCAGCATTAAGCTTGCCTGTCTAAAGAACAATGCGCCTCGAAATGAGCAAAACGTACTTCAAAGCTGCAGTCTTCAAGGTAGTGGCAAAACCCAACGGAAAATTGTGGACAAAATTGACAGGGGAACAGCGCGAGAAGGTGAAGGACAAAACGGGAACACACAACAGCGCACGTAAGCCTAAAGGGAAGTTGGGCGTTAGGGGGAGGCACGGGCCTAGTGTTTTTGGCAAGCAGCGATCAAACTCGACGACATGCTAAACGTGAACGGCCACCGTAAATACTGCGCAAAGCAGTTCGCTTCTCTACCGAACTCCGATCAGCTCACTTATTGAGCGCGCATACAATTTTGCGTTGCTCTCAGAGCCACAATCAGAAATATTAAATATTCGAATGTGCCACTTGGAGGCAAGCCTGCATTGCTCTACTCTAGAGTCCTTAATTTCTGACTTAATCTGGGGAAAGTGTATTTTCCCAGAAAGTTATGACGCAGAATATTTCCGCTTTCTTTGCTAGGAATTCTGGTACCTATAAATTTCTTCTAAACATTTGCTAAGGTTCAACTAAGCTTCCTCTGCGCACTTGCGTCTACACAACACCAGTACGATGCACTCTGACCATAAAGTAGAGCACGACCGCGTAGTAACTGAAGCCCTTATAGAGGAGTCCATAAGGTTCGCAGAACTCTCAATTATCCTAATATGAGGAATTCTTGTCAATTGTTCTTCTAGCTACTCTTTTTAAATGTTATTTTTGAGTTATGGAAGCCAAGATTAATCTTTTCTATTGTAAATTGTAACTGATTAGTAAGGCGGAACTAAGCTATTTCGCCCACTGTGTTTTGCATTCACAGGTTGTTTTATTCTGCTTATGGAATAACAGTGTTCTGTCATTCTTCCAAGGTGAAGACATAGTTGAAGTGATGAGGTACTGCGTGTGTGTTGTGGCAAGGTTTGCAAATGCAATACCAACTCCGTGTTTTGCGAGACTGACTGCTACAGCATTCTGCCCTGTTCCATTTCCTTTGAATTTTGTTGCAAGGTTCCACTCATCTTTTTTTTTTTTTTTTGTAGTGTAAATTCCGACCTGCTCTTTTCATTTTTTGCTAAATGAGCCAGAAATATAAGAGAATTCTGTTCTGAAGTTATAAGTTCTAACAAACGGTAATTTTACTTTCTTCATTTATGCCTTCTCCCCTTGATCTGCTCAAATACCCGCCGCCGCAGCTCGCCCCTTTCAAGGGCCAGTCTCCTTCAATAGGGCGACGGCGCCGGGTCCTGACGGCATCACATATACTCGTCTGCGTAATCTACCCGACGAAGATAAAGAAACGCTTCTCTTGCACATAAATGAGCATTGGAACGTGGGCACCCTCCCAGACGAATGGAGGACGTCACACATTACCATGATCCCAAAACCAGGGAAAAAAGCCACGCTTTGCAACCTCAGACCCATATCCTTTACATCATGTATGGGCAAAACAATGGAACGGCTTGCACTGAACAGACTAGAAGAACATTTGGATAACACGAAACATTTTCCGCACCAGCTCATAGGCTATCGCAAGAACATTTCCACACAGGACTTATTTCTCATACTACAGAACACGCTTCTGCAGCCAAAGACAGCACAGACCCAAGCCCTTCTGGCAATAGATATAAAAAAGGCATTCGATAATGTCACACATGATCATGTACTCAAATCGGTTCACGACAGTGGATGCGGCGCCAACATGTACAATTACATACGCAGTTTCCTCAAAGGCAGGACAGCACGCTTCAAGGCAGCGCAGTATCTTTCCTCCCCCATCAATATTTCCCGTGGAACACCTCAAGGGTCGATTATATCTCCCACCCTCTTTAATCTTTGCATGACAGCGCTATCAAGGCAGCTATCCACAATCCCTAACCTTCACCACACTTTCTACGCCGACGATATTACCCTATGGTGCGAAACCGGATCTCCAGGGAACGTCGAAACGACCCTCCAGAAAGGCGTCGAGACCATAGTTAACCACTTACATAAAGCCGGACTCGAACCTTCAGCAGAAAAGTCGGAACTTCTCCTCATGAATCGAACACATTACCAAAAGAAAACAAACGCCCTGATACAACTCACCTTATTAGGCAAGCAGATACCAAAGGTTACATCGTGCCGAGTACTCGGCTTTATCATAAATCACAACAACAATGCTAATTCTAACGTTATACAATATCAAAAAGACTGCCGAAATCTCACGCACCTAATGCGAAGAATCATTAGCAAAAAACACGGACTGAGAGAAGAACAAGCAACACAGCTCGTGACTGCGCTCGTGTATAGTAGGCTTCTGTACACCGCCCCATTCCTTACACTGACACAAACACAAACTCGAAAACTCGAATCTTCACTCAACACCCTTCACAAGGCCGCCCTGGGCCTACCGATATACACCTCAAATGAGCGCCTTCAACAAACGGGCCTCTTTCACACTTTCGCAGAAGACAACAACACCGAGACAGACAAGTAGCGCGATTGTCTTGTACGGAGCAAGGATGCGACATCTTGAAACGAGCAGGGATTGCCCCTATCCTGTTGACACCAGTTAACCAAAGCCCTCCGCTACCACGCAACATTGCATTTACAAACATACCAAAAAATATGACGCCACACCTACATGACGGTCGACGTCAAGCGCAAGCAAAACATCACCACATAGACAGGAAATGCATCACGATATACACGGACGCAACACGCTCTGACATGGGATCATACGCGTATGCAATATATACACCTGGACAGACAGCACCGATCATCCAAACAGCTGGGCCATTTTCCAACCCTCCCAACATAGCCACTCAGGAGACTCACGCGATAATATATGCCATACAAGAAGCCTCTCTACTCACTAAGCACCACTCCAGTAACAACAACCTTTATACCGACTCCAGCAAAGCCATTCGCAACATACAACAACGACTGTTAGAAACACACCTACATGACATCTTAACAGAATCCTGTAACCGCAAACCGAACATTACAATCACCCTGCGTTGGGTGCCTGGTCATGCTGGGATCGAGGGAAATGAGTTGGTTCATCAACGTGCCCGCGAAATTAACCTCCGGGCGCCCTCGATTCCCTGGCCAAATCCAACGACTGTGGAAGACGCTGCCACGTACAAAGCGCAAATCGCTGATTACTACAGGAACATCAAGGAAAACCGTACTATTTTGCCCCAACCTCACTCCTCACTCAACACGGAACAAGCACATGTCCTTCGTAAAGTTCAAACGAACATTCTTCTCAAGCCACTAATGCTCTACAACTTCGGTTGGCGTAGCACAGCTCACTGCCCCAACTGTCCGGAGATAAGGGCAGGTGCAGAACACATTCTGTACTCATGTAACACTGCCATTACCTCTCCTCATTTTCCTTACCCTCCCCCTCCTTCCTGGAGTGCTTGGCTTCACTCGGACTCGGAGGATGAACAACGAGAGGCAGGCGCTCTACTTCACTGGGCCTTAATGTTGGCCTTAAATAAAGTTTTCTTCCTTCCTTCCTTCCGTCTGACGGCCGTGCACCATGCCAAGGCCACTTGTACCTTTGATAGCCTTTACTGTTCGTGCAACATCAGCTTGCCTTCTCCCTGTCGGACGGGCATGGAAGCAAGCGCGGCCCTCACCTAGCACAAGCGTGCATGTGCCGCTGAAAAACCCTGATAAGGTACGCCGGCTATAGGCTTGTGCTTCTTTGCTCCGAGTGACTACCACAGGCTCAATGCACAGTCAGCGGCCACAGAAAATTCTACTTCACCAAATAAGTCTCTAGAAAAAAGAACTCATGGAATAGACCTCTACTGTAGCGACATTGTTTATAACTTGCAAAACAACGTGCACTAGTTGAATGAGGCTGGAGGGAAACTTAAACGCTGAAACAAATCCAACGCCCCTCCCTCTCAAGCATTTCCCGTTTCCCTTGAATGTGTTAGCAGGTGTAAGCGTGATTAAAGCTTCATAGCTTTTGCCTGACAGGGTAATACATCGCTCAGGCAAGTACAAACACAAACGCCGCAAAACCTATATCCGGGAAACATGGCGCTTCAGGATACTACTCAATTTGATATACAGTTACTCCGCTGGCTTTGATACGGCATCCATCTATTGCCGATGATATTATCTTGCTTATCTTTGATTGCTTGCGTTTCGTTCCTGCAGTCCTTATACAAGATCAAACATGAAATTATTGAAATTATGATGCTCCAAATAAACATTATGGTGTGTCACTGAGCGACTGCAACCTTATGAGGCCATTTTTAACTATTTGACAACCGCCTGAAACAGAAGCACCGCATGCGGGGCGTGGTCGTCTTGTGCAGAAGCGTTTGCGCTAAGCCTACAGAATGCATCGGATGGAGCGGCGTCTTCGTTCACTCTCTTCCCAGCGTTGTGGCTCATGTTTTGCGGGGCAGCTGCATCGTCAGAACTCGCCTACATCTGAACCCACTGAAGATACAAAAAAAGAAACGTAATAAACAGGAAACGACACAGGCGCGTATGCTATTTTGGCGCCAGGGAACAAGCAATAATGAAGGCTCCCATCACCTGCTCAGATGGGATCCATTACACGAGGAATCGACGCTGCACCGCGGTAAGCGGACGCCGGCGGCGCAATGGCTGGCTCTTCTTTTGGGTCTCAACGCATAACAGCCTGTGGGAATACACGAGGGAAGCTACACGCTGGCCGATCCGTCTTACGTGCTACGAAGCAATGTCCGCATTCAGCAAATCAGAAAGAAAAGTAAATGCTCCCGCCAAGTTGTCCGAAACATGCCTTGAGCCGGTACTGCACTTACCTCTGTGCCAGGCTATCCCGCTCTGGCTGATCGACGAGGCCACCGGAAGTCACTTGACCAGATGCGTGCTGCCGTGTGTCCGTAAAGACTTGTTCTTTTTTTTCTTCCTTGGCACCGATTTCCAGTCAGAGCGCAATCCATCACGATATTGCTTTTATTTTTGTCGGTTGCTTAAAGTGGTGACTGCATAAGCTTTCACCTTGAGTTTTCCGCGGCAGTTATATGGCCATTTATTTATTATTTGCTATCGAAGGAAAGAAGAGCCTTCTTTCCTTCGTTAAGCTGTCATGTACCTATGTTACTGCTGCACACTGTCGAAATGTACCATAGGGGGCCGGGCTTAGTCAAGCTGCAGTAATGCAGCTTTCCCCGCCACCCCATTTCTCTCGTTATTGAGAGATGAAATATAGTTTGATTTGATTTGATCCTGCTGACTGTTTCACCACAGGTGAGCCGTTTCTAGTGTAATTGTAAGATAGTGCTCCAAGTCAATGCCTATACCTAATTTGCGTTTCTAAAACTAATACTAATGATGTTATTATGAAGGTATGGGTTTACCAGATGGATCGACGGGCAGGAAGTCGGTGCAGTCAACCGCCCAACTGACTCGCTTCCCCGCTTCTCTTTCATTTGGCTTCTCAATGTAGTGCTGTGATATCTTCACTGGGGACTGTTGCACCTCAGGGCGGTCCCTCCGTTAGCAACCAGTTTGTTGCATTTGTAGGCGATCCCACTGCAAGTGACCTGTCTCTCGAAGCTCCGCCGACATTACTCATTGGATAGCGTGGCGTTGTCGGCGAGCTGCAGGCATCCGGTAGACCATGGCGACCGAGTAAGGGCGAGACGACGTTTTGCTAGTGCGAAACTTGCACTGTTTATTGGGTAATTGAAAGAAAATAAGAAGAGAATGAAGTATCAAGTATGAAGTATGAAGTATCTCACAAGTACATTTCGGAACCCCTTAAATAGGCTCTCTGCAATCGTGTGGGCGGGATCTTGCTTCCGACGATGACACGTGACAGGCACAGGGAGAAGGCCCCTCCTCCTGCAATACCAGGCACGGGAAGAAGTCGATCCTCTTTTCGACGAATCCGGCGAGTAGGTCGTGTGAAGGACCTCTCCGGCGCCGTGGGGTCCGGCCAAGAGAAGGTGAGGGGGATGAGGTAAGCACACACAATGCCATGACCATGAGAGGAGCGAAAGAGGTCGCCCGCGTGCTCCGGCTCAGGGGGTAGGGTGAATGAACTCTCCGGCGCTCGTGGGCTCCGGCTCAGGGGGTAGAGTGAATGACCTCTCCGGCGCCGTGGGGTCCGGCCAAGAGACGGTGAGGGCGACGAGGTATGGCCCTCGGCGTCCGGCCATACCTAACAGGACGGATGAAGCTCGCCGAGCTAACTAAAGGATGGTACTGCTAGAGGCGGGCCACATGAACAATTTGCATCACGTATGAACGCCGAACACTGACCGTCTCAGGCAACAACGTAGTTCCTGTAGCTCATGCGAAGCAGTGTGCAGGACGGTCTATCCTAATAGGCGAGGAGCTTGCGACATAATTTTTGAATGCCCCAGCATAACAAGCATCAAAGCGGAAAAAAAGTGAGTCTAAGCTGCTCATGTAATTATATATATATGTATCTAAACTGTGGTCGTTCAACGCCAAACGTCCAAGACATGGCACTGGGCCTCTGCGATTCAATTCTAAAAAAAAAAAACAAGAAACCTGGTCAATCTTCTTGCTGTAGTATTTGCGTAAATTGGTTGTACAGTACAATATTTGTCGGTCTCTTACGGTGATTTGAATGTTGCTGTTGTGAGCAAAATTAAGGTTCATAAACCACACTCGCAAATATACAATACTGCACAAGGCACCTTAAGTATATCTGCTGGTTGCTAGAAAAGGAATTGCGCTTTTTATTCCTTCCTATTTGCGGCCGCTCCTTTTTCTCACAGTCTGCTTTATGGTGAAGCAATGCGGGGATTATGGGCTAAATTTACTTTTCTTTCCACAGTTATACAAGTTTTACAGACAAAATCAAACTGCATCACATGTCTGCGCAGTTGGCAGTACGCATGTTCAAAATTCACCAACGATTACGATACTTCCAAATGAGAAATTTGAGCGCCCCCCCTATCAGTGTTTTCATTTCTCGATATATTGGCGCGCATGGACAATCTGTCTCGTGCGGCACTTTCCAAACGGAGCGAAGCATGGCGCGTCTGCCTCGCTAATGGGGAGATCGCGATAGAAAGCGCGTGGGTGCGATTCCATGCAGCCACCGCAGACAGACCTCCACTCATGCAGCTCTTTATTTCCATACAAATGACGCGCGCGACTCTGGCGCCATATAGTAGCCATCTTCGCCGCGCAGCCCGTCTTGCCCGCCATTATGCTTTTCTTGGATTGGATTGGAAAAACTTTATTAATAGTCTGGCAGGACGCACGTCTGCGCGCAGTGGGCGTCTCCCACGCAGGGACCGACAGGGAGTACCCGGCGGCCGCTGCGCGAGCCTGCTGGACGGCCCATTGCTGGTCTTGTAGGAGCGAGCTTCGTATGGTCTTCTCCCACTTGTCGGAGGTACAGTCGGGCGGAGCGCTTCCGCACTCCCAGAGCACGTGTGCCAGTGTCGCCGTGACCCCGCACGAGGGGCACGCATCGTCTGGGTAGACGTCCGGGTAGATGATGTGTAAGGTGGCGGGGTTTAGATAGGTATCTAACTGTAATAAGCGTAGCGTTAGTGCCTGCGGCCTGTTTTGTTTGGGGTGCGGGGGTGGAAAGAGACGTCGTCCCAAGTAAAAGTGTTCGGTGATTTCATTGTAGGTTACTGGGGCGCCCCTGTTCGCCTCCTACTCATCGAGACGTGGTTGGCCGGGGTTGACGGCGCGGTCGGTAAGTGCGCGCGCGGCGTCGTGGGCTGTCTCGTTGAGGTTGGGCGGGGCGCCTGGGATCCGACCCAGGTGGGCGGGAAACCGGATGATGCTTTTCTTCTCACGTTTTCGTTCCACGCACGACGAGAGCGGCCCTTCGTCACGGGGAAACAGGCCCACCAGTGTCAGCGGCGACAACGCTCAAGGGAGCGTCACATCGATCTTTACTAGTAGCCGCTCGCCATCGCCCCTCGCAGGAGCAGTGATACACGTCACACACCCTGGTATTGCAGACTGACCACAGCCGTTCACGCCGCGGATGGGCGTAGCCATCCTGGCCCCTATCGGAAGCGCAGATGAGATCGCCCACGCAACTACGGATACCTGCCCGGCTCTGCGCATGCTCAGGGCGTCTCCCGACCACTCCTCTTGCGCTATCCGTCTCATGGTTCCACTGCACCCTCCTCCGGCGCTATCGCCCTTCTTTCATACGCTGCTGCGCTCCGCGTTCGCTTTCATTCTTCGCGGCGCTTGTTCGCTCGATCACGTCGACGCCGTTGGGCAATGCCGACACTCGCCGCAGGAACGAACGCCTACGAGTGGCGCACTAAAAAGTATTGAAGTTAATAGGTGCGCAGCTTCGAAGTGAGAGAGGCGTAAACATTGAATAATGTGCAAAATTCCTCATGTTCATGTACATTTAAATTGGTGATTCATTCCAAGTAAAATGCACGTTTGATACAATTTCGAAAAGTGTACCAAAAAAGTCGATTTCTGAAAGTGTAAGCCGAGTACTTCTTGCTTCAGGAGAGAAAGACATTTTCATGTTGAGCATCTGCTGCGTCCTTGGGCGCCGGCCTGTAAGTCCACTTCACTGCAGCGCGCAATTTTCTGGGGCCACGGAAAGATGTGGCGGTCGTGCGGGTGGCATAACTGTGTGCTGTTTTGTGCTTTCGCAGTGCTTGTAACTTGGAAACAGTTTGGCTGTCTGGCACGTGGTTTCTAAATTGCATCGAAGGCTGCCGATTTGTATACGAGTTGCGATTTCAGTGCCACATCATTACGTTGCCGCAGGTTCGACAGATCCAGTCAAACTTAGGTTGCGTGCCCGGTTGTAGATCTTTCCGGAGGTTGGAGTTTCAACTGCCGCCGCCAACGTGTGCTCTTTTCTATTGCAACACCTGGGTGGCTGAGGAGGAGGTGAGCCCAGCAATGACAGTCGTCTGCGATGATGGCACGAAAATACGAAAGGTGTGCGTACCTTTGACAGAGATTAAAGACACAAACCTTGCCTAGTGTTGAACTCATTTTTATTGAAAACGCTTCTCTGTCATCCAGAGCACATATATACGTTCGATATTTTTGTCTGACCATGTAAAAAGCTGATGGGGTGTAAATAAATGTACCGTGTAGGGTCTCTAAATGCTTGCCATGTCACCCAACCGCTTCTCAGTTCTCCGAACATCGTTGCTAGCGCACTTGCCATGAGGCTTTGCAGAAAAAGTTCCACTCTGCACCTAAACTAATGTCATTTTCATGATAGCACAAATTGACAAATTTTGTTTTTGTTCTGCTGCAACTACGTACAATCAGACACATAGTGAATTCTTTTCACATCTGGAAACTCGTGTTTTCGGACTTTCGAGACTTAGCTTAGGAAAGTAGCCACTGGAGAAACGAAAAGAGCGTAGCAGTCTTTCTCTACGCTACTTCGTCGGCTGTGTTGTGTAGCAGTGTTCTTTCCTTTCCTATCGTTTTTTGTCTGAAAGATGTCTTCTCGCCCACGAGTGGGGAGGCCAGTTGAGGGAATATTATATGTCTCGCAGGACACCACCCGCTTCGCCTAAGGGTCCGGCCGGGCGACCGCGTTGTCGGCCGTCTTTTGTACTGGGGACAGAAGCACCGTCTTCTAATTTCCCAAAATGTTCGGTGAATGCCTCCCCTACTCTTTTGTACCCTTTCGCTTTCTAGGCACCCACAGTTCTTCCCTCTAGTTCGCCAAAAGCCCAACCGCTGTCTCTATAGTTTTCTGTATGTTCTTACTTTGCTTAGGGTTACAATTCTTTAGGCAGACGGCTGTCATCGAGTTCAAACTGGGCGAATCCCACCCATGACTGGCTGTCCGTATTTTGAGTCTGTGTGGCCTGTTACGTTTCGCCTACGACGCGCGGTATAGCCGGCGCGGATGCAACGGACGCCGGGGCTTCGTTCAAAGCGGCGGACATTTTGGCCCGTTCAGCGCCGCCGATACGCCTCCCCGCCAAGCGCGTCCAGGCGTGTTTCAGTGCCACGTGTCTTCGTGTGTGCGTGTGTGTGTGTGTGCCCACGCTTGTCAAAGCGCGGCAGCCGGGGAGAGGAGCTCCCCAAGTGTGAAGCGAGGAGGTCTGACGGCGCCTGCTTGGCGGTTGAGTCACTACACTCGTCTCAACATGTATCTCAGCTCGTCCGTGCCTCGCCGTCACGTGGTCTCATCCCGTGACCTTCCTTCTTGCCCGCGACGCCGAGAGTATAAGAGCAGCTGCTCCCGGACGCCGAGAGAGGCTCCGATTTCTTCTGTCGAGTTACGTGCTCTCCCGTCTCTCACTTCGGTCGACCTGACCGCCCGCTCTTTTGCGATGTTAGAATAAACCAGTTGTTCTGTTACCAGTCGACTCATGCTTTGCCGAGACCTTCGGATGCTTCCAGTGCCCCAGGCCGCCAGGCCAACGCTACCCTTGGGGCTTGCGACCCGATTGCAACAACGGGTGTCAGCGCTGAGTTTGCAACAACTCGTGCCAGCGGTGCGATTCCAACAACTGGCTGGTAGCGGTGAGATCGCGACAACGGAGGCCAGCAGCGAAGAGATGCGGTTGACTGTATGCTGAGCAGCACAACGACCATCCGGGAGCAGTGCAACGAGCCCTGTGTGATGACTGGTTGCCTGCAGCGGAACGACTGCGCTGAATTCTTGGCTGCGAGGTTTGGTGAGTGCGGGACTTTCTTCTACTGAGTTTTGCCAGGCTTTTGTTAGTGTCAGAAACAGAGCTGGTAATTGTGGTTGTCGTTGCTGCCGGGTTACATTGCGGCAAGACAATAGTAGGCAGTAGAGAAAGCAGCATTCAGAGCAGCCATGGATTTGAAGTCGTTGCGCAAACCGATATTGCTGGAGCTTGCAAGAGAGTTGGGTCTGGATGTCTCAGACAAACTCAGAAAACCAGAACTGCTAAGGGCTATTCTCGAGTTAGAAGCTGAGGATGACGAGCTGTCGGAATGCCTTGAGACCATTGAGGAGCGGGCAAAAAGACAGGAGCGTGAACGTAAAGAACAGATAGAGCGAGAGCAACAAGAAAAAGAGCGCGACCGTCAACACGCTTTGGAAATGAAGCGTCTCGAGGTAGAGATGGAACGCGCTCGTAATGGAAGTCAGGCACACGGTGCAGGAGAACGAGTATCGTTCAAAATGACTGACCTGATGCGGCCGTTTAAGCTTGGAGAGGACATTGGTTTGTTCCTGGTTA